>NC_048225.1:62217794-62358416 GCF_002007445.2 Ailuropoda melanoleuca
GCCCCGGGCTGGCTGCGGTGCGGGGCAGCCCCTCCGCGGTGCTTGCCGTGCGCCCTGCCCCGCGGGCCGCCCCCTTCGGGCCCACGGCAGGGCCCTGGCCCCGGAACCCGATGAGTGCGCGCGATGCTGCGCCGCTGACCTTGGGCCCGCGCCCCGCGGCCCCTGCTGCCCAGGACGCGAGCCCGAGCCCCCGGAGGTCGAACCTCGACTCTGGGTCTCCCAGGCCACCCTGGCGGAGGCGCCACCCCCTGACTCAGCCCTGCCCGGGCCCTTGCCTGAGCTCCTGCCGCTGTCTCAGCGGTGGCCTGGGGTCCAGAGACCTCAGGTGAGCCAGCCTCATCTCAGCTCCCTGGCGGCCTACACTGGATTCGCGAGGGTTAGAGAAATTCAGGGACCCGGGACATGCTGCCACTTAAGCTGCCGGACAAGTTTCCAGGTGTTTGACGACCAGCTGGATGCCCGCTGCTGGGATGGGCTCCCACCTAAAGACCGGGGGATGGACAGAATGACAGGGTGTGGGTTCACTTGAGGCCTTCATCCTTACCTCTTTGGCTCTCTCCCAGCATGGGAGGTGTCCTGACCTCTGGAAGTCTGCTTTCTGCGCCTGAACTTCCTGGTAGCTGCTTTGCCAGTGGAGCTCCTAATGGCTCGCTCGGCTGGCAGAGGCCTCTGCGGTAAGTTTTGAGAGGCCCCGGAGTAGGAGAGGCATGCTAACTACAGTGTCATTTCCCCACACTATTAGGTCCTTGTATGCGTCTGGAAGCTTGGGGGGTGACAAATTAGCAAAGGAGCCAGGTGAAAGCTGGAAGGAATTTTAGCATGGCCCTGAGCCCATGTTGGCTCTCCCCCTTCAGGTGGTGACCAACAGTTGGCCAGCTTCAGGGAAAAGCTGATGGTGGCTGGAGCCCTCATGGGAGAAATTCCTCCCCTGGCTGTGAAGCATCAGTGCTGAGTGGTAGTTGAGCTACTAAGCCAGGAAGACAGAGCCCCTATCAGCTCTCACCTCTCCAAGTGTTGGCAGCAGGCTCGGAGCAAGAAGCCTGGGCTGAAACTCTGAGGGGCTGGCTTGCTGTGAAGTCGATGGAACCGGGCTGCCCTAAGAATCATGGAATTTGCCTGGGTGGGTTCCCGGGAGACTCTTGGACCTCTTAGCCCCACCCTTGGCACACCCTTAGGCCTTCTGAGATCCTAGAAGTAGGATGGGTAGCTTTCAGCCAGTCAAAAAGTTCTTTGAGAGATGAGGCCTGTTTTTCTTGTCTGGACACTAGGTGAGTAACTCTTCAAATGGCCTCAAAATCAATCCCAGATCTTAAGAATATCACGGGCAGGTAAAATATAGCCTTGGGATTAAGCAGGGAGATACCTTTTCTCCCCTAAAGCTCGTTGGCCTTCCTGGTTCTTCCCCCAAATATATTAATGTCTTTGATCTTCTGAGTGCTGGCTGCATATCGCGGAGAGGAGACCTTGTCTTTGGGCTTTGATATGTAAGGGGCTAGGGCATAGAAAGATGGGCTTGTGGTTGGAACACTGGCCACGCAAAGTCAGCAAGAAATATCAATCATAGAGGAGAAGGCTATTTCTCCTGATCTGGTTTCACATTTAATCATGGTTTCCTTCTCTTCGCTCCCAAATAGGAGCTTGAGAGAGTGCCTGGCACGTAATAGTGCTCCGTAAGTAATAGTGAATGAAAGGATTCAGTGTCTAGCTGAAACTTCATGTTTGGTTTCCTAGTTGGACTGCCTCTTCTACCTCATATCATGATGAGAATAATGTTGATCAATAATGCTTATAAAGCATATGTGCTGTGGCAGGTACTATTCCAGTCTATTCACCCATGCTAACTAAATTTAATTGCCATGACAACCTATGAGGTTGGTACTGTTATTATCCCCATTTTATAGGGAATAAAACCGAGCCAGAGAAATCGAGTAACTTGCTCAAGTTCATGCAACGAAGTTGCAAAACAGCATTCAAACCTAGGAAGTCTGGCTTGAGCCTGTGTACTTAACCATATACTGTACTGACTCTTGGGATTGCCATAGATAGATTAACCACTTACCTCATTCACTCATTCATGATTTTATACATTCACTCATTCAATGAATATTTATTGATACCTACTGCATTCTAGGTGTGGGGATGTAATAGTGAATGACGTGAGCAAGGTCTGTCATGGAGCTGATAGTTAGCAGGTGAAGCCCCTTTGTCCAACTCCCGTGAGAGTCATGCATGCTTCAGAGAGATGAGAAGGAAAAACTGAACCCTTAGAAGCAAGCTCAAAGCATCCTTTCAGAGGAAGGGAGAGTAGTATCTTTCTCGGTGAGACATAATTTGATTCTAGCCTTTCCTGTCCTGGAGTTTGTAAGGGGTCCTTAAGTGGTAAAAGTGGATGCAGTCGGTCTCCCAGGCAGGACATGCAGGTCCTGGGCCTGGTTATCACAGATCGTCTTCATTGTTGTTCAAAAAGGAAATAAGGCTTTGAGCTTGGGACCACAGCTCCGTAGCCCAAGGAGACTTCTAGGCCCTGAAGAGCAGTGACATGTTAGACTCAAGATGGGCTTGTGAGGTCATGAGTGAAGTTTGCCCTCCCAAGATAGAGTCACAGTCTCTGTGACCTCCTAAACTGCCACTGTTCTGGAGCCTATTCTATCTCTTTGGCTCTAGCCAGACCCTTGGCCATTGTCCCAACCTGTATTATCTTGGGTGGCCTGCTGCCCGTCTGTGTCCGGGCCTGATGGGGTGGGTCTCACATCCATACCTGGGCCTCAGGAAGACAGCTTTCTCTGTGTTGGAAAATGAAGGCTCAGGTGGAAGGCATTTTCCAAAGCCTGTGCCATGGATATTAATAGGTCTTTTTTCCTATGGTGGCAGTGGTCAGAGGGTCAAATAAGTGTGTTGGGCTAGACAAAGTCAAACAGCTTTCTTTACTAAAGGACTTTCTGGTGTTTAGAATTTGCTAGTAGAAATTGTGCATGAATCCCCATAAGGGATTATGGTACACAGTATTTCCAAGCCTTCTGACCTTATACGTTCTACAGACTACACTTTGGAAAGTGCTTATCTAGACTGAGGCTATGCATGGTCCGGTTACAGGTGCAGAATAGAATTCCCTGAACTGGATCCAGGTAGATTCTCAGATGCATGGGCTAGGATGCTCCCACTGCAGCCCCCTTTGTGCCTCCCCCTCCCCAAAACATGTCAGCAGAAGGAATCACTTGCCCCTCCTCCCTTCTGGCAGAACAGTACTGAGGACCTGGACCTTTTCCCCCCTACGTGCTAAGTTCGTTTAATTATTTAATGAATAAATATTACCCTCCCTCTAGGTTGCTTGTAGCTTGCTGATGGCACTGTTTATGAAACAGCTGTGAGGACAGGTGGGTTGTAATCTCTGGGTAGCTAAAACCCAGCAGCAGCCCCAGGATCATGTGTCCACCCTGTAATCCGGCTCTGCACACACAGGAATCATTATGTGGGCTCAGGAAGGCACAATCTCACGACTGGACATGAGGAGGTGACTCAGGCCCAAGTCAGGGCTAGAGCTAGCCTCCTGGTAAACAACTGACCCGTCCTTTCTGGGCTCTTGTCCCCAGGATTTCAACAGCATCACAGAAATAGCCATTTTGCTCACGGTTATTTCCCAGACCCACACCATTTGTCTAAGTCACTGTATCGGGTCTGAGCCTGGCTTTCAGAGCACTGCCCCCGCGGCTCACTGGCGGCAGCGCCACCGTCCCCAGGGAAAGCAGCGGCTGCGGTGGCTGGGGGTCGAGCGCAGGAGGCTCCTCGGAGCCGGAGGCCCACGTGGGCACCGAGAGCGGCAGTAAGAGGAGGACGGGGTGGGTGGGCTCGGGTGGGGCAGGAGGGCCAGCCTTCGGTTCTGGGGTGCGTGTGCGTGCGCGTGCGCTCATGCTCTGGTAGAGCCCGTCAGGCCCCCCAGTCACCTGCCGTGTCAGCCTCTGTCAGGGAAGAAAGGAAGGAGAGGGACAAGGCCTGCCAGCCTTCCCTCCTAAGCCTGCTCCTGTAGAGGAGTCTCCCCCGCCGAGTCTCTGTGCTTCCTGGGAAAGGAGGGAGCAGCTCCCAGTCCTTGGCTCTTTCCGAGGAGGAGGGGAGGGAGGACCTCTATTGGCACCTGGGCTCAGAGCCTCCCCATCAGACCCGGGGTGCCTTCAGGGAGGTTGCTTTGGGGGCCCTTCTGAGGGAAGGTGGGGCACGTTGTGCCACAGACAATCCCCTTGGTAAAACGAACCTGTTGCCAGGCCGGGCCTGAGGTGGAGTTCAAATGGAAGTGGCCAAGGTGATGGTATGGCCCGTCCGGGCTCGGCTGTCGGGGGTCTGGTCGTTAGAGGGAAGCTCTGGCTTACCTTCTGCGCGCTCAGGAAGGCTGAATGTACCGTTGGGTTGGGCGGTGCGGCCTTCGTGGCTTTGCCTTGGACACGGCTGTGGACGCGGCCAGGACTCTGCATTCGGCACACGGCAGCTGTGGGCAGTCGGCATTACCTGGGCCCTTTAGGACCTTTGGAAATTTTCCACTTACATTTCATATTCATGGAAGAATTTCCAGCCCAGACGTTTCCTGCTGTTGCTCAAGGCTGCTCACAGATATGCAAAGCAGAGACCTCCCACCCCAGCAGCGGCAGGCAGGCCCCAGTGAGCGGAGCTCACACTGACTCAGCTCAGCCTCCGGGGCGTACACGGCCTGAGCGTGTCCCGGTGTGGCATCCTCAGATCAGCCATGGAGACTCCAGCACCAGGCTCAGGTCTGTGCTATGGGTTCTGACGGTGGGAGTCTGGCAAGAGCAAGGAACAGCTTCATTTGTGTCGGGAGGGGATTTAAGTGGTACTGTGCTTCCTTTCCGGAGGGGTTATGGGGCCATGAAAAGCTACCGTTTGTGGAAACTAGTGGCATTTTGTAGCTTTCTAACTTTGGGACACTTGTTCAAGCCCATCAGAGGGTGTCGTATGTAACAACGAGATAAGCTATACCCTAGCTGATTGAATTCACAGTTAAGCCTCCCAAGCCGGCTGGCTTCAGCTGACAAACGGTGGACAAACGGTCGAAAGCCAGGCTTGGAGAAGCAGCTGGAGCTGAGGCTCGGCTTGGCATCGACAGAGCTGGCTCTCCTGGGCATGCCTTCCCTGCCAGGTGTCTCTAGGTCGGAGAAGAGAGACGATCTGTGGAGGGAGGGGTTGGCAGGTGGGAGTTGCCTGCCAAGGATGTCCAGAAGACAGGGGTGTAACAGTCTGCTAAGGCCCCCTGACATAGCCCACCCCCCAACTGGGTTACTTGGTCCATATTAAGTTATGGAATGAAGTCTCCCCCACTTAGTGAAGACACTAGTAGTAATTCTGGAGGAGGTTGATATGGGTTCCGCAACAAAAGGGATCTAGATGGGGAAATGCTACTTTATGATCCTGTCCTCAGACCTTCGATGTGTCTTGGGAATCTGGGGTGAGGAACTCAGGATGTAGCGTCTCCCCGGTAATTGACCACAAGACCTGTTTCACCAGCAACGAGCATCCACTCTTCATGGGACCCACTTTGGAAAAGGCTGATTTAAACTATTTAAAGAAAAAGGGAGATCTTTTGTAGAAAGATGCATCCAGGAAAGTATAGTTAGTTGACTTCAGCAAGGTAAAAATGCTTCATGGAAAGATATGGCAAGATCTGACATAAGAGCCCTCAGACACAAAGGACCCCCCCACCCCATGCCCATTTCTGAGGAGGCCTGGTGGGCTGTGGCTGGTTGGGGCCTGGGTGTGTTTGTAGGGGTTAGGGCTAGGGTAGGAAGGTGGCGGTGGGCAGTTTCTGTCCAGGGCAAGAGCTAACACAGGCTGGCCTGTCTCTGATGTGGGTTAGGTGGGAGAAGACCGAATGACCAACACCGGGGATGTAGAAATCCAAATTTTTTTCCTATTTTCCTTTCTTTTTAAAAAACTCTTTAGTCTATTTTCTTTCCATCTTCTTTGTGTTTGTTAAAATGACATTATAACAGCATTAGGGGCACCTGGGTGGCTTAGTCAGTTAAGCCTCTGACTCTTGGTTTTGGCTCAGGTCATGATCTCAGGGTCCTGGGATCGAGTCCCGCATCAGGCTCTCTGCTCAGCGGGGAGTCTGCTTCTCCCCCTCCCTCTGCCCCTTCCCCCCTCGTGCACTCTCTCTCTCTAAAATAAATAAGTAAATCTTTTTAAAAATGACATTATAACAACATTAATGATCAAAATCGGACACTGCCTCACACACAGGCAGTCCTGCCATCTGGTCATTTGAGCGTCTCTCTTGCAGCCCTTATCCTTAAGGGGATGCGTTTTTGTATCACTGTAATCAAAGCATGGGTACAGTTTTATGTATTAATTTTTTCATTTACTGTCATTTCACAGTGTTTTTTATGTGATTGCACTGTCCTCATAATTATAATTTTGGTTGCTTAACTTTTTTTTTCATGTGAGTGTGGATGTCTTTTTTTCTTTTTTTGACATTTTAAAGCTATGTATAAATAGCGCAGGTAAACATCTTTGTGCTTTCCCTTCCTTCAGATTCTTTTCTTAGAAGCCATTTCTGGAAGTGCGTTTACTCTGTCAAATGGTGTGGATGCTTTGTGGCATTGGCTGCCCCTTGCCTGGGGCCTGTTTGATGTCTACTTCGGGGATGCCCTGTGAGGTTTTGGAATGTGGTACTTGACCTGCAGCCTTAGGGTTGGGGGGACAGGGGTCCAGCTTTGTTCTCACCTAACAGCTCCTCCTGGTTCTAGTTCTTTGTCTTCCTCTCCATTTCTCTCTGTCACCTTCCTCTCCAAGCCCCGTTCTGATGGTTTCCAGCTTCCCCTTCTGTCTGCTATCAGGATGTGGACATCTTCACAGTTAGCTGTGGTCCTCTTCCTTTGTGCAGGTCAGGCCTTTTCTGTCTTGCTCTCTGCTGCCACAGACCAGCACAGTTGTGTGCCAACTTCCTTCCTCCCAGCAATGCCCTCCCACTGAACCCCGTGGAGGGGAGGGAGGCCTAGGAAAGGCATAGTCCTGCGGGTGGAGGGAAGGAGGAAATTGGTTTCATAAACAAGGGGTCCACAGATGTACTTTGACAGGTGTTACTAGCCTGCTTTCTTCCTTCCCGTCTGTGTCGTGAATTAGGCTGATGGGCCGCAAAGAAGACCAGAGCAGCAAGCCTCCCTGGGCACTGGAAACCTCTCTGGTACCTAGAAATTACAGCACTTAGAACTGAGAGGGCCTTGGAGACTGCTTTGTCTCCTCCATTTATGTCACAGAGGAGAAAACTAGGGGGCACAGAGAGTGACTGTCCTAAGGTTGCTCAGCGAGCCCCTCCTCCCCCATAATCGCTTCCTCTCCTGGCCACACAGCGACTGGGCCCTGCCTTACCTTCATCCTCATCTCTCGGCTGACTAAACCACCTCTCTCTTTAAACCTTCCTCAAAGAAACCGTGGTAGTAAGTAGACAGGACACTCTTTGTCCAGGGCCGCTCCTAGTGAAGGTTGGTCGGTGACAGGATGTAGTAGTCACCCATTCCATAAATGTAATGCCGGGGACGAGGAGACCTCCCCGACCCTCAGACGGACAAAGAGAAGCACCATGGTGCAGTGGTTGAGAGGACAGACATGGGAACCAGGTGCCTGGGTTCAAATCCCTGAGCAGAGGCTCAGAGAGAAAAGGGGCAGGGGGGCCAGAGGCTCAGAACAGCACAAGTCTCTGCCCACTTAATAAAAGTGTGACCCGGGCACGTTAGCTCTCTGTGCCTTCACTTTCTCATCTGTAAAATGTGAATAATAGGATTAACTGAGTGAATAAGTAGAAAGGGCTCGGCAGAGTGTACTTAATAAGCCCTATATGAATGTTGAAAGGAAGACAGACAGATGGAAAGAAAAGAAAGGAGCCAACCAGGTGGTTCAGGCCAACTACTGATAGTAAGGAAGCAGTATGAAGAGAGGTCATTGGGGCAAGCTTCTTTGAGGAAGTGAGTTTTCAGCTGGGCTGTGAAAAGTAAAGAGTATCCCTGCCTCTGGAGCTTTCTTTTATTTGCCGTGCCTTGTTCAAAGTTCCAGAGAGTCTGGGAGATGGTAGAACCGTGATGGTAGACTCCTTTTTAGAAAAGACCTTCTTTTATGTGAGGAAGAACGAAGCTTGGGATTCCCCAGAGCCCTGCGGTCATCTTTAGGCTAGTCATTAGACCTTTGGGCTTTAGTCCTCCCCTCTGTGCAGTGGGCAGTGAGGTTTGGTCTTGGCTGTATCGCCGGATAGTCTGCAGGATGGGGGCCTAAACTCTCCTCCCCCATCCCTGTCATGGAAACAAAGCCAGGAAAGGTGGGACTGCCCACGTTCTGCGGGTTCCCTGAGTTCTGGAAAAGAGCTGCACAGTTAGACAGTTCATTCTTGGACTTCTGAATTTGCTTTCTCAGGAAATGTGAGTGGCACTACACTCTTCACATCCAGTGACTTATGGAGCTAGTTTTTTTTTTTTTAGATTTATTTTTTTATTTAATAGAGAGAGAGTGCACGCTCTTGGGGGGGAGAGGCAGAGGGAGAAGGAGAGAGAATCTTAAGCAGACTCCATGCTAAGCATAGAGCCCAATTCAGGGCTTGATTTCAAGACCCCGAAGTCATGACCTGAGCCAGAAACCAAGGCTTCGAAGCTCTCCAGCTGCGTCACCCGGGTGCCCCGCGGAGCTAGTTTTAAAAATTGGCCTGCTGGGTTTGTCTGGGGGAGTTCCTGAGTAAGCCAGCTGACCCCGAGGGCCAGGCCCTTATTTTAGTGCCTTCTCGTTCCCCACCCCGCTGACTCGGGCCGTCCAGGAATTCAGGAAGGTTAACGCTTTGCTCTTTCTCTGTTAGCCGAGATGCCGCGCCAGTTCCCCAAGCTGAGCATCTCTGAGGTGGATGAGCAGGTCCGGCTCCTGGCGGAGAAGGTGTTTGCTAAAGTGCTCCGTGAAGAGGACAGCAAAGATGCCCTGTCCCTTTTCACCGTCCCCGAGGACTGCCCCATCGGGCAGAAGGAGGCCAAGGAGAGGGAGCTGCAGAAGGAGCTGGCGGAGCAGAAGTCTGTGGAGACGGCGAAAAGGTTTGTGCCCACGACCCAGCTCACGTGTGCACAGCTGTGCAGGCCCAGGCGGGCCGTGGGAGTGTGTCCTCAGATAAGCTGGCCTGTCCCTGGGAGCTGATTTTGTTTCTTAACCAAGACCACTTAAGGTACCACTTATTTCTTAAAGGCCGTTTCAGTGCCTGTGTTTGGTTGAAAGATCAAAAACCACTTTTTCTCTGCTGCTGTTTGAATAACAAATCATGTGTGTAAATACACACCATTTGCAAGTGATATTTCCATGTTCTTATTGGAAATCTGAGGATTTCTTGGCAAACACCAATTTAACTTCTCTTCATCACTCGACAAGTCCTTGGCGTTATTAAATAAGCCCATTCACTATTTGCCAGGTGCTGTACTGGGCACTGAGGCCCACTAATGAACAAAAGAGATACAGTCCTTGCCCTGCTGAGCTTACAGTTAGTTGGTCTAGACCATAATTAAGTAACGGGATAAATTAGGTAAAACATGGCAAGTTCTGATAAGGGCTGTATCAGTGAGAGCCTAACCAGAAAAACAGAAGCCACGTAAGTACTGTAAATAGGATTTAAGGCAGGGAATGGTTACCGAGGCGGTAGAGAACTGAGAAGACAAGCAGAGGACAGGGAGGCGGGCCAGAGACTAGAGGCAGTAGGAAGCAGCTGCCACTGTAGGCTGGAGGGATAATGGGAGGAGGTGACGTTGCTGGCACCCGGAGTGGGGAAGCTGGAACCGTGGTGGCCTTTTCAATGGGAAATGAGCCAAGGAGGAGAGGCCATGGGTGCGGAGATCCTTCCAAGGGAGAGATGGAAGCAGGAGATACCTGGCTTTAATCCTTCTGGCACCTTTCGGTTTCTCCCAGTGTTTGCCATGGGCCAAACCTAGCCAGAAGCCAGCAGACACAAAACTGGAAACAGGGAAAGATGAGGAGTGGATCTGAGGACAAACAGGCCTAGCATGGGTGCTACTAAATGGATGAATATGGAGTTGAAGGAGAGGGAAAGAGAGAGAGAGAGAGAGGGAGGAAGGAGCCTCAGGTTGAATGGAGGGTCAGGACTCAGGTCAGACTGGCCTTGGGCTCCCTGATGAGCAGTTTGGATCCTAGTCCAAGGGCAATGTGAAGTCCTCGTCCTTTCAGTGTGTCTCACCCAGGACAGTGGAATTAAAGAATAAAGAGCTTTGAGAAAGTGTCTAGTGGGGCTTTAGCTGGGTGACTGCCCAGTTTGCACACTGCAGACCTCAGAGCTAACGAACACAGTAGAACTTGAGCCCTATCTGTGACCTTGTCAGCAATCAGATCCTTCCTAAGATACCTCCTTATTTTTAAAGGCAAGCCCTTTGCTTTCTTGGTAGTCTAGAATTTCAGTATTTCCTTAACGTTTTGGGAAAGAAGTAAAAAGTCAAGTACTGGTATAAAGGCAAGAAAGAGCTTCACCCTCCAGAAGAAGTGCTTTCCTTCCTCTGAGGGGCTCTGAGGCCCCGAAGTGAAGGGGTGGAGGGTGCCGTCTATCAGCTGTGAGAGCCAGCCTGTCTGGGTAAGGGGGAGTGGCTGTCGGCCCCACAGTGTGCTCATCCCCGGAGGGTCAGGAAGAGCAGGACTGCAGAGACCCTCATCCCCCACGCACTGGCTTACCCGAGGGCTGGCTTTAGGGACTGAATGGTGTGCAGGGCTCTCTGTGTCTTGTGAATCGTGCATTTTAGACCCTTAAAAATGAGAAGAGAAGAAGTCCTGGCATTTTTTGTTATTAGGAATAGTGGGTTTCTGAGGCCACTTTCCATTACAGGGTGATGCTGGGCCTGACATCTGCAAAAAGAGGTTGTTCCCTTCTTATCAGTGCCCAGCCTAACAGCAAATTGGAAACCGTCTTACTCCATGGTGTTCCATGGTTTCCAGAAATTCTTCTGTAGGCTCCTTTCCAGAAATCGTGTCCTGTCCGTCCTTACTGGGATCGGTGGTCTCGGTTTGTCCTTCTCTGGAAGCTCCTTGAGATCTGCCTCTAGCTCCCACCGTATCCTCAGGATCCAGCCCAGGACTTAGCCCGTGGTGCTGAGCAGGGAATGTGTGGCAGAGAAAAGATGTCCTGTTTCTTCAGTGCCGCTGCAGATACTGCATCAGAGTGGCTACAGCTCTCTGGACTGCTGTGTTCTGCCACTGACTAGAATGTTCTATGACCTCGGAAAATTAGGAAACCTCTCCGTGCCCTAGTCTCTTCCTCACCTATAAAATGGGGATGGTAACAGAAGCTACTTTTGTGGGGCATTGTGGGAAATGAGGGGATTGACATGGGAAGGGCTTAGGACAGTGCCTGGGTCACAGGAGGCCCCGTGTCCCTGGTCACGGTGTGCCCGACTCCCTGCTGAGGAGACAGTGGCAGCAGATGCTGGGCTCCTTGCCTTCTTTACTCTCCTGTCAAGCTGATTGGTTGGATGTTCTTACTGACTTCCATTTTGCAGATAAGGAAACGAGGGCCCAGAGAGTGAACCCGCACGGGAATGCATAGTGAGGAAGTGCCAGAGCAGGGACTGGAACCCATGTCTTTTGAATCTAGAACCCCAACTTTGATTACAGGGCTATTCCATCTCTGGCCAGGGGTGGAGTCTTTGGTTCCACCGTAGATCGGCAGACGGCAGATGCTGGAATGACACTGGGTGCTGCTCGCCAGGGTATGACTGCTGGCTTTTGAATGAAAGGAAGGGGAGCTGGGCCAAACCTCCTCACTGCCCACTGCCTTTTCTGCCAAAGCATGGACCGGTCCCTGGACTTACCTGTGGGAAGTCTCAGCGTTGTCCAGAGCTGTACGTCCCTAATTTGTCTTTCAGCTTCGCTGCTCAGTAGAGGCACCGTTATGCAAATATTCAGATGTGAGCAGTCCCTGGAGGAGTCCTCTCCCCAGCTTCCTCTTTATTTCTGGCTCCTCCCTGACATCCTGGAGTATAAATGGTGATGTGGAGCCATCGTGCAAGGAGCCCACAGGCCCAGAGCCAGCAGCACATCTCCAGATACCCGGAGTCCGCGGGTCTGTGTTTCAAACTGTGACATGAGAAAGGGCATCCAGTTTGGAAAAAGCCCTTCCTCATCCTGGCTCCTGCGACAAGCCTGAATATTCCTGGCGCTTGAAGAAGGCCTTTCTTTACAACCATTGCCTCTTTCTCTCTTATTTGAGAAAAAAAAAATGAAAGAAAGAAAAGAAAAGGGACTATTGTAGGTCTCATGTAAAGGCACAAACTAAAACCAGGAAGTAAGCCAGCTTTATATAAAAAGAAGAAAAACTGGATGGAAAATAGGAAAGATGAGCAGCTGAAGCATGGAGCCTGGCTGTCCAGGATGCCAGCAGCTCTAAGAGTTGAGGTGGGTTCAGACATCACACTTCTAGGGTGGGAGTTGGCTCCAGGGAGCCAGTGTTCCAGGCTTCTCACAGAAGCTCTCGTTTTGCAGGCTAGGCTGGATGAGGAGACCAGCAGGGACAGCTTGCTACAGGGCCCTGCCGCCTTAGGAAGATGACACCGGGACTCTGTTGGGAGTCCCAGGTCTCTGTTGGGACTTGGGGGCAGGTCAAGGTGAGATGGTGGGGCAGACGATCTATGGAATCAAAGTTAGGGGGCAGAGAAAAGAAGACAGCAGAAGCCGAGAGGTACCCAGAAGCTATCCTTTGTCCATATTGAGTCCTGTCATCCTCCCTAGCCAGAGCTCACCTACTCTACGAAAGTACGAAGATGCAACTTAGGACAACACTGATGGCAACATGAAGAATGTGCAACCAAAATGTACATTAGCGCTCCCCAGCTCTCCTGTTTCTTCCTTTTAAGCAGCTTTATTGAGATATAATTCACATACCATACAATCCACCCATTTAACGTGTACAATTCAGTTTTATTATATTTACAGACTTACGCAACCATCACCACAATCAATTTTAGATCATTTTTATTATCCCCTAAAGAAACCGTATAGTTTTCAGCCATCATCTCCCCAATACTCCCATCCCGTCTCCTATTTATTCTTCATAGAGTTCTAATAACCTTGGTTGTCTTGTTTCTTATCCTGTGACAGATTTAAGGAAGGAGACTAGAAATGGGGAGAGGGATTTCCACGGGCAGGGTGGCAGAAGTGGTGTGTGGTGACTGTGAGCTCAGGCGTGGCAGTCAGGCCACCGGGTTCAGATGACAGCCCATCTCTTACTACCGAGTGGCCTCGGGCGAGGCTCTTAACTGCAGGAGCCTATTTCCTGATCTGCACAATGAGGATAATAAAAGCACCTACCTTGCAAGAATTAAGTGAGCTAATACGCATGACTACTTAGGACAGTGCTTGGAACATCATTAGTGTTCTTGTTTTTGTCATCATTATTTGAGAGTCAACAGTGAAGGAGGAAGTCATGAAAAGCAGACACAAGAATTCGAAGCACAGTGGTCTTGGGACAAAATGCCTCTAAGCTCATGACTGGCTAATACAACAATGACTGAGTCATCGAGAGAATTTTAAATTATGCTCATCACGCACTGATTAAAATATAGGATTTATGAATTTCATTTAAAAAAAGCCACACCATAGCTGGTTTTTATTTTTTTTAAATTAGGCTCTAAGGGGACCAACCTTTTCTGAAAAATGTAGCTTTCTAGAACAGCTGCTTTCCCAAGTAATAGATAAAGAAGTATTTGTTAGGAATTGAGCATAGTACAGCTACAATGTTATTAAATCATTCTGCTTCATGAAATTTCTTCAGTCAGGGGTAGGTAACTTTTTAAATTCAGGGCTATTAACAAAGGAGCTTCATTTATTTTTTAAAAAAGATTTTTAAAATTTTATTTATTTGAGAGAGAGAGACAGAATCTCGAGCAGGCTCCATGCTCAACATGGATCCCAACACAGGGCTTGATCTCAAGACCCTGAGATCATGACCTGAGCTGAAATCCAGAGTCTAGCGCTCAACCGACTGAGCCACCCAGGTGCCCCAAGGAGCTTCATTTAAAACAGTTTGATTCATCTGCTTTTAAAGTTAAGAATAGAGGGGCGCCTAGGTGGCGCAGTCGTTAAGCGTCTGCCTTCAGCTCAGGGCGTGATCCCGGCGTTCTGGGATCGAGCCCCACATCAGGTTCCTTCGCTGGGAGCCTGCTTCTTCCTCTCCCACTCCCCCTGCTTGTGTTCCCTCTCTCGCTGGCTCTCTCTCTCTCTGTCAAATAAATAAATAAAATCTTAAAAAAATAAAATAAAAAAAATACATAAAGTTAAGAATAGAGAGTATTAGTCCTATTTTAAAAGATAGTAAAAATTGTACTTCATTTTGCCCTTTGGGGTCTTTTGGGAGGAAGGGCAGCTGGGATGGACTGGGCAGAGGGGGGAAGGGAACTGGCAGGCAATGGAGACTCACATTTGGTCAGGAGGGAGTGAAGGGAGACGGTGACAGGTGAGGACAGGTTATCAGAGGGAAGTGAAGGAAGAGACAGGGGTTGAGGTTGTGAGTCTTTATGCCTGATAGGCTTCAAGTGTACAAATCAAAGCTATGCCTGGCTGGGCAGGCCGCTGGTTACTTGGTGTGCACACAGATGTCCGTGGGGCCCAAGGGCCTGGCATCCCTTCTCATAGCGCCCGCCCTTCATGGGCACACACCATAGTCAGCTGTATCTGCTTTCTCCTTTCTGGATAGGCTGTGACCTTGGGTCTCAATCACTGCTCCCCTTTTTAGACCACAGGTCCCCACTTCCCCAGGAATCAGTGCAGTGATGGTGGAAGCAAAGTGGGGAATGCCTGCCCCACCCAATAGCATTCAGATTCAAACTGTGAGTAAATCTCCATGCTGGTTTGGGACTCTTGCCTCAAACAGGTAAAGGGGTAATTCTCATGTGGAGGGGTACAGGCTGCCAGAATGATCTGAGCGTGTGTGTGTGGGGAGGGTTCAAACAAGACTGCCCATTCTGGAGTGTTCCCCTCTCCCTTTGGGAATGTTGTAGGGAGACTTCGCTGATCCTGTGGTCACTGCTCTCACCCCCAGTCTGATTAGGTGTCTCCTCTGGGATCCCCAAATATCCAGATCATCTCACGCACCAACCACGTTGTGTAATGACAGTCTGTTGAATTGTCTGGCCATCTATGCCATCATCAGTCAGCCCCTGGCATCCAGGGTATTGTTTCTCTCTGTCTACCCCTGGGGCTGGCACTTGGTACTTTATTGAGTAAAATGAGGTCTGCATGTGGCCCCCTGACTCACTGTACACAATTGAGAGCCTTCTGTGAAAGGTTTGCTCTGGTGACTTCCCCTGCCTGGAAGTCCTCTGGACAGACTACACAGGGCAGCGGGTTTCAGAAGGTCCCTGGGAAGATGCTGCTGTTCTCTAGAAGATCGAGGAGGGCCTTGAGGTCTTAACTTGGGTTTGGCATGTGAATCAAATGTTATTACAGAAGGCTTTGGGGTGCCCAGGAGCTGAGGAGAGCTGGGCAGTGAGGCAGGGTAAGGCGGGGACACAGTGAATTTCAGGGGCAGCCAAGGGCCATAGAGCTGGGGCAGGAGGGGTACCAGAGAGGTACTGAGAGGTACTGTAATAACAGCCCACGTGACCAGTTCACATCCTTGTGTTGAGGGCCTGTTTGGGCAAGAAGGTCTCTGTGGCCTAGGAAGACCATCCATTTCAAGAGAGGACAAAGCTGCTCCCAGCCCCTTGGGCCCTCAGGCTTGGCTTGAAGCTGGTATCCTCACAGCCCCACACCCTGCCAGCTCTTCGGCAGGACTGAGTTTCTGCCAGGTGGATATGTGGGTGGGGGAAGGAGGGGGCCTGCCAGCTGTGGCAGAGAGGGCTGGCTCACTCTGGTGCCCCAAGGGCTAGCACGAGGTACAACAGGTGGGACTGTGGACAGACAGATCTTGGCCCATCATAAGGAAGTGCTTTCTAACAGTGACAACAGATCATGTTTTGTTCACCTTGTTTGCGTGCTTAGCACTGGCCTGGCCCAGAGTAAGTGCTTGGTGAATGTTTCTTGAATAAATGATTGATGGCTCATGTCTTGCTCAGAAATGCAATGAGCTGTTTGTCAGTGGAGGTGTTTAAGCAGAGGCTGTCTTAGCGAGGGGACGGGGAGTGTAGTATTTAAAATCCTTTTCAGCCAAGTCACCCCATGGTTCTTTCCTTCAGGTAAAGCCTGTAGCTCCTTCTTTTATTACTGTTACACATGTGGGGCTTCAGATGGTCTTGAGAGGGAGACAGGTGTATGGACACACGCACACACGCACACACTCGGTCACTCAGTTGCCGCCCTCCACCGTCGCTGACTGAGACTTGGTTGGATGGAATGGGTGCTACATATAGGTCTATGGCGGGCAGAATTTCTACAATGCCCCCCGCCAAAGATGGCGTCTCCCATCTCCAGACCCTCTGAATATGACTAGACATCACTCCTGCGATTAGGCTGTAGTATATGGCACAGCAGTCTTATGGCTGCACAGAACTGCATTCTGCCAACACCCTGTATGAGCACGGAAGTGGATTCTTTCCTAGAGTCTCCAGATAAGAACTCAGTGAAGCCAGAATCTTGATTTTGGCCTTTCGGTACCCCATAGAGCCCAGCCAAGCCCGCCCAGACTTCTCACCGACAGAACTGTGAGCCACACCAAGCTTGTGGCAGTTTGTTATGCAGCCATAGACAATACAGGGCCCTCTCCTTGGGCTCCGTTTAGCTCTTCCAGTTTTGTGAGATACCAGCTTAATCGTTAGCTCTGGTTACTCTAAGCCCTTGCCCAAGGTGAACGAGCCCTGAGGAGATGCCCCGTCTGTTGTTAAACATGTCCCTTGTGCCCATAAAATCGGAGCTCTCAGCCCAGGGATGTTCACATGTGACAATCTGGCGCTGACTTGAAGACCAAGATGGAGCCATAATGGATGTCTTCAAGAAGAGTTCTTTGGGCATAGCTGATGGGTGCGGGCTTCCTCGCTGCGGCAGAAGAATATGGATATTCCTAGGAAAAGCCTAGTGGCTCCTGGCTTGGGCAGCCTTCCAGCTTCCTGAATGTGGTGGGCTTTATTACCTTTCTTACTTGTTGCTCACCTTAGATGTCATCTTGCTTCTCCTTGGTGAGACCAGCCCTCAGGCGGCATTGGCTGAGGCATGGCGGGTGAAGTTGGCCAAGAGATAAAAACCATGAGCTGGCAGGCACGTGAGTGGCACAAATGCCAGAGTCTCATGGGATCTAGCTGAACCGGTCAGAATGTTAGAGGGAGCCCAGAGTAATAGCTCTTCCTGTAGGTGTGAACGTCCAGAAGATGTCAGTGGGAACTTTATTGGTCAAGGTGAATCTGCCTCTGAGGAATGATTGACTAGCATGAGTGGACATCTTCCTTGGGGTGGGATGCTTAGCTCAGCTCTGTGGAATGGATGGATGGCAGGCTGTAGAGAGCCTGGGCTGGAGGCTCCTGGAGTTCAGGTTGAGTTTCTGGAAACGACTTAGTACCTCTGTTATGCAGGGCCATGGGCTGGGCAAAGGCAAACTCCTGGAAAGGGGCTGCCTCTACTTTCCAGGTGTAAACAGCCAGGCCCCAAACAAGGGCTAACACAGGTGGGCAGATAAGGACCAGAGAGCCATGGCAAGTGGTAGGTGTATAGACAGAGGAGGTCAATGTGGTTCCTGAAAAATTAGTGGTGGGCCTGTGAGGAGACCTGGCCAAGTGTCTGGAGGAAGATAACTGCTTCCAGGTGACACATAAGGCCCATTTGGAGATCAAGCCCTTTCCCTACCCCTTCTAGGTATCATGGTGCCTGGAGAGAAGAGGGGTTCTAGGGGTTCTGGTGGGTCATTGGGTCCTTTGCTGATAGCTGTAGGCCCTGGCTATCCTGCTGGGCCCTCAGCTAGTTTCTGGCATTGTGTACTTCTGGGTGGCAATGCTGGGGGGCTGGGGTCATTAAAGGCAGAAAAAGACGTGGGAAAGGGGAGTGCTCATGGCTTCACCTTCAACTCCCTTCCTGGGGACCCTAGGACTTGGGATGGTATCATTGAAACATTACTCATTAGTTAATGAGGAAGGTGAGGGTTCGTGAATCACTGCACATAAGCATGAGCTTGTGGCCTTTTAAACCGCCCTGTGCCCACTTCCCCAAGAGTTTGTGAAATCGTCTTTTGGTGCTAAGGTGACAGGTCCAAAGGGCCCTGAACTTGATGCTGACCGATCTCTTTCCCATAATAGAGCTAGAGGTCTGTGCCTGCCCCGCAGTAGCAGCGGCCAGGATGGCGCGTGTCGGGCTTGAGGAAGGAGCAGTGGGGGTGACGGGGTGGAGCAGGGTCCCCGGGGTGTGGGAGGCAAAGGGCTAGCTGCCACCTTGCCAGGTAATCTTGAGCAAGCCCTCTTCTATTTCTGGGCCCCTGACTCCTTCATGAAAAACAGAGGTGGGGCTAGTTGGTGGCCATGCTCTCTCCTGGTTCCAGTGCCCCAAATTTTGAACTCCGTGAAATACAGGGCGGTTGTCGTCTGTGACCCTGTTCCCTGTCCTTCCTGAGGCTGTTCACATGCTGGGACTTAGAGTGTGGGTGACTTGACATGGTCCTCACTGCTCCTGCCTTCGGTGTGAGACCCCGGCAGTGTGGTCTGCCCTGTGTCTCCCAAGACAGTTGCTTTCTCCAAGGTTCTGTGTGCCGTGCAAACACAGGCCACGGTCGTTCTTAATGATCACGGGGAGGGGTGTCAGAAGGGCTGTTCTGTACCTCAGGCAGAGATGTGTGTGAGAGGAAGGCATAATTAGCAACTTCTTAATGGCAGGGCCAGCACCAGTGGTGAATCAGAGGGAAATTCTCCTGCTATGTACATAACAAAGACTCTTGTCACTTGCCCCAATTAGTGGCTGATGTTTCCCACTTTTCCTTGTCCTTGGCTTTTAGAAAGAAAAGTTTCAAGATGATTCGGTCCCAGTCCCTGTCTCTGCAAATGCCGACGCAGCAAGATTGGAAGGGCCCCCCGACAGCCAGTCCGGTCATGTCTCCCACGACCCCTGTGCTCCCTGGCGCCACTTTCCAGCCCATGCCGGCGCCCTACACCGCGCCCGAGTTCCAGCGGGTCACCGTCAGTGGGGATTACTGTGCCGGGGTAAGGCGTCTCCCACTCCCCACTCTCTGCCTGCATTCCGGGGGCTGCATGAGGGCCGATGTGCCCTGTGCAGAGGCCGGGGTCCTTGGGCCACCGGGGACATGCCTAGCACTGAAGCCTGGTCCGGTCTGTGGGTGTCTGGGATCTGAAGAGAAGGAGGGTCTTAGTGGAGGTTGTGGGGTACGGGTGTGTCTAGGGCACGGCTCATCCCTGTGAGCGGGGCCGAGGGCTGCGAGCTGGAGCACTGTGCCTGTGGCCTGCTAGTTCTTGTGTTCTGTGGGTCCAGAATGCTGCTCTCTGTCCCTGCAGCCCGCTGAGGAGGATGCCAGCTCAGACCCTTTAGTGTTTCCAAATGTTGAGTGGACTCGAAGTTGACTGGTTTGCGTGGAATCAGTTATCGCCGGTTCAGCTCCTCCTATAGCATTTGGCTCAGTATCCTTAAATACCAGCTAGACCCCCCCCCCCACAACCAGGGAGAGGGATTCTCGATGAGAAAGTGAACAAGTAACCAACTTGGTTAGCTCGGTCACTGAAAATGTGCTAATTTTCCTGGTTGGATGGTGCATTTTTATTGCTTCCTTCTTGAAGAGAAGTACGGCTTAGTGCAGGATTAAGTTTGGTTCTCTCTCCCTGGCCCTCAACCTTCTACCCACACCTCAGTTGTCCTTGTCCTTGTTAACGCTCTTCTTTTCTCCTTCTCCTTCTTCTTCTTCTTCTTTTTCTTGTTTTTTTTGAGAGAGAGGGCGCACACGTGTTCAAGGTGGGGGGAGGGGCGGAGGGAGAGAGAGTCCCAAGCGGACTCTCCGCTGAGCGCTGAGCATGGGGCCCGACGTGATGCGGGACCCCATCTCCCATCCCTGAGATCATGACCTGAGCTGAAATCAAGAGTCGGATGCTTAACCGACTGTGCCACCCAGGTGCCCCCAAAATATTTTATTTTTTGAGGCAACCCTTGGTTTTGGTTTCTTATGTGTATCTACAATTAATTAGCCACATATAATTTGTTTATTTTTACATAAATCGTAGTTTACTATATACATTAGACTGAGTCTAGCTTTTTTCACTTAACAGTACCTCTGGGAGATAATGCCATATCAATAAATAAAGAGCATCCTTGTTCTTTTTCTTCCTTTTTTTTACGAGTGCATAATATTCCACTGTGTGGGTGTATCACACTTTAAGTTCCTATGGATGGGAATTTTGTTGGCTGGGACACAATGCTGGCCTTCTCTGAAGATGCAATGTCCTGACCAGGAGTCCTTGGTGTCTACCTGGCCTCTGACATGTGGGCAGGACAGGAGAAGGGGGAGTAGAGGTGGACCGGCAGCCAGATGAATGGAAGGATGCTGGCCTCGTGCAGAAGCTAGCTTCTTTCCATTGGTGTCCTGGCATGGAGCCCCTGAAATGGGCAGTGGGTCCCCAGAGAGCTATGAGTCCAGGAGAGGCAGGCTGACCTTGCAGGATCACCTTGGCTCCCAGTGGGCCTGCTGCTGGGCATGGGGTCTGCCGTGTCTATAAGTTGGCTGGTGGCTGCTGGTCCACTGGGATCCTGAGCCCCCTTTCTAATACCTTTAGCCATGGCCTGAGCCCCTTGGCCCTGCTGAGTCCATCGGCTCTGCAAAGCGTTTGGCTTTGTCATTGGCAGGGACATATTTTTGTCTAAGGTTCTAAGACGTTTGTGCTTATTCACCTATTCCTGCTGCTCTCAGAAGCTGTGCCCCGGAGGGTGTAAAATGGAATTAACGCACCCTCACGGGGACACTTGCAATCAGGAAAGGAGAAGCTGTTTTCTTAACAAAAGCGGGGAACAACATTGAGTAAAAGTATAAAAACATGCATGGGAAAGATATATACCAACTTCCTGCCTCTGAGCCTGGAGTGGGGTGGAGCAGGGGGGAGGGTAGTGTGTTTGCTGTGTTTGTGATGATTTATTTATTCAAATATATGGGAGATCTGGAACAGTAATGAAAAAGATTAAAAGTTTTAGCACTGGAAGGTAGACACATGGGTGTCTGTCATATTATCTTCAGTGCTTGTCTGTATGTTTAAAATATTTTAAAACTGAAAGTGTTTTTTATTTATTTATTTATTTTTTTAAAGATTTTATTTATTTATTCGACAGAGATAGAGACAGCCAGCGAGAGAGGGAACACAAGCAGGGGGAGTGGGAGAGGAAGAAGCAGGCTCCCACTGGAGGAGCCTGATGTGGGGCTCGATCCCAGAACGCCGGGATCACGCCCTGAGCTGAAGGCAGACGCTTAACCGCTGTGCCACCCAGGCGCCCCTGAAAGTGGTTTTTAATTAAAGCAGAGAGGAAACTTTCAGGAACACCCCCCACCCCCCATGCGCCACCGACATCTTTTACCTCCCTCTGCTGTGTGACACTCTCGTCCTGTTATGACTGTCTGTTTAGCTGCTTGTCTCCCCAGACTTGTTCGGGTTTCCGCCACACGCCTCCTTCCCAGACAGACGGAGATGGAAGGAGCCTACTGGAAGGTGGGAATCGGCTCTGTCTTTGAGAAACAGGCAGTTCTGGGAAGGCAGAACACGCTTAGGTTTGGGGAGCCATCAGATCAGAATCTGGAGTCTGACTCTATAACTTCTGGCGACTGATCTATCCTCTCTGGGTCGCGGTGTCCTCATTGGTAGAACGGGTAGAAATCTAACGCTTGCCAGGAAGTGCTTGTGGACTGGGCGAACTGGGCGGTTGACAGACGAAGCAGAAGCCAGGGGATGGCGAAGCAGCCGACCCAGCATGCAGAGTTGTTCTTTTTACCTCTGAGGGACCCCTGCGTTTTCTCAAACGAAAGTGACGACCCTCCCTCATCCAGGGATATGGTCCAGGCCCCGGCTCTTCATGCTCGGGGTGCAGGGCTGGGGTTTGACCAGCCGCCCTTGAGGCTGGTCTCGCTCGGCTGTGCCGGCCGGGGGATCTGCCTTCTTCCGCTTCTCCGGCAGCCCTCCTTCTCTGCCTGGGCCGGGGGTCCCCGGGCTGTCATTCACTCAGAGGACACCTAGGACCAGCACAGAGCCGTACTCAGGACTAGGATTCGTTCCAGTGAACGGATGCAGAGCGCCGTTAGCACAGGGAAGAGGCACAGGGGGTAGAGTGTGCAGGGGCCCAGACTCCTCTCCCCGTGGTGTCAGCAGAACACGCTTCATTCCTTCGGCATCGACTTGTGACACGTTTGAAGTGGCGTCTGCCGTGGAAGCTCATTAGAGACTCAGCACCCAAGGTTAATAAAAACCTTGTCTTCCAGACTCCCTGAGAAAATCAGGTGTTCGGCATAAACTGTAGTGTTTGTGCAAACAGTTTAGGCCCGATCAGCTGTTCGTATTGTCAGCAAGTGGTGGGAATGCACCCAAAACCCAGGTGCTCAGCTGCCAGCTGAAAGCCAGCTTTGCAGGAGATCTTGCGGACAGCGCGGACAACGCGGGCCCTTCTTCGCCCCCTCCCGCAGGTCACCGTGGAAGACTACGAGCAGGCCGCCAAGAGCCTGGCCAAGGCCCTGATGATACGGGAGAGGTACGCCAGGCTTGCCTACCACCGCTTCCCACGGACCACTGCCCGGTACCTGGGTCATCGGCGGGTAGACGCCGCGCCTCCCGAAGAGGGCCTCCCAGGTAGGGCACCTCCCAGCTGGGGTGCATGGGCGTTCCTAAGTGGGGCGTGGCCCAGGAGTCGGTCAGGACTTTTCACTGGATGTATGTGTCCCCGATGGTGTTTTAAGGACAGGGCCCTGGTTTTGGCTTCCTACCCCCATGCTTGCTGGTTTCCCCAAGCACTGCTTCTGTGTGCACTGTGTGCTCTGCCCTGGGTCGAACTGAGCTGTAGAAGTTCAGAGAGAGCTGAAAGACAGTCGCTGAGTTCGAGAGTCCTCCAGAGAGATAGGCAGTCTCATCCTGGATATTTAAAACAATGCCGTCAGACGGTAAATGCTGAATTTGCCGGTGGGGTGGGGTAGAGGGAGGGTAGATGCACAGTGCCTATTCTGGGGCAAGAGAGTAGGGTCTGGAGTCACACACACCTACGTTCTGATCTCAGCTCCACCACTTTCTTGGGCAAGGTATTTCTCCAATCCTCAGTTTCTCAATCTGTAAAATGGGACTAATATCCGTGCCCTGCGTCCGTTCTGAGGATGGAATGAGAGAACGCAGGTGAAGTACCTAGTGCAGTTATAGCACCTGGTGAGTGAGCGTTCAGTCAATGGTAGCTGCGTTTACGCTGCAGAATTTGGGGAAGAAGAGATCAGAGATGGCAGGATGGTTTCTGGGCGAGTCTGGCCTGAGGAGGACCCAGGAGCACTAGAGGCTGCAAGTTAGGTAAGATGAATGATGACAAGAAACCACCAGCTGTGAAGGTGGCCCTGCGGGATCCGACAAGGGCCTGCTGGTCTGTGCTGTTGCCCAGGACCCTGGCTGCCGTCTGGGCATAGTGGGTGCTAAGGGGTCTCCTGTCTGCATTTTCCTGGGTTTTCCTGCAAGCTCTGAGACCTGGATGTTGAGCATCTGTGACCACCTGGGACCCTGGTTAAATCTCAGCCCTTCTGGGCCCATTTCGCTATCTGTCTGAGGCAAGTTGATGCCACCTGCCCCAGTTTTGGCAAGGGCAGACAGGCCCGACTGTCAAACGTGTACTTGGTACAAAACGGAGTACCCAGGGGGCCTGGGAATGAGCCTGGTGAGGCAGAGGCTGTGGCTTCCTGCAGGCCCCTGGCACACTTTAGGGACTCCAGAGCTAGCCTGGGGCTATGCCTGATGGGGAAACATGCTTCAGCCCCTGTGATGCCTCACGGCTGCTCGGAGCCACTCTGTTCTGAACACTGACTCGGGGACACCCAGGCAGGTCACCCGGCCTTGGCTGCTTTCTTCGATGAAGATTCCAGGACTGTCCCCCTGCCGGACTGGCAGCCGAGCAGCTGTGCCCTACGTGGGGTTGGCTGGTGTGCAGAGTCGGAGTCCCCCGCCCTGGTTTTCTGCTGCTGTTTAGCATAACCCGTTCCTTGGTCGGAGATGGGGCTTATCGAGAGTCAGGAGAACTCATGATAAAAGTGATGAGAATGATGTCGTCTAATTGATGGCGCAGACATTACGGTTACAAAGCATTTCTTATACCCACTTTTGCAGTCTTTACAACAGCCCATTAAGGCAGAGTGTGTTAGATGAGCAGGCAGAATCAGAGAGGTGAAGTGGTTTGTTCAGTCTCATAGCTGGGAAATGGCTAAGAGGCGTTTTCTGCCTCCTGTGGGCTAACAGCCCTGCGGACGGAGAGCTCTGTCCTTGCCATTCCCTGCTCTGTGGGAGGTGAGCTGCCTATTCCGTGCATTTGGGGAGGAGCAGAGGCCTCCCTCCATCCAGCCCCTCGGCTGCCCTGGGCTCAGGAAGATTTGGGAGGACAGGGACAGCTATTCCCACTGGGCAGTCCCACGTGCTGCCTGTTATTTTATTAGGAGAAGACACAGCGGCCCTTCCTAATGTGCCTGGTGTCCCTGTCATGCCCAGGAGGCTGAAGCTCATTTCAGTTAAATTAAAAACATTTACTGAAGTGCCAGCCATATGCCAGGGACTGTTCTAGGAAGTGGGGATATAGCAGTAAACAAAGCAAACACACAGGACCCAAGATAAGTAAGTGGAATTATTTTCCATAGTGGCAAATGTCAGGAAGACAATATAAAGCAGGGAAGGGGGTATGTGATGTCAGGGCCGGTGGGGGTGGTTGGGTTTTAGATGACATGATGAGGGCAGGTGAGTGACTGCTTGAGGAAGGGACTTCTGAGCTCACGTGAGTCATGAAGTCAAGGGCACTTTGCCATCACTTGTTCCTGTCTTGCAGACTTCCACCCTCCCCCTCTGCCCCAGGAAGACCCTTACTGCCTGGACGACGCTCCCCCCAACCTGGGCTACCTGGTTCGCATGCAGGGGGGTATCCTCTTCGTGTACGATAACGAGAAGATGCTGGAGCGCCAGGAGCCCCACAGCCTGCCCTACCCTGACCTGGAGACCTATACCGTGGACATGAGCCACATCCTGGCTCTCATCACAGATGGCCCCACGTAAGCCGGCTTTCCCCGAGTCCTCCTCTCTCTACATCGTGGCTGTTCTGTAGGAAGGGGCTGGGAAAGGCCAACCAGGTCCCCTTTTTACTCCGGGCTTTCCTGCACTTTAATCATCCCAGGAAGAGAGTACTTTCCCCTTTCCCCCGTGCTTTGTGGGTTCCTGCAACAGTTTTCCACCACAGGCATGTTCTTAGAGTTGGTACTACCTGTCTCTTTTGCATCCTAGAGGTGGAGCTTCTGTTTGTTGGGGGCCACCTGTGTACCTTAAAGTGGCTGTTCTGCCTCTCCCCGGGCAGGGCGGCAGCCTTGCAGCGATCCAGCCCAGAGCATCACAGGTGGTGGAGGAGAGAAGAAGACTGTGGCTTTGGTTGTTGGGTTTTCCGTGTTTCTGGAGGGGAGAGTGCCGGGAGCCTGGGAATTTTGTGCCATGACCCCCAGGATACTCCCTCGCTCTCCGGCTTGGCTTGAGCTAAGCGGGCAGGCAGTTGTCTCCCTGCATTTGGCCCCTCTCTTCTTGGTGAGCACTTCAGCTAATCAGCAAAGGAGGTTGGGCAGGCCTGGCCTCTGAGCTGGGGAGTGGCTGTACTAAGTGCTGGGCCAGGACTGGGAAGCTGGGGCAGGAAGGGGTGTGCTCACTGTTCAGGAGCCTCTCTTGCCCTGCCTTCAGGGTTTTGCTGGGAACGGTGTGATGCCAGTTTCCAAGGGAGGAGAATGGGCCCCAGAGGGGTAAGCAGAGTGGGTTTCGGGCCTCACTGATCTGAGGGCAGAGCTAAGATCTGGGAGGGAAAAGGGCAGTCTCCAGGAGGCTTGCCTCTACCTTGTGAGGGGGAGCTTTGAGGGGCAGCCTGGGGAGGAAGTGGTGGGGGAGGACCCCGGCCGTTCCAGGAGGTATGTGAGCAGTGGTTGTCCTGTCCAGAAGGCTGTCCAGGCTAGTCCTGCTGGGGAAGGGAGCAGGTGAGATGGCCTTTGAAATCCCTCCTGACTCAGACTCTCCGTGCTTCCCCTGAACTCTGCGCTGGGGCTTGTCACCGTGGACATCATGGTGCTGTTCTAGGGTCGGCAGTGGCTCCTTATGAAAGTCCGAGTGTGCCACAAGGAAGCAGGGTGGCGTCACTTGTGGTCGGAGGTTCCATGTGGCTGTGGGCACAGGCACGTGGCCAGGCCCCTGGGCTGAGTGTGGGCCGGGAGTGAGCCTTCCCACCCTTGGTGGCCTTTGCTGGCTGGTGGGAGGGAGCATCAGCCCCTGAAGAGATTTCTGTCCTAGTAACAAACATCCCTACATTCCTCATCTGCTTGTGATGCAAAATGTCCTCCGCTTGTCCTGATACCTCAGAGTTGAAGGGTCTCCAGGGCTCGGGGTTTGTCATTAGGTCACAGGATGCTTCCTCCCCATGCCAAGTTGGGCGGGTCTCGCCGTGTAGTTTGGCTGTATCACTGAAGTTCTGGGCAGAAGTGAAATTCCTTTTAAGGAATTAAAGGTGGCTGAGGGTTGATAGGAAGACAGAAGGGAGGGATGAGGAGGGAGACCTTTATGAGCCTCCACTCTGCTCAGTTGGGGTACTGCCATCTCCATATTTGTTGGTGGGAAACAGAGGTTCGGGATGAATTGCCCAAGCGCTTGCAGCTAGAGGTCAGAGGACCTGCACGAGGTCGCGAAGTGAGCTTCGCGCTGCGCCAAACAGACTCTGCACTCACGTCACAGAACACAGGGAGGTGGTTACACTGTCCAGCCGGGTCTGCAGAAAGCTGGACTGGCCACATCCGTCCCTGCCGCATCCTCACCTTCCACCCGAGGGCTGAACTCTCCAAACTGGAAAGCTCGATGCGACTTCTCCTCAACTGTGGTTTCTCCCCCTTCCCCACCTGCAGGAAAACATACTGTCACCGGCGACTGAACTTTCTGGAATCCAAGTTCAGCCTTCACGAGATGTTAAATGAAATGTCTGAGTTCAAAGAGTTGAAGAGTAACCCCCACCGAGACTTCTATAACGTGAGAAAGGTGCGTCAGTGGGCCACTGTTGAGAGCCACCCCTCCCGGGCCTCCTCCCAACCCACCGGGATGCCCCGACCCAATCTGGGGCTGGTCCCCTGTGTGGCCTTCCTTGGCTAGAGGAGTGTGATATGTATATGCAGAAAGAAGACTGGACAGTTGCCTTCCTTCTGTCGGGCCATGCCTCAGATGGTACTTAGTATGACTCTAGGTGGAAACCTTTGTCCTTGTTATGTATCTGTTGCAATGTGCCCTCTTCCTTGAAAAATAGGGTATGGTTCGTTAATTGGTTATAAGACTCGAGGCCAGGCTACTTTTAAGGTAGAGGGTGTATTAAATTCATCATGGAGAGAAAAGGCTGTTAAGACTTGTTTGGGCTTGGGAGTTTGTGGTTTTGCTTCCTGCTGGGTCAGGAGTAGGTAAGGAAAAGCATCCCATGTGCTCCCGTGTTGCCTCTCCCCTGGGGTTTGTGAGCAGCCTTAGCCTGGGCCCGGGTGCCCGTGGCCTGCAGGGGCTGCGGCTGGGGCAGGTGTGGCTGTTAAATGGTCATGGCCTCCAGCGTTTCCATTTTCTTCCATTTAACTAATATCAGTGCTAAGCCTGGGATGTTTGATGTTGAACACTGACCGTCCCCGAGAAGTTCCTAGCCCAGAGCTCTCAGTGTGAAGTGTTGTGGCAGGGGTGGCTTGCAGGAAGAGCCCGAACTGAGCTGACTTAAGGTGTGCATAGGAGTCAGCCTGGGCAGGGGCGGGGGCGAGGGAATGGAAGGCATGGCGGTCCAGGCAGAGGGCATAGCATAGCCGAAGACCAAGAGGGAGAGAGGGCTGTGCCATGGGAGAGGAGAGACTGTGTCCAGCGGGTGACAGGAGCTCAGCTGCTGGGGGACATCGTGGTGCTGGGCTGTAGGGAGTGTGCGGTGGCACAGGTATTGAGGTTCTGGACCATGCGGGGGCCCGTGGGTTTCTCAGAGGAAGCAGGGAGCAGGGAGGGGTCATGGTAGTATTCTGGGAGAGAAGCTCAGGGGGGAAGGGTGACGATAAGGCTTTGCCTCATGGCCAGACCTGAGCTGACTCACAGTGGGGTCCTCATCTCCATCAGGACCTCTGTCCCAGATGTGACCCCTCGAGGACTGCCCTCCCCTGGGGTCAGCTTTAATAAGGGAGAGTTAGTCAGGCGAGGGTGCAGCTCCTCTGTGGAGCCCAGGGCTCCCTGACCTGATTGGGAACATGCAGCCATGATGGACAGTTGGCCTCCTCCAGGGAGGCCTCAGGGTCACTTCTGTTAAGCCTCATGGGGTCTGGCATGGACTCCCACTTGGCTGGGACCTTAAGAGTGAGAGGTGGCTTCCAATCATGGGCTGTGAGGCTTGTGGAAGTGTCTCAGGGGGTTCCACGTAGAGGTGAGAGGATGTGTTAGGAATCACCCACCCAGTACTCTCACCCTTGAACACTCTTTGCTCCTTCTCTGTGAGCCTCAGGTGCTCAGACAGGTAGATGCTTCAGGTACCATGCAAATCCTCTTAGCTCTGCCTGAGTGCACCCCACATGCCCATATGGGTGCCTGAGGAAGCTCCATGCCCAGCCCCGTGCAGCCCTGCCTCTGCAGGAACACTCTGGGCCTGACTGCTTCCTGCTGCCTGGGGCTGAGGTGTCCTTGCTAACTGCACTGGCTCGGACACTGTTTGCTTCTGAGGTGGGGACCAGTGGGTGTTCCTGGGCCAACCAGCTGCTCTCTGGCTGGGATACGGGAGAGAGTCCTGGTGGGGGCTGTTGTTACCGGTCT
The DNA here is from genome assembly GCF_002007445.2 of Ailuropoda melanoleuca. Taxonomy (NCBI): domain Eukaryota; kingdom Metazoa; phylum Chordata; class Mammalia; order Carnivora; family Ursidae; genus Ailuropoda; species Ailuropoda melanoleuca. The sequence goes on from NC_048225.1 coordinate 62,246,747, forward strand.
GGGGGTTAATGTGTTCTCTGGATAGGGATGACATTGACCCCTGTGCTGTGACTCAGTGGCCTGTTCTCTGGCATGACAGCAGTCCGTAAACATGGGCCCGAATCTGCTCCAAGTCAGGCCTCTGCCTGCCCCTCCCTGCCTCCTGGGTGCTGGCTGCTTTATCTTACTCTGGAAGCTTCTTCTGTGGGGAGACAGCTGGCTTTCTGAAACCCAGCGTGGGCTGGGAGGGTGGGCTCTGTATTTCCAAGGTAGCTGTCAGTGTTGGGAGGGCAGGCCAGGGCCATGCTCTGAGGCAGAAGCTGTGAGTGGCCACGGGTCTGTGTGGGTGGTGTTTGGGAAGGCACCGGCAACATAACAGGGCATGACTTATGACACCATGTGGCCCAGCCAGCAGGACTATGTAACTGAGACATTTGTTTTTTGCTCAGAGCTAAGAACTAGGGCCGAGTGTGTTTACTGCCTAGGAGTTGGGTCACATTAGGCCTTCTCCACTCTGGTTTAAGTGTCATATCAGGCAGAGCAAATCGACTTCATCTTCTGTGCCAAACTTGACCAGTTGGCAGTGGCTACTCACAGAGCTTAGTGAAAAGTACTGTAATTGATCAGTGATGTCTGACGTGCATGTGGAACTGGCCCGTGTCGGCGCAGGGGCCAGGTAGTGGGCAGCTCTGTTTGTAAACTGTACTGTTTGCTTAGACCTGGAACGCACTGGTATCTTCTGGTGAAATGAAAACACTGACATCCAACGACAGGCTCTTTTACTTGTTCCTAAAATAATCACTTGGACTCTGAAGTTTGGATTGGATGCTTCCTGGGTTGGCCAGTTGTTTTTCTCCTTCATCTTGTGACTTGTGGGGTAAGGACAGCCTGCACCCCCGGAAGCGTGTCACTGGTATGCTGGAGGACAGAACCAGAAAACCCAGAATGTGCTCTGTCACGTTGAGGTAGTCAAGTCCAGCTGTGTCCGGCTGGGCTGAGCCAGGCTGACCACCTGGGCATCCCACATGAGCCCCGCCTGTCCCTGAGGTGACCCAACCTTCACACTGTGCTTTGGGTGATGGTTTAGCTTTTGGTGCCTTGAATGGTTTCATTTCTCTGATGTCTAGTGGTCTGTCTTTCTGGTTGGAAGTGGCAGGATGAATGGCAAAAGGGCCCCGATGAGTCAGTGATGTGGCCAGTGACATGGGCTGGCTTGTATAATGCTCACAGAGATTCAAAAGATCAAATATCTGGTTTGGCATGACTTGGAGATGCCTGGCCAGCTGTGGACAGCATTCCCTGGCCACAGGTCAGCCGCCTCCTCATCCCAGCCCTGGCAGAGGACCCGGTCGGCTGTGGCAGGAACTGCAGAGCACAGTCTGTGGTTAGCAGCATCCTGGCCTGTGGGGCTGCTGTCATCTCCCTGGGGACCTCTCTGAGGCCCCTTGGGCTCAGGCAAGGGGGGTCAGGATGCCCACTGTGACCTCAGGCCATCCCTCAGCTTAGCTAGGGCTCCATTTCGTTAGGGCTGCTGGCTGAAGGGAATGCTCCAAGAGAGGTCAGTGGGAAGAATGGTATTTTGCAGGGCATCTGGTGGGCCCTTGGGGCTATATGAGGATGTGGATATCATCATCTGTTCATTCATCCATCCGTTGATTCACAAATACATCATACTAGGCTCTGGGGTGAGCGTTGGAGACTTTGATACATCAGATGAAGTCCCCGTCCTTTGAGGACTGTGCCCCAGGCTAGTGACAGTAGAAGGGGACTGCCGCGTGAACTGGGAGGACACGTACAGGAATGGGAGTGCGTGTGCTAGCTTTCCCCGCTGGGCAAGGGGACACCCGGTCAGCGTGCTGGGAGGGTCAGGATTGGCTTCCAAGTGGAGGAGGTTGTAAGCAACCCCGCGTCAGTGGAGGAGATAGGTGAGGGGCAAGGAAGGCACACCAAGCAGAGGAGACACAAGGGCAAAGTGACGCAGTGCAGAACAGCACGGTGCCTCGGGCACCTGTTAGTGGGGGGTCATGGCTGGAGCACGCACGGGGCAGTGGCAACACCTTGGTTGGAAGCAAGCCTTGAATCCCAGGCTCAGGAGTTCGGGCTTTCTCTTGAAGGCTTGGGGGGCCACTGATGATTTGTTAGCAGGGGAGTAGCCAGACCCAATGTACATTTTAAAAAGATCTCTGGCTGCTGTAACAAGGTCGATAGGGCAGCAAAGCTAGAGGGAGGACCGGTTTCAAAGTCTAGATGAGACACTGGGGCAGAGGGCGTAGGTCCAGGCACTGGCGGGACCGCGGGTGCTGAGGTTTCGCACGCCACTTTGAGGGTTGGACACCCCATCTCATTGCCAGTGGGGAAGGAGGGGGGACTGGCTCACGGCTGGTGGGCGCTGCGTTGCAGGTGGACACGCACATCCACGCGGCCGCCTGCATGAACCAGAAGCACTTGCTGCGTTTCATCAAGCACACGTACCAGACAGAGCCCGACAGGACCGTGGCCGAGAAGCGGGGCCGGAAGGTCACCCTGCGGCAGGTGTTCGACAGCCTGCACATGGACCCATACGACCTCACCGTGGATTCCCTGGACGTCCATGCGGTGAGTGAGCTTCGTCCCCTGCCTCACGCCATGCTGGGTGGGTGCTCGGCCCCCAGGAAAGAAGCCATGGCTGAGCCTGCGGAGAGGCTGGCTGTGGAAGCGGCTGCGGCTCTTCCAGCTGTAGTGATGTGAAAGGGAATCTGGCCTCAGGGAGTAACAGGGCCATGGGACAGGGGAAAGTGTGCGTGACTTGGAGTCGGACAGGTCCCAGTTCTAATTCCCCTTCTGTCGGTTGGGAGTTGTGGGCCCTTAAGCGAGTCACTGAAGCTTTTCTTTCCTTGCTTATAAAATGGGGAATGCCATGTGCCTTATTGACATGACAGCTATTGAAAGACTAAATGATGGTGCAGCTGCTATAGAAGACAGTATGGAATTTCCCAAAAAAGTTAAATACAGAATTACCATATGTTCCAGCAATTCCATTAATATAGCTCAAAGACTTGAAAGCAGGGACTAAGACAGATCCTTGCACATCCAAGCTGACAGCAGCATTGTTCACAAGGGCCGAAAGGTGGCAACAACCCAGGTGTCCCTCAACAGGTGAATAGATAAACAAGATGTGCAAATACATCCAATGGAATATGATTCAGTCCTAAGAAGGAACAGGGTACTGAAACCTGCTACGACATGATGACCCTTGAAAACATGATGCTAAGTCAAAAAAGCCAGACACAAAAGGACAGTTAATGTACGATTCACGCGGATGAGGTACGTAGAGTAGGCAAATTCATGGAGACAGAAAGGAGAGTGGTGGCTACCAGGTGCAGGAGGAAGGTGTGATGGGGAGTCATGGTTCAATGGGTACAAGGTTTCGGTTCAACAAGATAGAGAGTTCTGGAGATGCAAGGTGGTGACGGTTGCACAACATAATGAATGCATTTAATACCATCGAGCCGTACACTTAAAAATCGTTAAGATGATAAGTGTTGTGTTATGTATATTTTACCACAATAAAAAAATCTTCGTAAACCCAAGAAAACATGGAATGAGGTAGTGTGGAGAAGGTGCCTTATGAAGTCCAAGCCGTGACAGACACCCTGTGTTACTGACTGTTCAGTAGTTTGGTGTTTTCTGCTCACTCAGTCAGCTGGGCTCCTGGCCATGGCGCCTTGGAGCACGAGGCCCCTTGATCCTCACAGAGGATCACTAAAGGACCCCCAGGCTGGAGTGAGGATACATGTCCTGGCTCCAGGACTTTCCAGGAGTTCACGCAAGAACGAGCATAGAAGACATTGTCAGCATGGCCACACATAAGGCCACCTCGTAAAGGCCTGGAGAGGGAAACGTGTGTGTACCGTGGCTACAGAACAATATGGCGATCTGCCTGGTGGTCTCCCCTCTCCAGGGTCGGCAGACATTCCATCGCTTTGACAAGTTCAACTCCAAATACAACCCTGTGGGGGCCAGTGAGCTGCGTGACCTCTATTTGAAGACTGAAAACTACCTGGGAGGAGAGTACTTTGCTCGGATGGTCAAGGCGAGTGAGCCCTGAGCCTCTTCAAGCCCTCCCCCGATACCCGACAGCAGCTGCCTGCGGATGGCGGGGGCGCTGCATAGCCTCCGGTTTCCCCTTGCCGAGTCCCTGTGGGTCCACCATCCAGCTCAGGCAAGGCTCAGGTGCCCAGGCAGCCCGTGCGGTGGCCCCGGCCGCCCGTGCGGTGGCCCCGGCCACCAGCTCCTGAGCACGGGCAGGCTGGTGCTACAGGTGCTGACTGCAGGCCAGAGGAGGGGAGGGTATCCTGGCGCTCACGGCATCCGGGCTCGCCGCCCTGTCTGCAGCCTGAATTTGGCTGGGGGCAGGTTAGCTCCATTTGGAGATGCGTCTGCTGCCTGGCCTGGTTATGCACGGGACTGTGCAGAGGCCTTCCCCTCCCCCAGGAAGGAGCCTCTACGGAGGTGAAGGTGTTGTTACATGGCAGCCAGGGGGTATAGATCAGGTCTTCCCCGCCGGGAAGCAGGTGGCTGAGGAAGCCCAGGATCCAGCAGCTGGGGTGCTCCTGGGCTGACCCGAGCTCTTCTTGGTGCTAGGAGGTGGCCAGGGAGCTGGAGGAGAGCAAGTACCAGTATTCAGAGCCACGGCTGTCCATCTACGGCCGCAGTCCTGAGGAGTGGCCCAGCCTGGCCCGCTGGTTCATCCAGCACAAGGTCTACTCACCCAACATGCGCTGGATCATCCAGGTGCCCCGGATCTAGTAAGTGAGGTGGCTTGCGGTCTGCCCATACCCTCTGGGGACACAGCCCGTCCCTCATGGGCTGCTGGCTCTGCACTATTCTGGTGGGGCTGGTGCCGGTGCCAGCTTGGGCCTCTCCTCCCTAGAGATTGTCCCATAGTGAGGGGTGGTTGGCAAACGTCCTTGTGACACTTCAACCCTTGTTCTTTGAAGAACAAACCTGTGCAAAATCTAGTAGGAACTACTACCCATCTTCCATTGGGGTTTGAGGGTGGATTATCCTTTTGCGTGAGCCCCAGGTATGAGTAACCTAGTGGTGGCCTACACTGCTGGCCCTCTCCATGGCCATGATTCAGGCGATCACTGGCCTCTCCCGTCTGGCCAGTGTGGGGCTCATGGTCCCTTAATGGGCTGGGATATGCCGTTTAGGGGAACTGAGCTGAGTGGCAGAGAGTTTGGACCACTGAGAAATTTGAGAACTCATCTCTTAGATCTTGGGTCAGCCTGAGTCCCAACATCCCACTCCCAGCATGGCCTGTAGCTTAGGAAAGCTCTCTGGTGGGCAGGGGTGGGTGTTGAGTTTGCAAACCAGTGCCTAGTATTGCAGACCTTGCTGGGAGTTGGAGAGGAGAGGAAGGACCTGTGTTCCAGCCACATCTCTGGCTCTACTCTGGGAGTTTAGAAGGGAACACAAGCTGTTTGAGAAAAGGATGGGGCTGCCCTCCACAGGCCAAGGGGGCTATTGGGTTCACTTTAATCAGCAAGTCTCTGTTTTCCCCCAGTGACATATTTAGGGCAAAGAAGCTGCTGCCAAGCTTTGGGAAGATGCTGGAGAACATTTTCCTGCCCCTCTTTGAGGCCACAGTCAACCCCCAAGATCACCAAGAGCTTCATCTTTTCCTCAAATATGTAAGTGTGGGTGGTGCTCCAGGCGCTGTGCATAGTGCTGGAGCGAAGAGAGGGTTCCAAGAGGGTTAGGTCAGGCTTCCCTTCTTAGACCCTCTCATGCATGTGCTCTGTGTGCTCCAAGTGTGGGCAAGAAACTGAATTTCTAAAACAGTGAGTTTGCTCGGGGTAGGGGAAGTCCCCATCTCCTCAGGGGCAGCCCTGCGGTGCGGGAGGGGCGCCAGGAAGCCAGCAGTGGGGAAAGACTGAGGAGGAGTCAGTCCCTGGCCGGGTGGGGCTGGAAAGACTGGTTCCTGTCCCCAGCAGCACCCAGCAGCAGCCCCAGGTCTTTAGACACACAGACATTTCAATGCTCCTACTTTTACCTTGAAATACTGGTTCGCATGTCTTGTTTGGTTGAGTGCATGAGCCCAACAACACGTATTTATCTGGCTAGTTATGGGAGAGGGAGAGAAGAGATGGAGGAGAGGCTAACCAGAAAATGTATGAGTGGGGCAGGAGCTGATTGATCCTCCCTCTGGGTTCCCAGAATACAGGTGGCTGTAGACAGTGAGAAGCAAGCTCAGTATGCCGTGGAGGTTCTGGGGTCTGACAGGGAGGGAGGCAGGGAAGATTCCAGAGACCTGGGTGGATGGGGGAGGGCGATCCAGTCTGTGTGTGGTTGAGTCTGCCAGGAAGCATTTAAACAGGCTAGAGGGACATCATTGAATTTATGGTTTGGACATCTGGCTGTTGTGTGGAGAAAGGCCTGGAGGTGGGTGGGAACGGGCAAGATGACAGTCGGGGCCCGGCTCCAGCGATGGAGAGAGATGCTGGGGGCTCGTATCAGCAGTAACAGCTCACGGTTTTGAATGTTTGCTGCCTGCCCTTGTGATCCACGCCATGACACGATCTCACTTCAGCCTCAGGATTACGTCGCGTCATTTTGTTGGTGTTAATGCTAAGCAGAATCATCATGTCCTTTCTGTGTGTTCAGCACTGTTATGTGCTCTCCAAGGGTTGTCTCATTTAATTCTCACAACAGCCCTGTGAAGCTACTAGCTTCAGTTCACACGGGAGGAAATTACACGGAGCTAGGAGGTGGCCGAGCTGGAATTCATACACCGGTGCCCGATTCCCGAGCGGGTGTTATTACCCTCATGCTGTAGGGCCTCTGGGCACAAGGTGGGCCTTGCTGTAGCATCGACAGGGCTTGGGCAAAGCTTGAAGGTGAGCCAGAGGGAGGAGCCTAGGGTGCCTTCAGAGGTCACCACCACAAGTGGGGGAAGAGCAGGTCTGGGGAGCAGGAGGAGTTGGGGGTTGGACATATTTTGTGCTTGAGGCCCCGCATCTGTTGGATACAGAGCTCAGGAGAGGGGCTGATGTTACCGGGGAGCAGAGCGCCTCCCTCCTGGGAATCACGGCTCAGCCTTCCAAGGGGCCCTCTCGGATGCGGCCCACCTTGACTTGTTTGTGACGCATGTAGGCTGGTTTCCCACAGCCCCAAAGGTGCAAACCAGGGACATGCTCCACCTACAGCCCCAGAGTCCAGCCCCAGAGCCCATGCAGGCTCCGAGCTGGTTGTCTTGCGTGGGCAAGCTCCCTAAGCATTTTGGGCCTGGTGCGTTCACAGCCAAGCCCTCCCTCACAGGATGGCTTGGAGGATTATGTCAGCTGATGTGTGGTGAGTGCTTAGGGCCTGACACATGGTAGGTGGAGGGGCGACACCTGTCCCATTCCCCTCACAGCTGTTGACACTGCTGCTGACGGCCGCTTCCGCTAGCTACCCTGCAGAGCTGGCCTCCTCCTTGGCGCAGCGGAGAGAGGGGCCATGGGGATGGCTGTTTCACTGGTCACCTGGCCCAGCCTGAGTCTTCCCTCACCATCACCGTGACCGCACCAGGGCTTGCCACTCTCCAGGCCGCTCTCCTGGATACTTTTAGAAGCCACGGAGGGGGGCGCCTGGGTGGCGCAGTCGTTGAGCCTCTGCCTTCGGCTCAGGGCGTGATCCTGGCGTTCTGGGATCGAGCCCCACATCGGGCTCCCTGCTCCACTGGGAGCCTGCTTCTTCCTCTCCCACTCCCTGCTTGTGTTCCCTCTCTCGCTGGCTGTCTCTATCTCTGTCAAATAAATAAATNTTTAAAAAAAAAAAAAAAAAAAGAAGCCACGGAGGGACAGATTGTGGCCTTGTGCCCACTCCCCATCCCGGAAGAATGTGGCCTCAGGCTCTGTGGTCCCCAGCGGAGGTACGACCCCGGGAGGCCTGGATGCCAAGGCCTTTGGCAGCTCAGCGCCTTGGCTTGATGCAAGACCCCTCCTCCTGCCCAGGTGACAGGGTTCGACAGCGTGGATGACGAGTCCAAGCACAGCGACCACATGTTCTCAGACAAGAGCCCCAGCCCAGACATCTGGACCAGCGAGCAGAACCCGCCCTACAGCTACTACCTTTACTACATGTACGCCAACATCATGGTGCTTAACAACCTTCGCAGGTGGGTGCCGGCCCCGCCTCCCAGCCCACGACACGCCACACGCAGGCGGGCCGCCGGGCCGCACACGCGATCGTCAATGCAGTGCGGCAAACCTGTGTCTGTACACACGTGTGCATCACGTGCCCCCCACACCTGCACGTGTACCTGCCCATCTCGAGTGTGACACAGACATGGGATGCGTCAACACACGCACGTGTTCTTTCCACTCTGCCAACGGTGTTCACACGTGCATTGATGTGTGTCACAAATTACTGTACCTGCTATGTGACAGGCACTGTCCCGGGCACGGGACATATAACAGGGGACAACACAGACTAAATCCATGCCCACATGGGGGTCCCGGCCAGTGGTCTTACCTGCACAGACTCCAGCCAATGCACGCACACGGGGCGCCTGTGGCCGGAGTCAGGTGCCTGGGGCAGCAGACACTGAGCTGGTTATTCCCCCCTTGCAAATCTAGCCTCCCTCCTGCCCTTGCTGGGCCATGGGGCCTCGCTAGCTCAGCCTAAGCCAGTGGAGTCTGTGGGTGTGAAGGTTTCGGCTGGACCATGATTGAAAGGAGACGGCCGGGTGTTGGGGAGGGGCAGTCCAGGCTGAGCTTCTGCAGGAAGGGGCTTGAGTTCTAGCTCTGCTGCTGACCTGCCCAGGGGTTTCTAGTGCCCGACTCCACCCTCTGGGTTTGCCCATTTTTATGACCAAGTGGTTGGACTTGGTGATTTCTCATGGTCTTTGCTGCTCTTAAGTTCTGTGAACCTGGGCTCCAAGGCCCGGTGAAGAGGAGATGAGGGGTGAACGGGGACAGAGCAGGGTCCCTTTCTACCACTCGTTTCCCTTTCTGTTCCCTGGGGGTGGTATCTCTTGGCTCTGAAGATCTCTGGACCTGGTGTTCTGTACTTTGGGAAGGGTAGTTTCCAGAGGGCCCTGTGTCATCCGTGTTGACTGTGCCATGGGCAACTGTCTCCCCTGGAGTAGGCCCTGAGCCTAGGGGTGCAGCTCCCAGGCCTGTGGGGCCCCAAGTAGGATGGACCAGGCATCCTTGCTGACCAAGAGCCTCACTTCTGCAGGGAACGGGGCCTGAGCACTTTCCTGTTCCGGCCTCACTGTGGGGAGGCCGGCTCCATCACCCACCTGGTGTCTGCTTTCCTGACCGCTGACAACATTTCCCACGGGCTGCTCCTCAAGAAGGTAACCAGGCCACTCACGGAAGCCTACTCTGCAAGGATGGTCCTGCTCTGGGCTCCCCTTGGGGGGACGGGATCCCTGGGCTCCTGTCTGGCCCCGAGAGGCTCTGGCCAGTGACGTTAAAAGGCAGGGGCCTTTTTCTGGGTTGGGATGTCTGTAGTCATCTTGGTTTCATATTTAATTATGAAAGCAATATAATCAAACACATTGCAATTTGGATTTTCCAAAAGATGGAGAAATGGGAAAAAACCCTTATTGCTATTACTTTGAAAGAAATAGCCATTATTCGCTTTTTGGTATTTATAATTGTCATCTTTTTTACCAGAGCATATTTCTAACGTGCTTCTTACTATGAGCACAGATTCTGTTGTTTCTGCTAACGGAATGCGCACCTTCTGTGCGGTAACACAGTGTTTATGTTCCTCATTCTAAAGGCTGTTGGGAGGGTGGCCCACCACTTGGATGGTCTTAACTGATTCAGCTAGTCTCCCGATTGCTGGATACAGTCCATCCAACTTGTCGTTTGTGTAAATAACGCAACCATGAACTCTGCCCGTTTGGTCTTCTCCCTATTTTGGATCACTTCCATAAGAAGGATGTTTGCTCAGACTCCTCTTATGCCCTGATCCTGGGGAGGTCTAACGGTGTGTCACAATTCCGGGGGCCGAGGGGGAGGGACGAGTATTACAACAGAAAACCACTCTAGCCTGGTCAGGTCTGCCCCTTCCATCTCTGAGGAGCCAGAGTGTTTACAGACTCAACCTGAATGTTTGTGGTCAAAGCAACACAACAAAAAAGCGGGCATCTCCGGGGCTGACCCACGGTGGGGGGGGCAGTGCCTGGGGGCGGGGAGCAGAGTATGTGGGCTGGGGGCAGCCTGGGGCCTTGCAGCTGCCTTCCTGCCCTGAGCTGGGTCTTGTCCGGAGCCTAGACGGGGCAGAGGGCAGCCCAGGAAGAGAGGCGCATTGGTGGATGAGAAGAACGTACAGGTGGGGTGGGGGGTCTGGGTGCCCTGGCTTTGGGGAACTCGGGCTTGGTTAGGGAATTGCACAGACACTACCCAGAGCCCTGGTTGCCTGTCCTCCCTTCCTGCCTCCCTCTCCGGCACTCGTCACCTGAGTTTGGTGGTTCTTTTGCAGAGTCCAGTGTTGCAGTATCTCTACTACCTTGCTCAGATCCCCATTGCCATGTCTCCTCTTAGCAACAACAGTCTGTTCCTTGAATATTCCAAAAACCCTCTGAGGGAATTCCTGCACAAGGGACTGCATGTTTCTCTCTCCACCGACGACCCCATGCAGTTCCACTACACAAAGGTGAGGATGTTGGGTGCTCCAGTAGGCCCCTGTCCTGGCCTGCCCCCCACACTGCAGGCACTGGAGTGCACGCTCAGTTCTGCTTTTGGGGTGGGGGTTGGCGGTCAGTGAAGGCAAGAGGTAAGCTCCTAGTGAGCGAAAAGTGTTCCTTCCAGGAGCCCTGTCTTTGGAGCTCTTGAACCCTTGAAGGCACAGTTTAATTTTTTGCCCTCCCCATTTTCCCTTTCCTTAGCATTTACTATCTCTGTGAAGTTGGTTAAGTTACTCGATCTCTATCTTATTCCTCTTCATCTGTAGAATAGGGATGCAGTTGTCCCTATGTGTGCCTCTACTTTGTTGGGAGGCTTCGCGGAGATAATGAACTAGAGTCTAACAGAGCGTCTGAATACACACAGCATGTACCGAAATGTTAGCTAACATTTTGTTAATACTCTTCTTAGTATAATACTTCAGGTCTGTGGGGCAAGGGAAGAGGAAGGGAGAGGTGAAGTCATGCCTGGGGACCAGCCGTTGACTAGTAAAAACAGAAGTGTCTGTGTCTTCTAGGACAGGCTCTCCAAGCTTTTGTTCTCAGGACCCCTATACACTCTTAAGAACTAAAGACCCGCAGAAAGCCGTCGATGACATAAGTTATATCTAGTGATATTTAAATGTATTAGAAACTGATGTGAAATTGAAAAATGTGAATGCATTTAAAAATAATATTAACAAACCTATTACATGGTAACATAAATAGCAATTTTTATGAAAAAGAGTCATATTTTCCCAAAACAAAAAAATGGCATTGGGAATGGCATTGTTTTACACGTTTGCAAATCTCCTTAATGTCTGGCTTAATAGAAGACAAGCAGGATTCTCATATCTGCATCTGCATTCAATGATGCCTTGTTTTTATCAAAGTACATGAAGAAAATCTTGCCTCACAAAGGTACATAGTTGGAAGAGGGATGACCTTTCCAAAGGCCTTGGGGACCTGGATCACACTTTGAGAACTGCTGCTCTTGCTTACAGAGGCAGCAAGGTGTCCAAGAGGTTAACAGAAGAGCTTGTGATCAACGGCAGACATCTCACATCCTAGGAGATAAAGTGAAAGCACAACTCAAACCTAAATCCTTTTGGGATTACTGTCTCACCACCCGATCATTTCTCATTCTTATTTTATGTTCCACCTCTACTCTTCATACTTTATTCAGATTAACTTTGATTTTTGGACAATCTTCTGAAAGTGACGTTAAATAAAAAGCAAAGCTATAGGGCATGTAATTAAAATGTGTGTGACCAGGGACACTGTTACAGGAGAGCAGAGGCAGGCATCCCCATGACTGACACAGGGCTTCAAACACGTGCTGGTCAACGAATCGACGCATAGGCGTTCTTTGATAGATCTCCTCAGGAACCCGAGAATTTGCCAAAAATGCTCTTAGGAGTTCATCACTTAAGGGGGGGTGGGGTGGGGTGGGAATGTTGTTCAGTTATCCGGGTGCCAGACATGAAAGAAAAATCAAATCTGCAATGTCTGTCTGACGTTTCTAGCTTTGGAGATCCGCGAAGGATTGAAAGGGATAGCCTACCATCTAATACCTTTACTTTTGGGGGGGGCGGTCTAGGAAGCCCTTATGGAAGAATACGCAATTGCAGCTCAGGTGTGGAAGCTGAGCACGTGTGACCTGTGTGAAATTGCCAGGAACAGCGTGCTGCAGAGCGGACTCTCGCATCAGGTACGGGCTGTGAGGGTGCTGCCCCCCCCAACCGGTCCCTCCTGTCCCTGTCCCTGCAGCATGTGTACCATGGGTGCTGGCTGCAGGCCAGCCACTTTCTAGGCGCTGGGATCAGTGAAGACAACAGGCAGGGTGTCTATCACACTGAAACTCACGTCCTAGAGAAACCTGGGGAGACCCCAGGATTTTCAAGGCTGCTCTTTGACCCTTTCAGACCTCTCCTCAAATGTGACCTCCTCTGAGAGGCCCTCCCTGACCACCGTTCTATAGTAGCCCCACACTTGCCATCAGTCTCTATTCCTTTAATCTGTTTTCCTTCATAAATTACTACCGACATTTAATATGTAGTTATGTGTTTTCTTGTCTTTCCTTCTAGAATGTGAGTTCCATTAGACTGTTTCGTTCAGCGTTATATCCCTAGGGCCTAGAATGGTCCGTGGCACATAGAAGGCACTAGGTATTTCTTGGACAGTGAATAGTACCTAGGTTGAATACAAAATTGAGGGATGAAGCCTGGAGATCAGTAATTATTTTGACAGCTCTCGAGGTGACCTGACGTGCAGCCAGGGTTGAGAACATGGTGTCTTAGGCTCCTGGGTCCCTCCCCTGGGTGATGTTACTGGTACAGGAAGAGGCTGCATTGGTGCTGCTCTTATTGGATGCTGATGCAGAGAAGAGCTACAGGCTCAAGGTTCAGTTGTGCAGACCTGCTTCCTAAGACTGGGCCTCCCCAGAGACACGTTTGCCCCTGTTGGCTCTCCGGGGGGACTGTCTTCACGCCTTCATCTTGCCTTCTTTATTGCCAGCAGCACTGGGGGTCTTATTTTTGTCTCCTGATCAAGGAGAACACAGAAATGAAGGGAATGAACGTGGGTGTCAGGGTGACATCCTCGAGGACAGAGGCCAGGACGAATTTTGAAGAATCCTGGAGGAACGATGTCCTGGTGGGGGATCAGCTTCAGGGGGACTGGTTTGATGTGGTGTGGCTAATGTCAAAGCTGCCGTGTGGATATAGAAATCGAACCTAAGGTATATGGTTTCATTTGTACTTCTCTGGTTTCACAGGAGAAGCAAAAGTTTCTGGGACAAAATTATTACAAAGAAGGACCTGAAGGAAATGATATTCGAAAGACAAATGTTGCTCAGATCCGGATGGCGTTCCGATATGAGACCCTATGCAATGAGCTCAGCTTCCTGTCTGATGCCATGAAATCAGAAGAGATCACAGCTCTGACCCAATAGGTCCAGCAGTGGACATGCATTTTAACTTTTTGGTTTAATTTCAAGTCTGCTGTGATTAACAGTGGTCAAAATACCAAACTAGGATGGTCCTCCATAGAGAGGATGCCTCTAAAGAACTTTCAAACTAGTGATTTTGGTTGCACTGTTCACTTTACGATCTAACATGCCCCCTTCTGTTAGTGCTTCTGAGTAATAGAGTGTGACTCCTCCCTGGGGATCTGGGAGCTGGACACTTGTCTGTACTCATTCCAAGTTTTCCAAATATTTCTCTTGAAACCGTTAGTGCTTGCACTGTTGGGGCCAGGATCTTCCAAGGTCCAGTGCCTACTGACAGGAGGTTTGTGTGGTTTTCTGCCAAAATCCTCTATAGACCCTGCAGGCTAGTTGGTAGTTGTTCCATTTCAGCCTCTGGCTGGCTGGCTGCCTTAAACAAAACCGATTTTAAAGCTCCCTTTCATAAAGGAACTACTTTGAGAGAATTAAAATAGAAAACTTCCTTCTTGACAATTTGCATTTTTTATGAATTTCTTATGCTGTTTTATTTAGCCCTCCACCCTCCTTTCTATTTAGGAAGCCAAATGTGCACATTGAACCAATTGATCCTATTCTGTGTCTTGGTTTTCTCATCTGAAAAGTGAGGGTTTGGACTAGATGAGTGGTTTTCAAATGTTGTTCTGTGAATCCCCCTCCAGGGCTCGGGGAGGTTCTGGGTGCTGCCTTCTTCAAAGCAACTCTGCTGTCATCACTGTTACACTGGGCCTTCTACATATTTCCATTTGAACTAAGGACTGTGGAAAACATAGGCTTAGATGATCTCTATTCCTTTTGGTTCCGATATTCTGATTGTAGCCCAACTACCATTTTACTTATGAAGACTTAGGGCCAGAGAGGTGAAATTTGCTTGAGGTCACACGGATAATAAATAATAGGAGCAGAACTAGTTTCCCCACTCCTAATCCAGTCCTTTCCCCACTATTCCATTAGGCCTCACAGATGTTAGATTTTTTATCACTATAACCTCTGCATTTTTTTTTAAGGTGAAATTTCTCCCTTATCTAACATGCAGACTTCTTCAGAAGATATAAGTGGTCCCAGGGGCCAGGTAGAAAGCATTTTTTTTTTAAATTTAAAATCAATTAACATATAATGTATTATTAGTTTCAGAGGTAGAATTTAGTGATTCATCAGAAAGCATTTTTTAAGACCAATCTGAATTTAAGCTTTACCAATGTACTCTTCATCTGTGTTACTAGTGCCTGGTACATAGTAGGTGCTCAATAAATGTACATTGAATAACTGAATGGATTTCTCTTTTGGCAACTTTTTAAGGCCATGTGCTCCAAGTATTCCACAAGCTGCTCAAAGAACTTTCTGTCTATTTCTGTGGGCAAATGCAGATTATGAGAAGCGCCTCTGAATTATTATAAACTTAGAACTCTATTTTTGCTTGTGAAGATGCTTATTTGACTTTAGACTGTCTTGTCCTGTGACTTGATAACGCTCATCCCCTCCCCTGGCTAACTTAGCATACAGAACAGTACATGCAGTCTTTTTATCGGGCAGACACGTGTGCTCTTCCAGCTAATGATGAAACTGACTGAAAACCCAGCGTTTATCTGACGCGTTATTTTTGAAAAGCCCCCATTTGTATATATTTGTCCTAACATATCAATTATTGTACAGTTTTTCATTGTCATTTTATCTGTACCAAGTATTTATTTTTAATTATTAAATAAAGTCGGTTAGGACTATGGATCAATAATTTAAAATGATTTCAAGTTAATACTATTTAAAACAAACGAATAAACAAACAAAAAGCAGAATCAGACCAATAAATATAGAGAACCAACTAATGGTTGCCAGAGGGAGGGGGTGGGAGCATGGGTAACATGGGCGGGGGGAGACACAGGCCTCCAGTTATGGAATGAAGAAGTCACAGGAATAAAAGGCACAGCACAAGGACTATGGTCAGTGATGTAATAGCATCGTATGGTGACAGATGGTGGCTGGCTACACTTGTGACGACAAAGCATAATGTACAGAGAAACGGAATCACTGCGTTGTGCACCTGAACTAATGTAACATCGTGTGTCAACTATATTGAAATAAAAACATTTAAAAAAAAAGATGGGGCATCATGAAAAGTTATCAATAATAACTACTAATTTATCTTTTACTAAGACTCAGACATGGATGTCATTCACAATAAATACTCAAAATTTTTAAACTGAAGCTCACTAGACCCAGAAGGCAAACCTTTGTTATCTTTTTTCCTTTAACATCTGCCTGTGACAGCTCCGGAGCAAAGCCACGCGGGTTCCTTTTCCCTGGATATTACTTTAGTCTATTCAGCTAACACTTGATTTTACCTGTCCTGCAAACTTTTCAGACACCTTTTTCAATAGCGCTTTGCACTTTTGCCACATCTTTGTACCTAACTGGCCTTTTGCAGGGGGGCTGGGGATAAATCCCTACTTTCTTTTGTGTTCACAGTTGGAAGCAAAGGCAAGTGTACACTAGCTCATGTTTCTAAAAGAACAAATTTGGAGACATGTACCCTTACTCTAAAAGGCTCAGGTTCATGTATGTGTTACTTCGAACTGCACTGCTGAAATGATTAATGACATTGCTCCCTGCCACACGAAAACAGATCACAGCTCCTGGGTTGGTATGTACCGAGGCCTGTCCCGGGCCTTTACTTCCTCTTATCCTGGATTAAAGAAGAGTTGTAAGCACATCCTTCGGGCTTTCTCTTTACTTGTTTCTGAGTGCTGCACTGGTGAAACAATATTTATCTTTTTTTGGGGGTTTGTAGACACAAATGAAGGTGATATGCTGGCAATGTACCTAAACACTCGATTCTGACTAAGACTGTTATAAACAACAAGTGTAACTAACTGCAATAAAAGGAACACTAATCAGAAAAACAGTTTCTTGGAAATTTTAAAATCCTCAACCTTTAAGTAAGTATTTTATCAGAAAGATCGAGGATGCCGGAGAGTAAAGCTATAATCAGGGGCAAGATTATTAAAAATATCTCTGAGGAGGCTTCTATGTCTCTTGATACCAAAATGTGCACCTCTTCAAGATGATACTCATCAGCAAGTCCGATTAGAAACCACCATTCTTTCTTATTAATGGCTTTTCTCTTCTCAGCACTAAGATTCTACCTTGCTTCTCTAGTTATATTCTTTAATTTTGGAAATGATTTTACAAGGTAAACATCAAAACTAATATAGGGTGGAGTATTTTATCTATTATTTTTTACTGTCCAACCGGGCAAAAAGACACGAGAACAAATGAAAGTCTGTTGTCAACTATTTATATTATAGCGTCATTATGTTGCCCATCAAAATGTGGGTGGATCAGCTGATTTCCCTCATCTCCAACTAGTTTTCTTATTCCTGGATAGACAAAGTAAGCTCGACTTAATGAAGAAAAAAAAAACAGTTAAAAATGCAAATTCTTCAGACTGGCTTTTAATGAATCCAATTTTCCAATGTTAAAAATCACGGAACCAAAAGATATTTTCAAGCAGCCTTATAACCCAGATATATGTTAGGTATAAGGAAATTGAATCCAATTTGAAATAAATTTTAAAACACAGCACACAAACATCACAACTTCCCCGAGCACAATACAAAATAGTCCTCTAAGGAATATAAACATTTAGTATATAAGAATGTGAAACTATGTAAGAAAAAAGTCTCTCCAGTGAGCTAAAATTTGCTTGCTAAAGATTATTTATTGCACAATATATCAGTTTTTCCTAAGAATAAAGCAGATATTATTATTCTCAATTTCTAAATTCAGTACCCAGTCAAGTACATTTTCTCAAACGAAATCTCTATAGCATTACAGTATGAGTAAACTTCTTGTTACTGAGTTAGGATAGGGAAAACTTCATAATTTATAAAACAAATCCCTTAGACTTCATGAAGACATTCCACTGATCCTACAAGGCACACATCATATTTCCTATCTTAGTTAAGTGCATTTAAGTTCTTCATATTTGGAAAAGACAAAGCTGTACAGAATATAAAAAGTGTACATTTCATCCATTAAACAAATTTACAACTTTTATGATTAGTTATGATAGAACCTACCTGACATTCACATCTAAAGAATTACCACCCAGTTTAACGGAGTGGACAAAAAACTGTGCTCATTTATTTAATAAGAGTAATAAAAACACTTTCTTTTTCACAGTAGATCAGTTAGTATCCTGGACATCATATTGGAAAGTAAAAAGGTTTGGGCAAAATCAAGTCACTGGGCTTACTGTTAAATAATTCCTTGAAAGGTAAAGGATTCTGGGGGGATAAAATCATTGGCTATACCTGGAAAGATCCAAAACCATGTACAGCAACTTTGTTCATTTTCAGAAACATTCTTCAATTAGGCAATCTGAGTTAGACTCAGCAAGTCTAATCCAAAAGGACAATTTAGAATCTTAGAGCTGGAAAAAGATCTCAGAGATCATCTATCCCAAGGTTTTCAAAATATGTCCCATGGAATACTAAGACTTCATGGAGGAGAGTTAAGGTTCTGCAAATCTGACTTGAATTTAATTAAAGTTTTTTGGAAAAAAAATTAATTTAAAAAACAACTCCCATCATACAACTATATTACTCACTAAATTCGAATATCCTGGATATCTCCAATGTATTAATATGTGTTTTTATTGGTTAACTTTATTTTATTATGGTATATAAATAAATCTGACATAAGGAAATTTATATTAATAAAATATGACTTTCATATAGAGGGGTAGTGTGTGTGTGTGTGGGGGGGTATAGCATGTGTGTGTAAGGCTTCTGAGTAAGATTTTACCTGGAAAAAAAAAAAAAAAGGTTCTGTTGAAATAAAATATGAAAACCACAGATGAAATCTCAGTTTCTAAAGAAGGAAACTAAAACCAGCAGAAGGGACTTTTTTAAGGTCACACAAACCATTAAGTGCAGTGCCAGGCTGATATGACAGAACCCCCAGTTCCCTGCCTGTATAAACATCCATAGTGAGTGTTTAGCTATTTGGTACTGAGCTGCCCCATCTTAAATGTCAACCAATTAGTTATCAATATTTTTTGGGTAAAATCAATCTACCTTTGGTGATTTTTTTAATAGAAATTAATTATTTAATTTGCGTGCCTATTAAAATCTTAGTATCCCAAAATTCTGCCATCAATAAACAGCAACTTAAATTGCATACTTTGGTATTTTGGAAAATAGTAATATCTGCAACTTACCAATAATAAGTCAGAAAAGTTCCATGGAATGTTAACATACCTTTTAAAGGAGACATCAGGTTCTAGTTTTATTATATGCTAAAATGTTAATGTTTAACATAAAACAAAAATTTTACCTTATAAGCAAAATTAAAAAAAAAATGAAACATCACTGAAAATCATAATTCCATTATGACTATACTCTCTCACAGTATTTCAAAGGAAGTACAGTGAAACAGCAGAAAGCCAATTATCTCCTAATTTTCATAGGTGTGTATTGTACATACGTTTAAAAGGCTATACCCTATTTTCTTTCTTAATAATACTAGAAATTTGAAGACTTTGAGACCTCAGAAAGATGCCTTCAAGTTAAGAAAATAAAAGCACCATGAACCAATATTGAATGATTTATCATAATTTGGAAATATAAAATTCAGGATCTGTGATGAAGAAAAATTTCCTTCTCAAACTCCAAGATGCAAGAGCATTATCAAAAGCTACTTAGAACACTTTCCCAGCTGTGGGAAAGCATTTCTAGAACAGCCAAGGAGATTCCCCAGCAGAAATCCATTTACAAGGCAAAGTCACACCCAGCTTTATAGTCCTCACCCAAATTATACAACATGGGAAAAAAAAAAAAGACTTTTGAGTAAAAAACATGTAGTTCCAAAACACACTGCTAAAGTTATGAAATAATTGTGGATCGTTTCAAGTAAAAATTATTAGAGGAGCAATAATTAACCACAAGGGGGCATACACACACCTTAAGAGTCCAGCAGAAAGACTAACAAGTAGTAACATGCACTTTGATGTATTTTACATTTTCAGTAACTTCGAATTTTCTCTCAGACGGCTACAACTTTTTAACATTCAAGGTTTATTTTAAACCTAAGTAAATAGATTCCAGAATACTCCTGCCCTGAAAAATAGTGTCTCAGAAGCCTCTGGAAATGCTGTTACCTCAGCAAAGGATTCAAGAGCAATTAGTTCTAATATATATTAGAACAGATAAATAATAGAAAAATATGGTCTAAAACAGTAGCAAATTTTAGTTTACTATAAATGGAAGACATGGAAAGTTTATCAAAAGAAATGGAACAAATTGTCAGAATAGCGAAAATAAGAGGGTAGGGAAAATTGATTCCTCTGTGTCTGTGCCACAATATCCCTGCATTCTTCTCCCATGACCAAAATGTTTGTAGCTCGTAATAGCAACACAAGGCCTTCCTCCCAAGGTCATGGTCTATGGGGCTGGCCTGCCTCATCGGCCATGTTAAGAATATAGTTAGCCATGTCATCTTCAGTGGGGGCATCTGACACCACCCAAGATTCATTTGCTCCAGTCATCTGTAGGCGACAAATAGGGCAATTCCTGTGCCGATCACTCCTATCAGAGAAGTCAAATAAAGAACAGTTTGTTTTCTTTTTCTTCTTTTTAAAAAATAGGTGTGTTTGAAAAGTAATACATATACATGGTTTAAAAAAAAGTAAACAGCAATAAAAGTATACAGTGAAAAATAAATCTCTTCTTTCCACCCCAATCTTTAATTCTTATCCCCAGGGGAAATTACTGTTAGTAGTTTCTTACATATTCTTCTAGAAATAGACTAGGCATGATTAAACTTGTGTGTATATATACATTACTGCTTTTTTTTTTTTAGTTGTCAATATATCTTATAGGCCATTATGTAGCAGTACATGTTAAAACTGTCTGTTCTTTTTAAACATAACACTGTATGGGCAGGCCATAATTCATTTAATTGGTCTCCTGCAGAGGACATTTAAGTTTTCCCCTATCTTTTGCAGCTATGAACAAGGGAACGGAAGCATTCAAGGTTTTAAAATAGAAGATGAACCTTACATGCAGAATAATTTTTCTGATAGGGAAAGAACTTATATATGATCACTTGAATGAGATTATATTTTCCGAAGGGATTTTTTTTGTCTTGACAAATATTATTTTGGAAATTTCAAAAATACCACATTTGAGCCAGAAACATGTCATGCAGGGAAAATGTTTTTCTCTTCATTTCTCAGTGAAATCTGAGACCACAGTAATTAAATTATATCAATTGCTCTTTGGCTTTTGTACAAAAATTCAGAAATCTGTTCCAAAAACTAAATGTGAAAGCTAGAGCTGGCATATATTATTCAGATTCATTTCTGGTTCCTCAGAGATATTTTATTAAGATAATTATATGTTCTCTTCTGTGCACAAAAGCCACAATTTTAAGAGTCAACTTTTGCTTCTGGCCAATAGGGACCAGATTTAGCTTCCCACTTAATTAAAACACTGGAAATAGACATGAAACAAGGCTTTCAACACTGGACATCATCAGACAACTCAGGACAATCATTCCTGAGAATGGGAAGCAAAGAAGGTGAGCCCTATAAATTGCCAGCTTATTGCCTTGAGAGTTTTTAGGCTGCGGAGCAAGCAGGAGAAGCCCAGATGGAGCCTGGCAGACTCTCTGAGTTGAAGAGACACAGCTGAGACTCTCAGGAGGCCAAGGCAGCTAGAATTCACAGGGCAGAGCACTGAAGTACTTAAGCGCAGAAAGTTGCACAAAGGAAGAATTCTGGAATCTACTGAAGGTCCCTCTAGAGTATATTCGGCAGTCATGATCAGCCTGCACATGTGAGGAAACTACTTGAGGCTCAGGAATCACCCAAAAGGATTTGAAGGAACAGTACCCAAAACTCACACAGGGTTTGGGATATTGCCTGCTCTCACTAGACAGAATGGAAAGCCTCATAACTTCCAGAGCATTGAGCAGAGTACTCTGACGGGTCTGGCCTCATTAGTGGGGCATAATTAGCTCTCAACTAAGCAATGCTCTGGTCCTGCCTAACAAATCATAAAAGCAAGACCCAAAAGGATCAAACTGTTTCCAAGGAACAATATTCCAGAACAAAGCTCAAGGATATTTATAGGAACACAAAAATATCCAGTACCCAAAAAGGTAAAAATCACAATGTCTGGCACCCAGTCAAGAACTATAAGACATAAAAAGAAACAGAAAAATACAACCCCAAATGAAGAGGAAAAAAATCAATCAAAATCAATCCAGAGCAGACACAGATGTTAGAACTAGCAGGCAAGAAAATTAACAGTTATCATAACTGTATTCTATGTATTAAAAACACTAGAGGAAAGACCAAACATATGAAGTAGAGACATGGAAGATATTTTAAAAACTCAAATCACACTTCTTGACATGAAAACTATAATGTCTGAAGTAAAAAATACATTGGATGGGACTAATGACAAGTTGGACATTGCAGAAATAAAGATTGGTGAATTTGAAAAGACACAGCAATTTTAACTATCCAAAATGAAATATAGAGAAAATGATTTTGAAGAGGAAAATAGCAACAGTGAGCTGTGGGACAACTTGAAGTGGTCTAATGTATGTGTGACTTGAGTCCCAGAAGAAGGGAGAGGACAGAAAAAAATATTTAAGAAAATAACAACTGAGAATTTTTCAAAACTGATGGTACAATAAACCTATAAATCCAAGGAGCTCAATGAACCCTACAAGCAAAGAACACGAAGAAAACTATTGGAAGGCATATCATAATTAAACTGCTCAAAATCAATGATAAAGAAAAACCTCTTAAAAGCAGCCAGAGGAAAAAGGCAACATTACCAGGGGTGCCTGGGTGGCTCAGTTGGTTAGGCCTCCGACTCTTGGTTTCAGCTCAGGTCATGATCTCAGGGTCCTAGGACTGAGCCCTACCTTGGGCTCCATGCTCAGCAGGGAGTCTCCTCTCCCTCCCCCTCTGCCCCATGATTTCTCTTGCTCTCTCAAGTAAATAAAATCTTAAAAAAAAAAAAAAAGGACAACATTACCTACAGAGGAAAAAAGATAAACGTGATAGCATATTTCTCATGGGAAACAAGGCAAGTAAAATGAGGTTGGAGCAACATCATTAAAGTACTGAAAGAAAAAATAGTATCAGTCTAGAATTCTATACCCAGAAAAAATATCTTTGAAAAAGGATGTTCAGACATTCAAGAAAATCCTATGGACTCTACAAAAAAGCTATCAGAACTAGTAAATGGATTTAGTACAAGTTTGTAGAATACAAGATTGATTCACAAAAGTCTAATGTATTTCTATATACTAGCAACAAATGATCAGAAATTGAAATAAAAATACATTTAAAATACTGTAAAATTCAAAATAATTACAGATAAATCTGCCAAAGATATGCAATACTGAAAACTACAAAAATTGATAAGAGAAATGCAAGAAGACCTAAATATAAGGAGTTGTATACTGTGTTTGTGGACTGGAAGAACCAATATGGTTAAGAAGTCAACACTCTCCAAATCGATCTATTTACTTAATGCAATTCCAACAAAAATCCTTACAGCTTTTTTTGTGGAAATTGACAGATTGATTCTAAAACTCATTTTGAAATGCAAAAGAATTAGAATAGCCAAAAACAACTTTGACAAAGAAGAACAAAGTTTGAGAACACTCCCTGATTTTAAGACTCAGACTCAGAGAGCTACATTAATCAAGGCAGTGCAGTATTGGTATGAAATAAACAGATCAATGGAACAGAACAGAGTCCAGAAACAGACCAACATGTATTTCAACAACTGATTTCCAATAAAGGTGAAGGGGCAATTTAGTGAAGAGAAGACAGTGTTTCCAACAAAATGTGCTGGAGCAACTGGATAGCCACAGGCAAAAAAAGAGTTTTAATTGGTACCTCACGCTATATACAAAAAAATTAACTCAAAATGGATCATAGACCTAAATGTAAAACCTAAAATTATCAAACTTCCCAAAGAATAGAAGAAAATCCTTGTGACCTTGGGTTAGACAAGATTTCTTAGATAAATGACTATGCATAAATCACAAACTGATAAACTGGACCTCATCAAAATTAAAAACTTCTACTGTTTCAAAGACATTCTTCAGAGAATGAAAAGACAAATCACAAAGTGGGAGAATGTACTTGCTAGTTAAATATCTTAAAGGACATGTATTCATAATTTAGAAAGAACTCTAAAAATATGAAAATAACCCAATAAAGAAATGGGCAAAAGATGTGAACGGACACTTTCTGAAAGAAGACATACTGGCTTGGCATACAAGAAGATGCCCATCATCAGTCAGTAGGGAAATACAAACTATAACTATAATGAGACACCACCACACATCTACTAGAATGGCTAAAATTAAAAGGACTGACCATATTTACCAGAGAAGAGGTGGGTGGGGGGATGGGTGAAATGGGTGAAGGGGATTAAGAATACGCTTATTTCAATGAGCACTGAGTAGTATATGAAACTGCTGAATCGCTATATTGTACATCAAAAACTAACACTGATGTTAACTACACTGGAATTGGAATAAAAAAAAAAAAAAAAAGACTGACCCTACTAAGTATTGGCAAGGTTGTGGAGCAATCAGAACTCTCATAAATTGCTGGTGAGAGTGCAAAATGGTACAACCACTTTGGAAAACAGTTGGCAGTGTTTTAAAAAGTTAAACATATACCCACCATGTGATCTAGACATTCTACTCCTAGGTATTTAAGAAAAAAACAAAAATACATGTCCATAAAAAGATCTGTCCACAAATGTATATAGCAGCTTCATTTGTAATAGCCAAAAATTGGAAACAACCCAATATGCATAAAAGGTGACGAGATAAATAAAGTGTGGTATATCATACAATGAACACTACTCACAACAAAAAAGGGAACTACTGTGGGGCACATGGGTGGCTTAGTCGGTAGAGCACTCAACTTCCGATTTTGGCTCGGGTCACGATCTCAGGGTCATGGGATTGGAATTTTCTCCTTCTCCTCTCCTTCTGTCCCTCCTTCCACTCACGCTCTCTCTCTCTCTCTCCAAAATTAATAAAACCTTAAAAAAGGGGGAACTATTGATAACATGCTACGACATGGATAAATCTCAAAATAATTATACTGAATGAAAAAAAGAGCACATGCTGTATGATTTCATTTATAAAAATTCTAGAAAATCCAAATTATTTTATAGTGACTGAAAGCAGTTGTTATCTGGGGACTGGAAGGAAGGGTTGAGAAGGAGACTTTACAGTGGGACACAAAGTAATTTTTGGGGTGATGAATTTGTTCATTATCTGGATTGTGATTTTTTTTATGGGTGTGTACATGTGTCAAAACATATCAAATTGTACTTTAAATATATGTAGTTTATTGTATGTCAATTATAAAGTCACCTAAATGCTTCATTCTTATTTCGTAAAATAATGAACTCGACTACCTGATCTCTAAAGTTCCCTCCCGGTCCAATAATCAATATTCAAGGATTCATATTACTCCTTTTAATCATATACAGAAGAAAAATATAGAAATGAGGAGAAAAATGAAGAAAAAGAGAAGCTTGTGATTCTGGACTCAAGTCGGGCTTGTGATTCTGGACTCAAGTCGGGCACGAAAAAGTAAACTGCCAAAACTAAGACACATTACCACATTTTATAAACTTTAAGTATAAAAATATTTTTAAGCAGAGAAGGAAGCATGTCATACAATTCAAAGTATTAAAGAACAAAATCTCTTATATTTGACTATAATATTTTTGTATTTTTTGGAGTTTATTCATATACATTTTCCCATTTGGCCTTTGCCTATCCCTTAAGGGTAGCAGGTAACTTACCATTTATCAATGCATTTCTGACAAAAGCTGTGAGCACAAGGCAGGATGAGGTCAGCTCGACCATCCATACAGATACAACACTCCTCCTCATCAGTCAGCTGCTTCACCCTGCAATGGGAAAACTGAGCTGGAGCATAAATACTCTCTGTTGTCATTATGCTTTAAACTTTGTCTCCATTGCCTCAGAACACATTATCAAACATCTATGGACCCTCAGGATAAAGCAAAACAGCACTCATGCAAAATCAGACTGAATTTTAGGAACAGCAAATATGTTTAGGTAAGAAGTACTAAGAGAGACAAATTTCATAAAGAAAAACTGGATAATAGATAAATACTGTGAAGATTAAAAAGAATATACAAACAAGAACTGGAAATACTCAGGTCTTTCTGAAAATAATAGCCCATTTTAATCATATCACATTTATATAAACTGATAAAAGATTTACTTGCCACGCAGGATACAAAGCTCTCTAAAATATGAACCTTTCCATTGGACCTTATCATGCTGCTGCTGATAATGGGCATACAAATGAAAGAATAACTTGGTCTTAATAACCAGTCCTTAAGCTCTTCCATCTTGGAAGGAGTTGTGGAGCCTTCTGCCCCAGCCCCAGTATACAGTGCCCCTGAGTGAGTCAGCTGCCTTTGCATGTGATGTCTTCCTTTCCTGGAATATCCTTGTGAGTCTGGTAAACTCTAACCCCAGTAACTCAGCTGAGAGGATCTTCTCTCTGCTCCTGAAACCAACATTTGCCTCAATTAAAGGACTTAAATATTGCATTTTAATTGGCTGCCAATTGGTTGGTCTATCTACAAACTCAAAGTTCTTTGAATATAGGCAGTTTGTCTTAGGTTCTCAATAAATGTTTCTTAAAGTGATTTTAATTTGCTTTTATCCTTTTTGCTGTTCTACAGTTTTTAGGTTTTCTTCATCAAGCAAGTATTACTTTCATAATTATGCAAAAACGAAATGTTTCAAAGTACAGTCACTAGGCTATAAACTTCTTAAAGACAGGAAGTATCTCTGACCTGTTTTTATTCCCTGCTGGGCTTATACTAGTATATACAAGACATTGTAATAACGCTTTAAAATTCGCCAATTTGAACATAAAAAAGAATGTAAGCAAATGTCAAATATCCAAGTAGTAAGTGCTACGAAGGAACAAATGAGTATTTCATATTTGTTGGAAAGATGAGGCTGAAAAGTGATATAACTTGACAGAGAGAGGACATTCTAGGTGAATAAACAAAGTTGTGGAGGTAGGGAAAAAAATACCTCTGGAGTGTGTGTATAACAAGGAGGTGGCATGATGCTCTGGGGAGAAAACTGAGAGAAAAGTTGCTTAACTACAGCAGAGATAATCTGATCCTTGAATGTCAAAATAATATGTTTAAACTTATTCTGATAGGCAAACTAGAATCAGAGTTTGGTCACAAGAAAAGTGAACCCCCACTGAAATAATATTTGAGGAAGACTAATTGGGAGTGCAGTATGGGACATTCTAGAGGGAGGAAAACCAATCAGATCCTTACTTCAGCAATTAACCCAGGAGAAAATTAGGGCCCAGTAAAGGGACATTACAAAAGACAAATCATCAGGATGTGGTAATAGGTTAAACCTATGGGCAAAAGAAGGCAGCCACTGAATCGAAGCGGGGAAACTGAATGAAAACCTAGACGGACGTGCATCTCATTTTCTAGATACACTTAGTTCAATGTTTAAGCGTCTCTTAGGTACTACATTCTGTACCAGACCCATATGAACTGGGGTCTCTACTTCTGAGCAGCTTATAATTTATGTCTAAGGATCTGGACTTCCATGTCAATAGCAGAGACTATAACTGAATCCATAAAGAGGGACAGAGTTCTGAAGGTTAGAGGGCTATGAAGAAAAGCACCACTCTGGACGAAGTAAAAAGAAAGAATAGAAAACACAGAGGCAGCCAGTGGGAACTGTACAATGTTCACCTGATTTTTTTGCTACTTTCCTAGCAGTACAGTAACCAGAAGAAGGAAGGAGAAAAGGTCTTGCTCTTGTCCTTGTTAGACCACTTGCAGAATGGAGTATTCAGTTCTATGCCCCCTACCCTGAAAGATATATTGACAGATAAAGGATTTTCCAGGAAAGCCTCTGGGATATAAAAGATACCCATATTACAAAGGCCAAAGGACCTGGGGATGCTCACCCTGCAGAACAGAGGACCAGTGGGAATCTGATTCATGTTTTCAAATATTTGAAGGGTGAAAGAGAGAACAGATTTGTTTGGTGGGATCCAGAGGGCACTGCCACTGAAATAAGTAGAATGCAGTAATAATTTAAAAATAATGACGGTGAACTCTTACATATTATTACACGCCAGGCACTGTTGTAAGCATTTTACATGTATCGACTAACTCTCTCAAGAATCCTATGAAGCAGATACTATTGCTATCATCCTCTCTTAAAAAAATGAGGACACAGAGGAAAAGAGTTTAGTAACTTGTCCAAAGTCACACAGCTAGGAGTAGAGCCAGGATTCAAACACAGGCAATTTGGTTCTAGAGTCTGTGCTATGCTGCCTCAAGAGAGTCAGCTTTTGGCTGTTCTGAGGAATATAATGCAAAAGGGAAAGTTTCATAGTGATTAGAGCCATCGCTTGTGTCTGTGAGGCAGTGAGTCCCACATACCTCCAGGTGTTCAAGTACAAGCTGGACTAAATGTGGCAAGTCTTACTACTCAAAGTCAAAGTGTTATTGGTGGGTTAGCAGCAATGACACCACGCGGGAGCCTGAAGGACTCTCAAGCCCCTCCTCAAAACCACTGAGTACAAAGTCCGAGAAGCACTGCACTGCAGCTCTTTACACATAAGAGAGTAACAATGCAGAGGTTAGGGGACGGTTGTATTGCCAGCCCTGAAACCTTGTATCTCTTAAAATCCCCTTCAACTTGAAAAATCTGTTTTTCTATGAACTAGAGTATCAGGGTATAACTCAAAACCAAAAAACATACAAAGGAAAGAAGCAGCCCTAACCTACCAATCAGGAATTGAGTTTCCAGGGATAACATCCTTACCTCCTTTCACTGAGATGACTGCAACAAGAAAAAGTATTACTTTCATTTCATTTGCTACCAGAGTTTAAATATCCTGGTAAATCCTATTCTCAGCTTTCAAGATACTTAAAACAAAACAACAATAACAACAAAAACCACCATTCTGAAGAGGGAGAGGAAGAAAAGCAGAAAATCAGACACCTGTCTATGGAAGATTAACTTTACAAAATACAGAAAAGCCTACACACTGCCTGTCATGTTCTAAAACTCACTTGGCATTTCAGTACCACTTGTACAGCCCAAACCTAGAAAACCAAACAATTCTATAAAGATAGACAGAAAATGATAAATGGAGATACAAATTTACTACAATATAGCATTGGAAACCAGTTGGTTAGGAATGGACCAGAAAATGCAACTGTAAATCAAGCAATAAAGGAGTAATTCCTGCTAAGCATATTCTTAATTTTAAGGTAAAAAATACTGTCATTACAGATTTTTGCTGTCCATTGAGTATGACAATAAGACAGGATGTCAACATGTCTGGACCCACGTAAGACTTTTTCCAATGAGGCATTTACAAATTTAAATTATGGTCATGGTTGTCAAATGGCAACAGGTGGAAGTTTTCACATGCGAAGAGCATTACAGAGGAGGAAAAGAAAGTTTCGATAGAACAATAATATATTAGGCCTGAGTAAACAAACGCCATCAAAGAAAACTCTGGCTGACTTCATTTCCTTCTGGTAACTCAGTACATGCAGTATGTGTACCAACTACTTGTTCATTCCTGAATGGACTGCCAAGTACTAGAGCCAATATTTACAGTTTCTAATGCTCTAATTAGTCAGATATTTTAAAGGAAAACTGGAATGATTTTGCCAGATTCTTAGACCTAATTCCCTGAAGGGCTTTGATTGTCTAATAATATAAATCCCTGTTATAAGAGAGATATATCCTTTTTCATTAAATGAAAGCATGTAGAGCGGAAAGTGCATTCATGGAAACCGGGCTGATGGAAACATTAGCTGGTGTGAGCCAGTTTAATTTTTCTTTCATTCAGCACTCTAACAACATCCTGAAGCACAGAATAATCCAAAAGCTGATCTGGGATACAATATCAACTGAGATAAAAAGTAATGTGATTTAAGACATCACAAAGAGCACCAGCAAAAGTACTACTGTGATTTCAGCAGCTTGTATATTAGAGAACAAGAGCAACATGGTACTTATGCATTATACCTTCCCATCCAAAGACTGGCCTGACAGGATGTTACAGAGGATGACTTTTCACCAGGGTCTTCAGAGGTGGAGCTCTGGGCCAACACCCCTGATGCCTGACTTGTGATGTCTTTATAAAGCTGAATGAACTGGTACAAATTCATGATCCGCGAGGCTTCGACAACGCCAGTGCTTTTGTTAATCTAAAAATACACACACAAAAAAAGTTCATAATTTCTCTGGCCATTTAAAAAAAATATTTTATTTAAATTCCAGTTAGTTAACATACAGTGTAATATTAGCTTCAGGTGTAGAATTTAGTACAGACAACACCCAGTGCTCACAAGCATCCTCCTTAATCCCCACCACCTATTTCATCCATCCCCCTTCTCCGATCAATTTTTCCCAAAAAGGGGGAACAAATATTAAGTCAAACATCCTAAGAAATAAAAGTTTTCAATGTTTGCAAATTAACTAACAAGAGAGAAAGAGTCTGAGCAAACAAAGTGGAGTTCAAGGTACTTGCACACATTTATCTCATTTGATACTCAAAATAACTCTGTTGGGTTGATTAGGCATCACCCTGTCTAGAGCTGATGAGGTCAGACAACTTTCCCAGACCTAAAAAATGAATTTTAGAGATCAGGATTGACAATTCTTTTTAATTTCTTAAGGAATTTGACTAAAAGATTTATTCGAATCCAACACCCACATGCCCTTCTACTATAACTGAAACAACTGATTGTTTTCTTGAATATCGTAAAGTTCTATTTTATACCAAAATCCCCAAACTAAAGCAAGAAAAATTACATTAAAGTAAATCCTAACAAAAAGTGGTTGAATTCTTCCCAGAAGGCTATTTTGCGTTTTGGCAAGGCCCCCCCCCTTTATTTTGGCCAAAAATTCATTTAATATGAAGTGCAACCAGGGCCTACAGATCGTACCTCTCCTGAGTTTACGTTCTTTTTTTTTTTTTTTAATTTAAGATTTTATTTATTTGACAGAGAGATAGAGAGAGCCAGAGAGCACAAGCTGGAGGAATGGCAGAGTGAGAGGGAGAAGCAGACTCCCCGCTGAGCAGGGAGCCCAACGTTGGGCTCGATCCCAAGCTCCTGGGATCATAACCTGAACCGAAGGCAGACGCTTAACTGACTGAGTCACCCAGGCATCCCTGGGTCTTACATTCTTAATGTGAGGAGATATTTGGGGCAACTGTGAGGTAAGAGGTAAGGAGAGATAATAGTGCTTTCATAAGACTTAGGGAATCATAGAGTGGGGCATATATTTTCTTTTGAAGTGACCAAAGTGAGTAAGGTTGAGAGGGTACTGTTCTTGGAGAATCTCAAGTAACCAGTGACAGACTACTGATGTGAAAGACTTTTTTTTTTAGCACAGGGGATGGTATGGAAGACTGTGGGAACAGAAGCAATGAAATCTACTAAGTACATATCAAAGTTAATAGAACAAACAAAATCAGAAAAAATTTACAAAGAAACGAATGCAGGAAGAGGGACAGAAAGCCTTAAAATTGTGCACAAAGTAGGTTTTGAAGTGTGTTGATGGAACTGGGCATATGGGAAAGTGAAGTAGATAGGTTACTATTAAAAAAATTGTTATATCAACATTTCAATACTTGGAATGAAAATAATAATAGTTGTAACTAATGTTTATTAACTGTTTATTATCTGAGAAGGCAGTGAGAAAAAAACTAAGAATCAAGTATGAATCAGATTCTATGTTGTGAAGATGGCAGAACAATCTCTAAAACTGATTACATTTGGGGAAGGTAAAATCTATATGGAGATGCAGATATGTAAGATTCTTTGTAATAAAAGATTATATGTGAGACAGAGGACAAATGTATAAAATTAAAGGTGATGGGAATTTATAGAGGCTTATACAACACTTTCAGTGCTGAGGAAATTAGACCAGTCTGCACAGTTCAGAAGAAATAAGGGAATAATTCCTATAAACTTGGTATCTAATAGCAAGGTTTACTAAACTAAGCTTCTATAATCATAGGATTCATGCATGTACTGTGTGCACTGCTCTAGGCACTGGTGATCTTGTGTGTATAAAACAAATAAAATCCCTGCCCTCATGGAGGTTACACTATAGGCAGGAGAGACAAAATACAGATTAGGTGAAATGGAAATAAGTATTATGGAGAAGATTAAACAGAGAAGAGGATATACTGAAGGGCTGTAGGGAAGGCCTCAAAGAGAAGGTGATATTTAAGAACTGGAAAAGGAGAAGGAATGAGTCACTTGGATATCTGGGTACAGGTTATTCCGGGTTGGAAGAATAGGAAGTGTGATGGCTGTTAGGCAGAAGTGCACCTGGTGAGGAACACGAGGTGTCCATCAAGGAGCGCAGGGTGGCTGGACTAGAATGAGAGAGGGAATGAGAGTGGTAGAAGCTAAGGTTAGGGGGATGAGGTGGAGACAGAATGTACAGGACGTCTCTAATCATAGTAATAAATTTGGCTTTTATTCCAAGTGCATGGGAAGTCACTGGAAAATTTTGAGTCAAGGACTAATATGATTTGATTTCATTTCAGATTGTAAGTGGAACAGACTGGTTGTTGTGCTGAGACTAGACAGAATAATGGGGACAAGGGCAGAAGCAGGGAAACCAGTTAGGGGGTTATTAGCACAAGCCTTGTGAAAGATGATGGTTGCTAAGAGTAGGGTGGTAGCAGTGGAGATGGTGAAAACTGGCCAGATTCTGAATATATTTTGAAGAGAAACCTGTCAGGATTCATTTAAGGACTGACTGTGGAATAGGAGAGAAAAAGAGAAGACAAGGATGGTTGGTGCCAAGGTTTTGATTTAAGTAACAAGATGGATGAGAATAACACAATTAATGAAGTTTCTTTTTTTTTTTAAAAGATTTTATTTATTTATTTGACAGAGATAGAGACAGCCAGCGAGAAAGGGAACACAAGCAGGGGGAGTGGGAGAGGAAGAAGCAGGCTCATAGTGGAGGAGCCTGATGGGGGCTCGATCCCGTAACGCCGGGATCACGCCCTGAGCCGAAGGCAGATGCTTAACCGCTGTGCCACCCAGGCACCCCAATTAATGAAGTTTCTTAATAGCCATCTTAGTCCATAATTTTAATTGACCCATTAATTTTTCTGATATTATTCCCACAAGATATTTCATTTAAACATCATTTAGATTCTTTCTTTCTTTTTTTTTTTTTAAAGATTTTATTTATTTATTAGACAGAGATAGAGACAGCCAGTGAGAGAGGGAACACAGCAGGGGAGAGGGAGAGGAAGAAGCAGGCTCCCAACCGAGGAGCCCGATGTGGGACTCGATCCCGGAACGCCAGGATCACGCCCTGAGGAAGGCAGATGCCTAACGACTGCGCTACCCAGGCGCTACCATTTAGATTATTTATTATAATGCACTAGATATTGTTTCAGGAAAATCATGGTAGTATTTGACAGTCATGATAAGGTCTTTTTGTAAATACAGAAGTTTATAGTACAATTGTTTAGTTGTTCAATATTAAGAAATATGAAATTTCCTCTCAGTTTTCCATATAGGATTTCAACTCTTTTTTTCTAATGTTAACACTGACTTCTCATAGATTCTTTCAAAAAGAACCTAGGGAATGCAAATAAAACATTTCTTTAGAGTAGATCTAAAATCAAGAAAAATTACACAAATGAGAACTCAGGTTGCCTATTGAGGGAGAGAGAGAATCTCAAGCAGACTGCGCTCAGCACGGAGCCCCACATGGGGCTTGATCCCATGACCCTGAGATCATAACTTGAGCCAAAATCAAGAGTCAGCTGCTTAACTGACAGAGCCACCCAGGTGCCCCTGCGTATGTCTTTAATACTTGTGTTTTTCTATTTAGAATCTTTGGGAAGATG
The DNA here is from genome assembly GCF_002007445.2 of Ailuropoda melanoleuca. Taxonomy (NCBI): domain Eukaryota; kingdom Metazoa; phylum Chordata; class Mammalia; order Carnivora; family Ursidae; genus Ailuropoda; species Ailuropoda melanoleuca. The sequence continues at coordinate 62,280,356 of NC_048225.1, forward strand.
TTTAGTCACATACAGATATAATGGTTAGAGATACTGAAGTGAAAAAAATTTGACTAACAGTAAATTAACATCTTAAACATTAATTCTATATTTGCCAAAGAGAAACAACAGAATACCAAGGGATCAGAAACCTGACAGTCATATTCCCACAGCTCTCTACAATTTATACTGGTTTCTTCGATGTGAGCTGAGTACTTTATGAGGTAAAGATGGATAGAGAATGTAATTTAGGTATTATACTATATCAATCAACAAGGAAAACTTCAACCTTTCCCAGTCATTTAAAATGACAGTATTTCTTCTACAGATTTTTGTTCACTCAACATAGTATATGTTCCTATATGAGTTCCTAACAGGTGCAAAGTAGTACAGGCCGTAAGAGATACAAGGATGAATCTAGATAGATTTCCTTCCCTCAGAAGTTTACCACCTACTAGGGGAGCTTAGAACCCAAATAATGCAGAATTCTTAATGCAGAATTTAGTTATGAAATATGAATAAAATGCTTTTGGAGTTTGGAAGATGCAAGAGAATTTCTATTAAGGAAAACTTTATGGATGAGATGGAATTTGAGTTGGACCTTTAAAGAGACATCAAGTTTGACATCGATAAAAAGATGTGGCAGAAACTATTAGCTGATTACCGACATGCCATTCCCTCTTTTCATTGCCAGCAGAGCCCTGATTTTGTTTTGGTGTCTACCACTCCCTGAAATGACTCATGAGTCAGTCCTGGTCAGTCTAACCTAAACCAATCACAGTAATTGAAGTCCCTCCGTCAGTGTAAAAGAAGGGGACATGAGCTAATAGTGATCTGATGAATTGAGAAGAGGGATCTGCTAGGTCTTTGAATTAACCAATCCAGGAACTGCTTTGTAAGGATTTCTTAATAAGTGAGAAAATACATATTGTTTTTCTTTAAACTAGTGTAACAGGAGTTTTCTGACTAGTAAGTGACGGCAATTTAAATGACAGAAGAATGGACATTCTAGCTGAAGGAAGTCAATGAGCAGAGGTACCAACGTGGAAAAGTAACAGCTCTATAACCTTCAATTAGTTAAGCCTGGTGAGACCGGAGTGCAAAAGGTGACAGTGGTAAATAAAGCAGAAAAGATAGTCTGGATTGACGGATTCAGAGGACCTTGGATGCCAGGTTAACAAGCTGGGACTATTTTGTAGTCATTGAAGAACTGTTGAGGAGTTTTTAGCAGGAAAGTGATCTGATGAGAGTTGTGCTTTAGAAAGGTAATCTTAGTTAGAATTAAGAGAAGAATTTGGAGATGTGGTGATTAATCATGAATCTAAGGTAACCTGGATGAGAAGAGGAGCGTTGAACTATAGTTACAGTCTCCTAGACGGCATGGAATTTGTCTTATGGATAAACTGGAAATGAAACCCGGTAGAGGTAAAATTGACAAGATCAGAGAGCTAATTACTGTGAAGAAGGCAAGAAAAGGAGTCAGAATGTATGTTTTTCAGAAACAACCTTTGTGACTAGAGTTCTTATAAATTCACCCTTGTGTCCTTTGAAGTTGACTTTCAAATAGTCCTGAACATTATGTGCATGTAAATTCGCAGCTGTGAGATGAGGGGAGTAGGGGAGATACTGAGCCTATCTGAATGAATTTTATAAGTTTTTAAGCTCAGTTCTTCATTTCTTCTTTACTTTATTCCTTTGCAAAGTCAAAAGTTGCAGACTCCCAGAGTTCTTTTGAGAGTATGTGTATTTATAACACTGTAAAAAGAAAAAACTCTAATGAATTTAACATAAATATAAACCCAATAACAAAAACAAGCAAAAAAACCAGAAAATGAAAAAAAATATGTGGTTGGTATACAAGTGCTGAGTCTAGGAATCAAAGTATAAATAACAAACAGGATGTCAGATCAAGTTGTCAGTGTTTCAGTGTGTGTTCTGTTACTATGATTGGTCACACATTACACACTGCATAAAGTTACACTGACACCCACACTAGTACCACTATTAGCTACCTCTGTGATAAGTAATGCAAAATTTTTTAATGATGTTTTCTGACAGCTATTATATTGCTCTTTAACATTTGGACTTTTAAAAATAATCAACTAAGTAAATGTTTAGTGTGGACAGACCCAGCTGAATTGTATTAAACTATGCTGTGTATTCTCTCTAAATCAACTGTAAACTTTAACAAGTGCCATTCAGCTTCAGGCACTTAGCCAAGTCTGGAATTAACATCTCTCTGTCTTTGCTTCCCTGAACTCTTTAAAGTTCTTTTACTAGTTAAGATGAGTAGAACGGCTAATTTGATGAAATATCCATAATCAATCCTTCTACGCTTAAAGCATACTACTGGCAATTGACCCACTGGGAAAACATGTCATATTATTTGGGTAACCCCCGGGGGTCCATGACACAAAAGAAAAAATATCCTTACCCAGTAGTTCTCTACGGGTTAATCAGGAATGGAATTCAGGGCATTCATGAATGCTCAATTTATTGTTTACATGCATATGGATGGTTTTATTGTTTATTTTAGGGCAGGAGTTGGGGTAGGAGAAGGCCTAGTAAAATTTATTCCTTTATTTTCAACAAAAGGTTTGTGGCCTCAAAAAGGTTAATAACCACCTTTCTACCCATTGGTGGATGACAGCTGCCATTATACTTTTTAGCATAGTTGATATATTCAATTATCTAAAATTTAAAAACCAACTAAAAGACATTGCATCAAAAATTGGGGATGTACTGTATGGTGACTAATATAACAAAATAAAAATTATAAAAAAACAAAAGACAGTGCACTGATGGTGAAAAATCCACTCTATAACTAAAAATTTCTAAAAACAAAGACAAACCAAAAACCACACAAAAACCAAAACACAAAACCTAAAAATACCCAAATCTTTCTAATGGATTTTTAAATTATTAAGTGAATGAAATTATTCTTCTTACAAGAAATGATTTCCTAAGATAACCTTAATTTTTAAGGTGTCATCTTAGAGCTAAGCAGGTTGTTACCTCAGGATTTCATAGCCAGCTAAAATTCGAAAAGAGAGGATTAAGGATAAGAGGTTACTACCACCTCCTTTTATTATAAAAATCTCTGCTATATGGCAACTATATAACCAATGAGATTCAAACAGTTAAACTGGAAGGCAATAACACTAACAAAACTATGTCTTACACAGTTTTACAAATAAATGTTAATAACTGTTAATAATTAGCAAATTATTAGCATTTATTTCTACTATACTATACTATTAAATGTGGCTCTAGTCACCAAAAGAATTTAAGTTCAGAGTTGGAAGTCTCTATCATTCTCACCTTGGTACAGACCACACGTACAACCACTTTCCAAAAGGCAGAGGAATCAGACCCAGGTTGTACCTCAAATAGAAGATGTTTCTCCTGGCCAGAAGCCACTTTAGCAGTTCTGAAAAGCGAAAACACATTTGTTAATTTTATGCAAAGTCTTATAAAATAATGGAGTTATGAAACCAGATTCAAGAAACACTTTAAAACAGAGAAGAAAATTTGAAGAAAATACAGAGACAAATAACAATAACAATCATAACAGATTCTTAAAACACAGGGATAGAGAATGTTTTGATTATAAACATACAACTAAGTTTTTAACGTCAACAGCATAGCTGAAAGAATACTTATAAATCTTTTTATGTCCTATCTCACTGGTTTTTAAATGCTTAACAAAGACATCTAGAAAAAACATGCCCAAGGAATCAGATACTTAAAGAAAAAGTTTGGCTGGTTTCACTTATCCACATATTGATTATTACCTTGGATGTATAAAGAGTGAAAAGATCTTGCTCTTGGTTGGGTTCTAATTTAAGCAATAACATACACCTCTATGAAATTTTTTTTTTTTAAATAATTTGGGACTGGATCAAAGCAAATGATTTTGAGACACCTTAAATACAGCTTTGCTGTTTTCCTCCAGCAGAGTAATTTTAATTTAGACAGCCACAGGATTCTAGCATAAAAATATAACTTTTAGAAGGTAATTCAATATATTCCCATTAATGCCAATTTAAATTAGATCAAAGATATACTTAAATAATGTGGCTCCCTTTTATCATTAATCCATTTCTCTCTGAGCACCAGTGGGGATGTCACCTTAGAACTAAATGACGGACAGCTAAATAGAGGTCACTGAAAATGAAGCAACTAGCCCTGGGTAGCAAAGTCTGCCAGTGAAAGTAGTTCATCTGTGGCAGTTCCCAGCTGTTTTCTAGCTATCGAGCCATGCTTCTTCTGTACAGGTTGAACTTTATAATTCTCAGACGGCACTGCCCTTGTGAAATGCCCAACTCTGACCCATGGAAATCAGTTTTAAGAAGCAAATCCAGTCAACGTCCTACGCTAAATAAATAAAAGGAAGATATTCTTTACCATCATTTCTGTATTACACAGTAAGCTTAGCTTGTGCATCCCTACGTATGACATAATTTATCTGGTAGTTCCAAGATTCTAAAGGGATGGTAAATGTCATTGATTACTCTTCATAAGAGTCAAAACAATAAACTTAAAAAAGCATTCCATTCATGCTCCTATTAAATTCTTTATCTATTTTTACTCCTTGAGAATGAAGCATGAGAGACTACGGACTCTGAGAAACAAACTGAGGGCTTCAGAGGGGAGGTGGGTGGGGGAATGGGATGGACTGGTGATAGGTAGTAAGGAGGGCACGTGTTGCATGGTGCACTGGGTGTTATACACAACTGATGAAGCATTGAGCTTTACATTGGAAACCAGGGATGTACTGTATGGTGACTAACATAATATAATAAAAAAACATTAAAAAAAAAATAAGAATATGGTACCAGAAGTAATGCCTCAAATACTACCATTTGGATAATCTAAAAAAAGAAAAAAGTAAAATGCTGGAGTTTTATGGCTATATTTTTATTATAAAAGATCACACAATACATAAATATACACAGTAAAACGTACAATCTCTCTTCACTGCCCCCTTTTCCACCGATTTCCCAGAAACAGTGTGTATACTTACAGTTCATTTTCTATGAATTTATATGTATATTCATACAGGATCCATCCATATATCCCTACAGGATTTCTTTCTTTCTTTTTTTAATGAATGAAATCCATTGTTTCTTTTTATTTTTTAAATTCTTTTTTAAAATTTAAATTCAATTAATTAACATATAATGCATTATGAGTTTCAGAGGAAATCCAGTGTTTCTAAAAGAAACTATCTTCTAAGATAACTCACTTTTAAGACATTCTTTTTTCTTCATGACTGGGATAATAATAGTAGATTCTAATTTAATAGCTTCTACACAGATCAGTATAAAAATTGATATAATAAAGAAAAAATTCACAAAGAAAAGGCATAGTTCTAGTAGATATGCACTTTAAGAAGGCAGAGGAATTTAAATTCAATCTTAGAAATCTATTCAAGAGTTAAAGAGATTTAAAGACGGTATCTAATTAGAAAATATTAATAAACAAAATACCCTATTCTTCGGTGGTGACAAATGAATTATTACTATTTATATATTTCTCTGGCAAAAATAATGCTCAGTAACAAACAGAGAAGATTTATTTATTAACCAGATGAATTGGTTGATGTATAGAAACCTGAGTGCCCTTTGAGTATCCCAGGAACCTTTTTCTAGAGTGGCTAATTGGCTTATTCTCTTCTATTATGCGTCCCTTTAGTGCTTTCAAACAAGAATCGATTTATAAGCCTGTGTTTTAAATTCAATTTTAAGTTCGTTTGGTTTCTTTGTTCCTATTATATGTTTTAAAATAGTCACACAGCAAGTCTTGTAGTAGGTACTCAATATATATTTGCTAACTGCTGCTGAGATATTCAGTCTTACCAATCAATATTTCTGGTTACCTCTTAGACAGTCATGGCATGTGGGACATATGTCAGGGAGAAAAAATAAAACGAAAAAGAGCAAGTCTTACATATCATTAAGTTCAGCTACTCTCCCAAGAAATTCTTCGTAAGTTAAGGAGCCACTTTCTCGAACCAATGTGACATGTTTTGCTACTTTTTCTGGTAACTTGTTAAAAACCAACTGTGTCTGATCTGAAATTTGCTGTCCCATGATGAAAGGATGTCTTGAAATCCAGAAACAGTGTTGCTTCACATAGTTATCTGTCAAATATATACAAAAGTTACTTTTATATACACTATAAAAGCAGCAATATACTCATCCCTTCAAGAAAAACTAGGAATACCTTTAAGTGAGAGTTCAGTAGACTTAAATGAATCTAAGGTGGAACTTATTTAAAAGACCATATTTTTATTTTTTAAATAAGTTTTTAAAAAGATTTTATTTATTTATTTGAGAGAGAGAGAGAGAGAGCGCCCGAGTGCAAGCACAAGCAGGGAGGAGTGGCAGAGGGAGAGGGAGAAGCAGGCTCTCCACTGAGCAGGGAGCTTGATGCGGGGCTCGATCCCAGGACCTATGACCTGAGCCGAAGGCAGATGCTTAACCTACTGAGCCACCCAGGTGCCCCTATATTTCTATTTTTTAAGATCAGATAGCTAAATGAAAAAACAGAATTCACTTATGTTATTGGTAGGGTGGTAAACTTCTAATTCCTCTAATTTTGCCAATTCAAAACCATTACACACACACACACACACACACACACACACACACACAGAGGCATTTAAGTGCTTGTATTTAATAGGAAGCTTGTTTACAAAATTTTCCCAGGCACATTTCCTGACTACTTACCATGTGTCAGACTACTAAGGGCTTCCCATATATTACCACATTTATTTCTTACAATAACCCTAAGAGGTAGGCATTATTATATTCCTACTTTTACAAAAAATGAAATAGAGCTAAGTAACTTACCTACAATGGTAAGCAGTTGAAGTGAACTTTGAACTTATGTTTTCAGATTCTACTGCTCATGTTCTTGACCACTCCCAAGATATATAATCATGATATAATTACATCAGTCAAAGAACATTTGTTGTTGAATTACTTTATTTGTAAATGTGTAACTTACTTCTAATTATAAAATATATGCAAATTAAACAGGTTTTTGGTTTGAAAACCTAAGAAAATTAAAATATTAAATAATTTAACCACCTTCCATTTTCTGCTTAGGAAAAAAAAAGCACCTTTGCTTTCTAACTTCCCCAGGTGTTTTAAACTTAGAGTTTATATAATTTGTTTTCTAAGTATGGTGACATTTTAGTTAAAAGGCTAGATCACTACTTTAATAATCTACTATCAATATAGATCAATAAGTTATTGAATTCCTTAAAAATATAATCACAAAACATTTATTTAACAACTAAAGTCTTGAAAGATATAAGTCTATGAATTGTGGCTAGAGAAGAATTGAATGTGTTTATTTTACAAAGTTTTTTCCTTTGGTAAATAATGATTTATCAGAATATCAAGTATTGAGAATATGGTTAAAATAGAAAATAAAGTTTTAGTATTTTTGTCTATGCTGTCTTATTCTGTAACTTAATATGAAAATCCCTATTCAGCACAAACACTACTACTACTACTTTTGATCACTCCCATTGTGATCTTCTAAGCACTTTACATGTATTCACGAACTCAGTCATTCAAATCTCCATAATAACCATTTCACAGATGAAGAAACAGGATAGTCAAGGAAATAAGCACAGAGAGGTTAAAGTAACAAAGTCACATAGCTAACAGGGTTTATTTGTAATATAAAGTTAGAAGAAGAAAAAAGCAGGGGCATCTGGGCAGCTCAGTAGATTGAACTGACCACTCTTGATTTCAGCTGGGGTCACTTTCTTGGGGTGGTGAGATCACCCCTGCCTCGGGCTCCCCAGTGGAAACTCTGCTTGAGATTCTCTCCCTCTGCCCCCACCCCTGCATGTGAGGGCACTCGCTTGCACATGCACTCTCTAAAATAAATAAATAAATCTTAAAAAAGAAAAGAATTACAATTAAAAAAATCTGATTCCCTGTCCCAAGAAATCATATTTTATCTACTCACCAAAAACTATCATTTTTCTTGCACACAAATTAACACTCATATAAAGCAGGTTAAATAGTAATAATTTTATAGGAAATGTTTGCCAGGAAACTGCTTTATTATTTAATTAAAAAATAATAAAGCTCTAATTCCAAAACGTAAAATATGTATAACTCTAAAATATAAAACCATTTACAATAAGAGTTTTCAGTAACCATAAATATGTAAATTTGCTTTTGGTATTAAAATTTAGGTTACTGTATTTGAGATTTATTCTTTTAGTCACATTAAATAAAGGAAAAGAACTATTATACTAAAAAAGAAAACCCAACAATTACTGTTTTGAATCTGAGCCTACTTGGCAACAATAAATATTATATTACAGAGATAAATGAAAGGAAGTTGTTGAGGAAGATCCAGGTCACCCAAAAAATCTCTGAAGGCGAAATTACGTATTTTAAATACGGCCAAGTGGATTCATAGCAACTGTATCCAAAGAGAAGGATCTTAGTTTAGAGATGGTCTCTGGGGTATTCAACATCAGTGGTTTCTGGTTTGACAGTCTAGTAAAATATCAAAGTACCATAGCTGGCATATTTACTTTTATTCTGAGTAGAGACAGTCTCCAAAAGTAGACAAAATATCCCCAAAATTTAACAAAAAACTTAAAAAGAGCCATTTGTAATATGAAAAGTAGAAGAATATTAAAATAACTCTTTCCCAAGAAGGCAGTAACCTCAAACTGACATATACTACACATATACATGTACATTTTGTCCTTATTTTGTTCTGATTCAAATGTGTAAAAACATCATTAGGAGTTGGGGTTGTAAACTGGTGTTGGGGAGCCACTGTGGTACATGAATAGTGAGCAAAAGAAACACGGTTCTTGCCATTATGGAGCATATGATACAGTGGGCTAAGAGATAACAATCACACCAATAAATACGTAATTGTAAGATGAGAAAAGCTAAGCCAAACAAGGACAGAGTGCTACAAAAGCCTATAAAAGGGAGGCTTGACCTAGTGTGGTGTCAGGGAAATCCTTGGGCAAACAACATTTTATTTGAGATCAGTCAGAGTTAGCCAAACAGGGGCAGAGGCATGGAGAGGAAAGGGCATTTCAGGTAGAGGTCATAGAAAGTGTTTAATGTAGGAAGGAGCATGGTGCCTTTGAGGTAATAAGAAAAGGCTACAGTGACTAAAGCAGAAGGAGAGGGAGACTGGTACCAAGAGATGGTCTGTTTACCGTTTTACTGATGACCTGAAACAAGCCTGCAAGCCTGCCCATCGAAGTGGATGGCTAAAATTGTATGAATGAATAGTATCCACTGAGTACTAGGATCAAGACTGAAATTGATGATGATTTTCTGAAATGGAGTAAGTTATGTCAAATATGACTAAAAGTTAAATCCTGAATGTTTTGAAAAGTCAACTGCACAAAAACACATATATAAGATGTGATTAAAAGCAGTTAAAATATAAAGTCTGAGGGTTTTAGTCAAAATAAGTGAGCAGTAAAATAAGGACAAGAAGATGTTAAAATAGTCCTAAACTCTTGCTAGAAGCAGATGTCCAGAGCAAGACCCTAGTCCTATTGTGTTCTGTAATGGGTCTACCACACTGAAGTACTGTAGTCAGCTCTAGGCAGTTAAAGCTGCTTTTTTTTTTTTTTTTTTTTTTTTTTTTTTTTAAGGGGGGGACGGAGGGACAGAACGGGAGGGGAAATCTTAAGCAGGCTCCATGCCTAGCCCAGAGCCTGATACAGGACTTGATCTCACAACCTTGAGATCATGACCTGAGCTGAAATCAAGAGTTGCCTGACTGGGTCATCCAGGCACCCCTAAGCAGTCACACTTTTAAAGGGCATTAATCATTTGAACATAACTAGAAGAGTATACAAGATGCTATGGCTCTAGAAAAGGAAGCAAAGTGATTTATTCTAGATAATAATTCAGTAACAACCAATAGGTTTGTTCAAACATTTGAAGAGATTTCATGTAGAAGAGGAAGTAAGATTTATTTTACAGAATTACAGTGAAAAGAATGGCCAGTAAGTATAAATTAGGCAAATTCAGGTCAAATTAGAAGTTCGTATCATCCACAATTATCCAAAGGTATTAAGGGCTATCTTGCATGTCAATTTGTTTTCATTGGAAGTGTGGAGGTGTTTAAATAAAGACTAGAAGTTCATCTAATGAGTAAGTTTTACAGAAGATTTTTGCTTGGGTGAGAGAGTAGGTGACTTCTAACCTAGTGTTTCATCCCAAAGTGAAAGTTAAATTCCCTCTAGCTTTTCTGTACCAATCCAATCCAAATACAATAAAAAATTCTAATCAACCAGACTGAAAACTTTAAATTACACATACATTGCTTAACAAAGAAAAAATTAAACGTTTGAAATAAATGATCTTAATATTTAGTGTAAATATGTAAAGATAATTTAACCAATGTGCCTACCAAATATATATTAAAAAGAAGCCACGGTCATTTATTTGAGTTAGAAGATGGTCCCTTTTCTTTCTGCATTGTTTTGATCTGATGCCCTAATTCTGAATAAGGTTTATAATTTGAGGCAGCATATTAACTTTTTATCCTGTAACCGCATTTGGTATCTGGGAAACATAATCACTGTAACTCCTCTGATTAAAAGGGGACACTAGTTAGACACTAAGAGAGCCTGGGCAGTGCTTCTCAACCTGGTTCAGTGGATAGGGTCTGGAATTTACACTTCATTTTGAATACCATAAAATAGTGATAATGATAAATATTAATATCCCTCACTAGCATATCCATCATAGCTCTGTGATCTATGTGCATTATAAAACCAAAACCAAGGGTGCGTGTTCACAAAAACAGTCTGTTGTGGACACACTCCAGTCACCCGCCACTGGTTTTTCAGTGTCCCTCTTCGGTGACTCTGCACATTCTTTCATAAAATAGCACACATCATCAGTTAGGTCACTTGACCAACCCCCCTCTGTGAGCTTCCTGAGGATAGAAGCTGTGTTCTCTCTTCTGGTAGATAAATAAGCATACAATAAATGTTTATGAACAGATACAGTAAATACTGTTGACAGGTTTTTTAAAAATATTGTTCACTTTGTGTTCTTTTGACTTGCTAATTTGTTCATTCATCTAGTAATCATTTGGAGAGAAGTTGAAATTTTAAAAATACATGAAAGAAAAAATATAAAATTGTAAAAATGTATTACTAAATTAATGTGTACAAAAATTGAGAAATATTCATTATTTGATATTATCAATAATTACCTCTAGATCATGGAACAGTAATATAGCAGAGGAATATAATTTGCAAACTACTGGCATAGAATTCAGCAAAAGATAAATCTTCCGTCAAAAGATTTCAAAGAACTAGCAGGTCTCATACTACTATGCCACCTATAATTTAGTCCTTTCTGGCAGGATGTAAAGGCACATCTTATTTTATTGCACGTGGCTTTACTGTGCTTAAAAAATATTGCCTCTACCCCCACTCCCCCAACTGAAGGTTTGTGGCAATGCTGCATGGAGCAAGTCTATTTGTGCCATTTTTCCAAAAGCATTTGCTCACTTTGTTTCTTGAAACATTTTGGTAATTCTTGCAATATTATTTCAAAATTTTTCATTATTATTATATTTGTATGGTAATCTGTGATCAGTGATCCTTGAGGTTACTATTGTAATTGTTTTGGGGTGCCATGAATGGCACCCATATAAGACAGAAAACTTAATTGATAAATGTTGTGTATATTTTGACTGCTCCATGGACTAGCTGTTCCCCTCATCTCTTTCCTTCTCCATTAGCCTCCCTATTCCCTGAGACACAAGAATATTGAAATTAGGCCAATTAATAACCCTACAATAGCCTCTAAGTGTTTAAGTTAAAAGAAGAGTCACTTGTCTCTCACTTTAAGTCAAAAGCTAGAACTGATTAAACTTAGTAAAGAAGGCATGCCAAAAGCTGAAATAGGACAAAAGCTATGCCTTTTGCACTAGTTAGCTGAGTTGTGAATGCAAAAGAAACGTTCTTGAAAGAAATTAAAAGTGCTACTCTAGGGAAAACACAAACGGTAAGAAAGTGAAACAGCCTCATTGCTGATATGGAGGAAGTTTTAGTGGTCCAGATAGAGGATCGAACCAGCCACACCATTCCCTTAAGCCAGAGCCTAATCCAGAGCATGGTCCTAACCCCTTCGATTCTGCGAAGGCTGAGTGTAGTGAGGAAGCTGCAGAAGAAAAGTCTGAAGCTAGCAGAGGCTGGTGCATGAGGCTTAAGGAAACAAGTCATCTCTGAACATTAAAGTGCAAAGAAAAGCAGCAAGTGCTGATATAGAAGCTGCAGCGAGTTATCCAGATGATCTAGCTCAGATAAGTCATGAGGGTGGCTACACTAAACAACAGACTTTCAGTGTCCATGAAACAGCCTTCTATTGGAAGAAGATGTCATCTAGGACTTTCATAGCTAGAAAGAAGTCAATGCCTGGCTTTAAGCTTCAAAGGACAGGCTAACTCTCTTATTAGGGGCTAATGTAGTTGGTGACTTTATTATTATTATTTTTTAAGATTTTATTTATTTATTGAGAGAGGGAGAGAGTACAAGCAGGGGCAGTTGGCAGAGGAAGAGGGAGAGGGAGAAGCAGGCTCTCTGTTCGGTCGGGAGCCTGACATGGGGCTCGATCCCAGAACCATCGGATCATGACCTCAGCCAAAGGCAGACGCTTAACCTACTGAGCCACCCAGGTGCCCCTGCAGTTGGTGACTTTAAATTGAAGCCAACGCTCATTTACCATTCTGATCATACTAGGGCCCTTAAGAATTATGCTCAATCTACTCTGCCTATGCTCTAAAAATGAACAATGAAGTCTGGATGATAGCACTTCTGTTTACAATATGGCTTACTGAATATTTTAAGCCCACTGCAAAGACGTACTGCTCAGAAAAAAAGATTCCTTTCAAATTATTGCTGCTCATTGACAATGCACCTGGTCACCCAAGAGCTCTGATGGGAGATGTACAGTGAGATTAATATTGTTTTCATGCCTTCTGACACATCATCCATTCTGCAGCCCATGGATCAAGGAGTAATTTCAAGTCCTATTTGTTAGCATTTTGTGAGGCTATAGCCACCACAGATAGCAATTCTTCTGATGGATCTGGGCAAAGTCAAATGAAAACTTTCTGGAAATGATTCACCATTCTAGATGCCATTAAGAACATTCATGAAACGTGACAAGAGGTAAAAATATCAATGTGAACAGAAGTTCGCAAGAAGTTGATTCTAACCCTCATGGATGACTTTGAGGGGTTCAAGACTTCAGTGGAGGAGATAACTGCAGATGTGGTGGAAAGAACAAGAGAATGAGAATTATAAGTAGAGCCTGAAGATGGGACTGAATTGCTGCAATCTCGATAAAACTTCAGTGGCTGAGGAATTGCTTCTTATGGATGAAGAAAGAAAGTGGTTTCTTGAGATAGAATCTATTTCTGGTGAAGATGCTGTGAAGACTGTTTAAATGAAAACAAAGGATTTAGAATATTACATAAACTTAGCAAAGGAGTGGCAGGATTTGAGAAGTCAATTTGAATACTGACTCCAATTTTGATCACATTACATGCTAGAGAGAAATCATTCAGGAAAGCAAGAGTCAATTGATGAGGCAAATTTCATTACTGTCTTAGTTTAAGAAATTGCCATAGCCACCCCAACCTTCAACCACCACCCTGATCAGTCAACAGCCATCAGTACTGAGGCAAGACCCTCCACCAGCAAAAAAAAATTACGACTTGTGGGAAGCTCAGGTGATGGTTAGCATTTTTTAGCAATAAAGTATTTTTTAAATTAAGGTATATACATTGTTTTTTTAGACATAATGCACAGTTAGTAGACTTCAGTATGGTGTAAACATAACTTTTATATGCACTGGGAAACTAAATAATTCATTTGACTCGCTTTACTGCAATATTCGCTTCACTATGGTGGTCTGTTACTGAACCTGCAATATCGCCAAGGTATGCCTGTAATGTGCTTTCAAAAAACCAGGATTGAAGGATTTTCTAAATAAAGAACAAATGTTATTTTGAAACTCATAAGAATATCAAGGATTCCAAAAATGCCACATTCTCAAGTGGGTGATAACATACACTTGATCACTTATTTTTCTAACAAATGAATTGTTGTAGTTCAAATATTCATTACAAAGATATAAAAATCACATCATGGGTAACTGGCAAAACAAAAAACAAAACAAAGCAAAAAACCTCCATGAATGTTTAAACCATATCCATTCATAAAAGGATTAAAGCAAAGTTAAGAAGCCTGAAAGTACAGTAAAATGACTAATGACTACGTGACAAGTGCTGTCATATTTAGAAAACCTCTCCGAAACCTGTTCTCCATGAATTTTTGTATCAACTGTTTTACTTACAAAAATGATATTTATAATTGAAATAATCAACTACTCTCATTGTTAAGTCAGCTTTAACATCAGTGGTAAAAACTAAGTTCTAAAAACTAGATCCTTATTGGTACTATTTATTTTATTACTCACTGCTTAATCAAACTCTAGATCTGTAAGTAGGTATCAGCTGTTCTGCAAGACAAGAAATTAATAGCAGCTATTAACAGATTCATAAGGAAACAATTAGACCAGTCACTATAGGAGCTGGAATGCTTGTTCTGGGCTCAAAGATCTTAATTAGAAAAAAAATATATAGAAAGAAAAACTACAAAAAGAGAGTACTTGAGACTAAGACTATGGATTTCTGATAGCATTGCTGTGTTCACTAAATACATTTCATATTGAGAAAAACATACTAACTAGACTTGTAAGAACTCTCTCTGGACCTTCCCTGCCTTTTTGGGAGGAGGGGAAGGGAAGTGTGTTAAGTGTTTAGACATGAAGTAAGGAGGATCAGGCTACAGAGCTCACTTACACCAAATGACAACACATTTTGGAAATACAGGATCACATTCTGCAGGAAACTACTTAGAAACCGCAGTCAGGCAGAATCAAAGGAAAGGAGAAAAACCGATACTACTTTTGAGTTCTTAATTCAGAAAGCATCATGGCTTTCGAATGACTTCAGTATAGAGGATACTGATCAGGATCACTGATCCACGGGACCTCATAGCCCAGATGAAATTCTGAATGGGATGGAGCTTATTTTCTAGCAAGAACGGGCTGAAGAGAGCTGGGAAAGAATAATTTTATGCAGAAGATCTAAGACTTACAAAGCATAGTAAGTGTTAAGGCAGCTTTATAAATCCACCAGAGGAAAGAACTAAATCATATGGTAACATGAAATAGGGCAGGTTGGAATATGAGCGTAGGCTGAAATTTAATAAAAGGGCTAGGGATAAATTTGAATAACAGCAGTAAATCCACATTTTGTCACACGATACACCTAACAATAAATCACTGCAAAAGCTAACACAGAAGGCTTCCTTTCCAGGAACAGTTACTACAATTATTAGCAAGGTAACTTTTTGTCTCCGACGGAGCCAAGGTAGCTGGTTCGACCAGGCAAGCCCTTTGGGAAGACTGGCAGCGTAAGGTAATTTCTCAACCCCAGCTAAGCAGACCGACCTGGCCATTTCTGAGCTATCGCCCGAGGTAAGGGTTTCTAATCTGGGTGTCCCGTGCGGCAGGGGCACACAAGGTTTCTGCAGCATCGGTGTGTTTGCTAAGCACACTCGCCACCCTCTGGGCACCCTGGCAGCCTCTGCTCCTCGTCAAGCGCACCTGCACTTGTGACCAACAGCTACGTCCGCCGGCCCACCGACTGCGCCGGCGGCAATATTCAAAAGCGGTTCCCAGCTCGAGGAGGACAAACTCTCTCCTGGTTCCCCGGAATCACCCATCCAACGGGACAAGCCATCTGCAGCCCCGGTCACTGGAAACTGTCGGGTTAGGAACGAAGCGTCCACGAAGGGCCTCCCAAGCCAGCGCTGCGCCCTAAGCCGAGGCCTAGAAAGGGTGGCGGGGCCAGGCCTGTTTCCTCAAAGAAGCGCCTCTCGGCAGCCAGGGGCTGGCGGGTGTTTCTCCTACCAGCCCTAGGGTCTTGGAGCAACAAGGAAGGGAAACGGCGAAAGGACAACACCGCGCAGCTCACCCCAGGTTCAAGGCATCGCGCTTCCGGCGGTAGCAGCTCCGCCGCAGCCCGCAGCTCAGACCCGCAGGCGGCGGCTACGCCAGCTCGGCCTGCGACCGGGTCGCACCTCAGTGACGCAGAAGCCCTGCCCACAGCGCGTTGCCTGGAAACGCGTTGCCCAACCTCTCGCGGCCACCCTGAGCTCCGCTCTCTCGCGCCGCTTTGTCTGAGGACCTTCGACGCCCGAGCCTCGGAGGCGGTCTGAGAGGGGGGTGGCGGCCTAGGAATGGGCCGTGCCCGAGAGGCGGCTGGACGAGCTTCGTCTGGCGGGCTTCTTGAGGCGCGGCTCTGTGAGGTGGCCTTGGCTCGCGCCTGGCCGGCCACCGCCTCTCCTGGCGCCATCTCCGCAGCAGCTGTGGGCCCAGCTGTTGACAAAGGCTGCACTGTAAATCTCGGGTTCGGTCGAGGGCTGGAGTCCAAGCCACCACTCACTAGGCCTCCAGCCTCGCAGTCGTCATAGCTACACGCAGGTAATCTTGTCACTGCACCGTGAGATGGGGCCGATGGCACTCACCCGGCTAGGTCAAGAAGCGTAGGAGATTGTGTGGAACGTAATTAAGGCTCCCGACGGTAAGCCCTCATAAATGGGGCAATTAGTATGAACACACGCGGGTGGTAGTACTGCTGTCCCTTAAGCATCTGTTGTGTACCCCGTACTCTACTCGGTCACCTTGCAGGCATTGCCCTTGTATAAGTAGTTCGCTCAAAGTTACATAGCCAGTAAACAGCGGAGCGAGGGTTTAGACTCAGATTTAAACCTTAGGGTAGATGAAACTAAATCAGGCTACTTAGCAGCTAAATTAAACTATTTATGATTCTTAAGGTTTGGACACTTGTCCTTCAATCATTTGTAGACTTATCCTGTGAAGAATTAATCCTGCTCTCTAATAATGGATAATATTTATTGACCATTAGAACAAGCCCTGTTCTAAGTACTTCAAAGGTATTAATTTAATCCTCATAGCAATGCCATGAGGTAGATATTATTAATACCTTCATTTTACAGTTGAAGAAACAGGAAAATAATTAAATTTTCCAAATTGTAAAGCTCATAGATGAGAATATAAGAAAAAAACTCGGTTACTTTGGATTTGGCAAAGATTTCTTAAGCATGGCACAAAAAGTCTAAATCTTAAAAAGGAAAAATTAATAAATTTTACTTTATCAAAATTAAAACGTCTTTTCAAAACATACTTAAGAAAGTAAAAAGGAAAGCCATAGACTGGGAGAAAGTATTTGCAAAGCATATATTTGATAAAGGACTTCTAATTAGAACTCTTTCAGGTCAATAAGAAGGCAAAGAACCCAATTTTTAAAAATTGGGCATCAAATTTAAACAAATTTAAACTTCACCAAAGAAGATACATTGATGACAAAATAAACACATGAGAAGATGCTTAGCATCATTAGTCATCAGGGAAATGCAAAGTAGAAGTACAATGAGGTATCACCGCATACCCTAGTCACAGAATAGCTAAAATTAAAAAGACTGATCATACGAATTGTTAGCAAGGATATGGAACAATTGGAGTTTTTATATACTGCATTTTGGGAATATAAAATGATGTAACTGTTTTGGAAAATTGGACCATTTCTTAAAACGGAAATTTGGCCAGGATGAGGTTGTGGAATATAGGTGAGGTTCAGCGGGGTGGAGTCCGGAGCCGACGACCAAGAAAGAATTCTTGAGGCGTCTTTGGTGCAAAAGGGTGGTTTATTAAAGCACGGGGTCAGGACCCGTGGGCAGAAAGAGCTGCTCTGGAGTCATGAGGAATGGCCCATTATATACCCTCAAGTTGGGAGGGGGTTAGGGATAGCGTAAGTCTCTAAGGAATTTTGGAAGCAAGGTTTCCAGGACTTTGAGGGGGCTAGCTACTGTTGGGAAAAGGTCATTCATTACCGTGGAATAAAACCTGAGTCATGAGACCATTCAGATGTATATTGGTGGGCCATGTGGTTAGGGGATGATTGCCAACACGTATCTTGGGGGGTGAGGGGTTAGAGATAAAGGAAGTTTCCAAAGGAATTTTTATACGTTAAAGTAGACTTACAGGATCTTGGTGGACGGGAGGCAGTCAGTCTAGGACTGCCTTTTGTCCTTAGCAAAGTATTAACATCGAGGCTGCTGAGTTCCTAGAGGAATGTCACCGTGCCTGTTTCAAGGACTTGTCAAAGGGCTGCAGGTAGTAAGGAAGTTTCATTGTGTCTACATACATTCCCTTCTGGAAGCTAGGTTACTGATAGCTTTGTTCTTATAAACTGCTAAGACATTTGTAAACTGAGGGAGACTCAAGTCTTGCAAGATTGTGGTATCTGTAGATTAACTGTTTCTTTGTCCTTTAGGGCAGCCAGGAGTGCCTGAGGAATGTCACATACATCCCATGGGGGAGGGGGTTGCAGGATGTCAGCTTCTGCTTTGTCCTCAGCTTGCCTTCCATTCCCTCATCAGGCCATTTCTTTAAAAGCTAAACATATACCTACCATACGATCCAGCCATTCCACTCTTAGGTATTACCCAAAAAGACTATAAATATTCATTGTTTGTGATAGGCCCAAACTAGAAACAAGTCAAATGCCCATCAACAGGTGAATAGTAACAAATTGTGGTATATCCACACAATGAAATACTGCTTGACAATAAGAAGGAATGAACAGTTGATAGACTCAGTAACATGGATGAATCTCAGAATAGTTATTCTGAGTGAAGGAAGCCAGACAAAAAAGAATACATACTGTGTGATTACATTGATATAAAATTCTAGAAAATCCAATTTGTAGTGATAAAAGCAGATCAGTGGTTGCAGATCAGTGGGATGGGAGGGCTGAAAAACGGGGCATGGAGATGGGTAGGAGGGCAATATCACAAAGGGGGAAATATTTTGTAGTGATAGACATGTTAATTTTCTCCCTTGTAGTGATGGTTTCACAGATGTATGCATATGTCAGAACTTCTCAAATTGTATACTTCTATCTTATGCAGTTTATTTATTTATTTATTTATTTTTAAAGATTTTATTTATTTATTTGACAGAGATAGAGACAGCCAGCGAGAGAGGGAACACAAGCAGGGGGAGTGGGAGAGGAAGAAGCAGGCTCATAGCGGAGGAGCCTGATGTGGGGCTCGATCCCATAATGCCGGTATCACGCCCTGAGCGGAAGGCAGACGCTTAACCGCTGTGCCACCCAGGCGCCCCTGTGCAGTTTATTATATACAAATTTTACCTCAGTAAAGTTGGGAGGGAAAAACGTACCTATTTAAATTTTAGGAGGCTTTACGTTACAGCCTAATCTGAGCCTGGGAGTCAGAAAATCACTGCAAATTGCTTTCAATGTATAAAACTGAAGTAGTCCTTTTTATAGAGTGTGGAGATATGGAGAACGTATATATGGAGAGTGTAGTGAGGATTGCACTATAGGGGAGACTACAAGATTAAAATATTTTAAAGTTAGTATTATTATCAACATTCCTAGATAATTTCTTCTCATCATGATAGCTTTTTTCTGAACTTGCCAAAGCATAATGATTTAACTAAAATATAAAACCATAAGACAGTAATAAGGATTATCTTACAAACTAATAGAAGAGGTTAGAAATTCTGAAATAGGAATTCTGAAGTTATGTTGTAGCTGGCTAAGGAAATCTTTATTTTTCTTACATATAAAAAAGGTGTAGGAAAATGTTTGTAGGAAACCGTAAGTATAAATAGCAAGAGTTATGGAAGAAGAAACCATAAAGTTAATCCTTTTTTAAGAGAAATGGATCCTTTGGGGCGCCTGGGTGGCACAGCGGTTAAGCGTCTGCCTTCAGCTCAGGGCGTGATCCCAGCGTTATGGGATCGAGCCCCACATCAGGCTCCCCTGCTATGAGCCTGCTTCTTCCTCTCCCACTCCCCCTGCTTGTGTTCCCTCTCTCGCTGGCTTTCTTCTATCTCTGTCGAATAAATAAATAAAATATAAAAATAAAAAAAGAGAAATGGATCCTTTTGTAATGAATCTTGTAATTTGTAATACATATTCAGATTTTCATATTTTATATAGGTATTTGCCCATGAAAATACAGAGGCTTCAATAAAATTGTAGTAGACACAGCCCTGTAGTGAAGACCAGGAAAATTTGAGACTTGTGAAACTCTTTTTCTAGGAAAGTATGTCCAATGCCTCCTGCTTTTGGTAAGGTCACTAAACATCTGTGACAGGACTGTGGGAATATATGAGGAAGGCTCTGAGTGATTTTGGACTGTAAACATTTTGAACTTCCTGTAATTTGTTCATAAAATCGTGAAGTTAAAAGAACTAATAAATCACTTGGTCTAATATTCTTCATTTATAGATGAGGAAACTGAGATCCAAAGATGACAAGTGATTGACCTAAGGACCACAGAGCAAGTTAACTAAACTGGATTAGAATCCAGATTTCCTGGCCACTAGTGTAGTGCTTTTCCTCAATACATTAATGCTTTTAATTATATTAGTATAGAATACAGAGGAACAACTGGCCACCTGTAATTAAGATTAAAGCTTCATCATTTTCTAGGATGATGCAGTTTGTGGTTTTTATGTCCTTTCTGGCTGTTTCTTCTCAAGCTCTGTCCTCTGTTTTCTGCTTTTATATTTGAAAATTTGGGGAACTCAGGCACTCATAGCTTCAATTATCATCTGTATTCAGATGATTTCCTAATCAGCATTACCAGTTGTTATCCTTCATTAGTGTTTTAATCCTGTATCTCCATATTTATATGGAGTATCTCCCAGAGTAATGAATGTACCACAGTAATGGGCACCTGAATTCAACAATCTCTGTGTCAGAGGAGCTTCAGTATTCCTTCTGGTCTCCCAGGCTAAATCATATGAAGAGATTGCTTTCTGTCTCCTAGAGCATTCTGTCATGGTATCCTGTACTTTCTTTATAATTTCTTCTTGTTTTATTCTTTTATCCTTTTTTTTTTTGAGTTTTTAGTGTGTACCAGGTACCAAAAGTATTCTATATGTATTATCTTATGTAAGCCTCACAACAACCCTGAAAGATAGATACCAATATCATGTCAGTTTTATAGAAAAGAAAACGGTCCTAGAGAGGTTAAATAAATTGCCCAAGGTCACATAGTTCATAAATAGTAGAGCAGGGATTCAAATCCACTGTCTGATTTCAGAACCTCAAGTTTTATCTACTGCATTATATTTCTACTATTGGACTTAACCCATTCCATACTATCATCTCAATCTAAATTCCTTGGTATCTGACAGATAAATTAGTGTAACGTCTTATCCAATCAACTTATCCTGAACATATTTATTCGGCCCATCTTGCTGCCAAACCAAGCAACTTAAAACATTATCTTTATTAAGTCTATACCATAAAGGTGCTGGTGTTCAGTATTAGGCCAGAACATATAAATAAGATGGACTGCAGTGTTTGGGAACTCATTTTAAATGAATGATTTTACCATCCCGTTGCCTCAAAGATCTACCTGGATCTTGAGAAGAGTCATTCTATATACTGCCTACCCCCATTATTACCACGTCATTCCAAACCACCTCCTAACACTCTCCCCCCCAGTCCTTTATTGCTATGTCCTACAATCACTGATCTCTGCGACTCTTTATAGCCCACTTTCCTTTGGCATACCTCTTCTTCACCCACCCCAGCCTAGCTTCCTCTCTGCCTTCACTATCTCAGTTCGACCTCAGGAATTCCCATTCTTCTGCCAACAACTCCTCTGCCATTATCTGCTTTTCCTTTGAACACTTTCTACCTTCTCCTTTGAACACTTTCTACCTTACTGAAATCAGAGGAATCTACTTCCCTGGCAACCTTTTTGGCTAGGAGACAAGTTAACATTCTCTTCCCTAGCTGTCACGTCCTGTCTCATCAGTGTTTTTATACCATCAATCAGCTGTCTCTCTCCTTTAAACTCTTCCAGCTGGAAGTCTGTTTAATAACAGCAGAGCAAAGCCTAATACAGCAGAGCCTAATAACAGCAGAGCAAAGAAGTCACATTTCTCCTTATGCAAGTGCAAAACTCAAACCTTACCATTATCATGTATAATGCAAGGAAAGATCAAACCAATGTATACTGACAGGGCCAGGGGAAATGAAGTCAGAAAGTTCAAGAACAACATAGAGAGTACTTGATCCAATCCTGGGAGCTATCCACTTTGGTCTTTGGGTCCTTGTTTCCACAGACAGACCAATGGGAAATGACAAAGTTTACTCTCAGAAAGAAAAACCCAGGTCAGTTTATCACTCTGCTACATGGAAAACAAGGTCTAGAAGCAGGCAGTTCATGATTATATTTCCCAGATTATCTAAAATATGTCTTTTACAGATAGTAAATTTTTACTCTTATTACATTTTGATTGTTATATTTGAAATTTCTTTTAATTGAGAGCAGTCCTTCTTCCCTCCTTTTTTCATACTATTACCTTATTGCAGAAACTGGGTGTATTAGGGTTCAACCAGAGAAACAGAACAAGTGGGAGATATATAGTAAGAGATTAATTGCAAAGAATTGGGTACTCGGGAGAGCTGGTAAGACAAGATAGAAATGGAACTTGTGGGCATGAGCTGAAACCACTAGTCACAGATAGAATTTTTATGAACAGCCTCTGTTCTGCTCTTAAATTCTTTCAACTGATCAATCAGACCCATCCAGATTATATAAAATAATCTTCCTTACTTAAAGTCAATTGATTATGGACTTAATTACATGTACAAAATGCCTTCACAGCAACACTTAGGTTAGTGTTTGATTGAAATAACTAGGCACTAAAGTCTGGCCACATTGACACATAAAGACTATCA
This sequence comes from Ailuropoda melanoleuca, assembly GCF_002007445.2. Classification (NCBI taxonomy): domain Eukaryota; kingdom Metazoa; phylum Chordata; class Mammalia; order Carnivora; family Ursidae; genus Ailuropoda; species Ailuropoda melanoleuca. The sequence goes on from NC_048225.1 coordinate 62,303,261, forward strand.
CATTAGGTCACTTGTTGTATAGACTATTCCTACATATTGGATTTATCTGTTTTCTTCCTTGTAGTGTCTTTTACTTTGTTCTTTTTCTGCCCATGTTTTCTATTAATGCAGTTTGACTTTAGAGGTTTGATTAGATTCAGACTCCATCAGACTCTTCTGGAAAAATACTTTGTAGGTGGTGTTGTGTGCTTCGTGTTACATCAGGAAGCCCACAATATCTGCTTGTCCCACTTTAAGATTGATCATTGGGGTTCTCCTCAATAGTTTATCTAGTAATTTTGTCCATTAGGTTGGTAGTCTGAATCCATTTTATTAGGGATTACAAAATGGTGACTTTCTGGGGCGCCTGGGTGGCACAGCGGTTAAGCGTCTGCCTTCAGCTCAGGGCGTGATCCCGGCGTTCTGGGATCGAGCCCCACATCAGGCTCCTCTGCTGGGAGCCTGCTTCTTCCTCTCCCATTCCCCCTGCTTGTCTCTCTCTCACTGGCTGTCTCTGTGTCAAATAAATAAATAAATAAATAAATCTTAAAAAAAATGGTGACTTTCTAATTATTTATTTATCAGTGTCATTTCTATAAAAAAAAACTTTTCCGTATGAACTAGGGGTATTTGGTTACCTTGAAATACTGTCCATACAGGGAAGTCAAGAAAAATGCCAAATTCTTTCTTTTAAGGAGTTGGTACCTAGTTACTAGCAATCATGTCCAATGTGTGGAATTTAAATTTTTTTAGTATAACTACAAATTTATGGGTTTTTTATACTTGATCAGTTGCATTTTGTATTTCTTTTGCTGTTAGTTCCATCTTTGGCCAATGGTAACCATATCATATTATCTTGTTGACAAGACAACTTTCTTGCATTCTGGTCCCACCTTGGCTTATCTTCTATATTTACTGTTCCAGACCTGGAACCAGCCATTTCTCCAGGGAGTTCTGGATCCTTTCGATGGGGAATGGTATTTAGAGACCACAATCTGGTTGCTAGATGTATTTCATAGCTATTGGATTGTCATTACTTCTAGTCCTTTTCAGAGGACAGAGCTGGGGAATATATATTTATTGTTTGTTTATTTTTTGAGAATATATGTTTTTAAAAATATTTTTATTTATTTATTTTTTGATGTAAAGTTCGATGATTCATTAGTTGCATATAACACCCAGTGCACCATGCAATACGTGCCCTCCCGAAGGCCCATCACCAGCCTATCCCATTCCCCCACCCCCCTCCTCTCTGAAGCCCTCAGTTTGTTTCTCAGAGTCCATAGTCTCTCTTGCTTCATTTCCCCTTCTGATTACCCTCCCTTTCTTTTTTTTTTTTTTAAAGATTTTATTTATTTATTCGACAGAGATAGAAATAGCCAGCGAGAGGGAACACAAGCAGGGGGAGTGGGAGAGGAAGAAGCAGGCTCACAGTGGAAGAGAAGAGCCTGATGTGGGGCTCGATCCTATAACGCCGGGATCACACCCTGAGCCGAAGGCAGACGCTTAACCGCTGTGCCACCCAGGCGCCCCTACCCCCCCTTTCTTTATCCCTTTCTTCTCCTACCAATCTTCCTAGTTCTTATGTTCCATAGATGAGAGAAATCATATGATAATTGTCTTTCTCTGCTTGACTTATTTCACTTAGCATTATCTCCTCCAGTGCCGTCCATGTCGCAGCAAATCTTGAGAATATATGTTTGAAAAGAAAAAAATAATTTAGAGTTGATACTGCTATTCCTAACTTAAATTTAATATTTCAAGATTTTAAATATAACACTGATTTTAATAGTTGTATCTCTTTAATCTCACATTGAAAATCTTATTACCTAATAACACTAAATAATTATTTATATTATAAGGTATAGGAAATAGATTCAAAATAAAAATACCAATATTACTACTGACAATTTGGTTACTGAGTTAAATTTACATGTACTTACTGCTCTATTTGTCCTTAGAATATGCATCACTAAAATATAGAGCCAAAATAGCTGTATCCTAGGCCCTTGGAATAATTCTTTTTTTAGTGATTCCTCATTTTGTTTTTTTATTTTTAGCAATTGCTTCTTAAGTTTAGCTTTACTTTTGAAATGTTAAAGTTTTCTCTGTTTCCAAAGTTAGAACTACATAATAAGGCATATTTGGAGAAATATCATGCCCATTCCCAGTCCTCTACCCTGTTACCTCCTTTTCATGTATTTAAATATTTTGGTCTTTCTTTACAGGATTTTTGCAAATATAAGCAAATACAAACACACACAAATATAAATAGAAGTAAAAATATGTTTGTGTTTTCCACCCCATTCTTACACAAAGTATAGTGTTTGGTGATTTCCTCTTTTTTATCACTTAGTAATATATCCTGAAGATCACTTAATATTAAGAGTAATTAAAGAATGAGATTTACCTCATTTTTTTGACAACTACATAGAATTCCAACATATGGATTTATCATAGTTTTTTCAACTGAGCCTGTTTTGATGGACATGATTAATTTTACCCATAGAGTTCAATAGTGAATGATCTTTTATGTAAGTAATTTCACTTTTTTTTTTTTTTTGCCAGATATTACCAAAGTCCTCTCTATGGGAAGAATTCTCAGCAGTAATGTATGAGAGTGCTCTGTTCACCTGGATATTAAAAGAATATTCTGTCATATTTTTTAATTTGTGCCAATCTGTAGAGGTGGTATAGTAGGAATTAGTTTTAATTTTCATTTTTCTCATTATGAGTGATAGTGAGCTTATTTCTTATATTTAAGAGATATTTTCATTTTTGTTGTGAATTGTCTGTTGTTTTGTCCATTTTCCCCAGTGGTTTAATTTTTTTTATGTTTAAGAGCTCTTCATGTATTATATGTATTAGCCCTTTGTCTATGTTTTAAATTGCAGATACCTTTTCCCACTTTATCACTTGTCTTTTGACTTTGGAATTTGGGGCCATGCAAACCTTTTTATTTTTATGTGGTCAAATAGGTCAAGATATGTATGTAATCTTGTCTTCATCAAGATAGCAATCATGTTTTTATTGCTTCTGGATTTTTTATCATAGTTAGGAAGATTTTCTTCTCTTCTAGATTATAAAGGAATGCACCCATATTTTCTTCTAGTAGTTAAAAGGTTTTGTTTATTACATTTAAATCTTAGACCCATCCGGGATTTATCCTGGCATATTATGTGAAAGGTAGATCTGATTTTATCCTTTTTACCAAGTGATTCTCCAGTTCCAATATGATTTAGTCCATCTTTCCCCCCCGTCTTGTTTGTCCCCTTTTAAAAGGCATTTAGTTCTTACACAAATTCAGGTCGATTTGTGAGTTGTCTATTCTTTCACATTGGTCTTTTCATGCAAAAGTGCTAGTGCACTTGTTTTGATTATAGAGATTTTATAATATGTTTTAATATCTTGTAGGGATAACTTTCCCCTTCATTGCTCTTTTTTTTCTCCTTGAAAGAGAACTCATCTGCGAAGGGAAAAGGAAGTCAGGCCGTTATGAATGACCATGTAATAAAACCTTAGATGGGGAGTAAAGCCTTAGATGACTTAGATGGAACAAGGCAATTTTGACTAAATTTTTTCCATGAACCAATTCCCGTGAAACCAAATCTAAGTCACAGATTTATAGAGGGACGTTCATAAAAACTGCAAAGCTGTCTGCACTAAAAGAACAGTATATTAGCTTATGATAAGTACTGCTGTGGTCCAATGCGGGCTGGATCCCAGGTCCCTGAGATCATGACCTGAGCCGAAACAAAGAGTTGGCCACTTAACCAACTGAGCCATCTAGGCATCCCTGCTCTGGTCCATTTCTAATGGAGTTAAGCACAAATGGAACAAGAAGTACTAATTCTTATCTTGTCATACACAAGGATTGGTAGATAAAATACGTGACATTCAGTTAAATTTGAATTTCAAGTAAACAATTTTTAGTATAACTATGCCTCAGATATTACTTCACACATGTGTATGGGACATATTTACAATAAAATATTATTTGTTATTGACTGAAATTCAGATATAATTGGATTTTTCTGGTATTTGTTTTGCTAAATCCCACAAGCCTATCTAGACACATTTCTTCACTTTGGGAATTCAAGGGTTCCAGTGCATCAGCACTGGTGTCAGGCAATTGTAGCTGCAGTAATACCTGGCAGAGATGGCAGTGCCTGAAGATTTTTGTGGTAACTGGAGGAAAAGGCAGCAGTCTCTAGTAGACAAGTCATCATCTAGTGAAGTAGCATTGTTACTTGGTAGATACGATCTAGAATATCACCAAGGAAGCTATAAAAGAATTTGGCATAGTCAGTGGCACCTTGTGGGTGTGGCAATTCCCAGAGGATACAGAAGCAGGACTTAGTAGAGGCAGTGGTACCTGGTAGCTGTGGTGATACCTAGAGGAGATAGTCACGATGCTTGGTGGGCGAGAAAGAAACAAGTAGAAGTGGTCAGTGCATCTAGTAGAAGACATGAGAGTACTCACTGGAGTGTAACTAGGCCAAGAGCAGTGGGAAAAAAATTTAATGCCATATGATAGGTGACCATATTTGCTTGTGAACATGTTTGAGTGTCCTGCTTCTGGATAAACTTAGTTAACTTTTTTTCAAGAAGCAGGATTCTGCTTTAACAGATCTAGAGAAACGCAAGTTAAATTGGTGCTTCCCAAGTCATCATTCTGGTAAAAGAGAATAAAGAAAGTATAGAGAGTGTAATAAGGATAATTATATCTGACCCTACCCAGACTTGGTTGATATCAGCCAATAACCTCCAGTGCAGGGCTCTCTGCAGAACTTTTGAGCATAGGGCTTTAAACCTGGAGGCCTAAGTAGGATCCAGAAAGAGAAGGACACAACAAGAACCACAAGTCCACTTATCTCACCACATATATGAGGTGGAAGTGATAGATGAGGATGGCTACCTGGCCTCTTGGGACCAGGCCCTGCCATTGTCTGAGACAGAAAACAGACCATTGGGTGCTAGGAATAGGCACTGAGATTTAAAGCAGAGTAACTCCACCTACCAGTGAAATATGATCCAGAAGAGATCTTGGCTGTTACTAATTGGGTAAGTACCTCCCTTTCCCATGGGAGAGTGGTATTAGGAAAGGGACATATAGAAGTGGGAGCAAGGATGGGAATATTTTCTTGCTTATATTAAAGTTTGAATTGTTCCCCAGCTCTGGTTGCCACCACATGACCTTTTCCCCTGTGCAGATTCAGGGCACCCAGCTTACTCTAAGTGTTATTAAAGTGCTATTTGACTGAGCATCTTAATACTTTGATCTACCTGCATTGGGGTTTCAGAAACAGGGCAAGATCCCCCACAGGCAAAGCCATGTTTCAGTCCAAATTGGGATCAAGTTTGCTTCTTCAGATACCAGTTAATACGCATGGTAAATTCACATTGTCTCTGTTATCTACTAATGGCATACACTTGTGCCATCCTCCTTTCTAGATTACAACACAGACATATTTTCCATGCTTGGTCCAGTTGGATTTAGACATCTCCCCATACCTCTACTACATAGAAATTTCCGTTATGTTTTTCTACTTGATAGTATATCTTTAATAGATTTTCTTTTTTTTAAAATTAAAGATGTTAATTCTAGTATAGTTAACATACAGTGTTATATTAGTTTCAGGTGTAGAATATAGTAATTCAACAATTCTATATATTGCTCATTGCTCATCATGATAAGTGTACTTTTAAATCTCCATCACTTATTCCACCCATCCCCTCTCCCACCTCTCCTCTGGTGACCACCAGTTGTTCTCTATAGTTAAGAGTCTGTTTCTTGGTTTGTCTCTCTCTCTCTTTTTTCTCCTTTTGCTCATTTGTTTTGTTTCTTAAATTCCACATATGAGTGAACTGCTGTGGTATTTGTCTTTCTGACTGGCATATTTCACTTAGCATTATATCCCCTAGATCCAACCATGTTGTAGTAAATGGCAAGATTTCATTCTTTTTATGGCTAAATAATATTCTATTGTATATATGTACCACATCTTGTTTATCCATTCATCTATTGATGGACACTTGGGCTGCTTCCTTAATTTGGCTGTTGTAAATGCTATAATAATAGGGATGGTGCATGTATCCCTTGAGTTAATGTTTTTGTGTTTTTGAGTAAATACCCAGTCATGTGATTACTGCATATTTTTAACTTTTTGAGGAACCTCCATACTGTTTTCCACAGTGGCTGCCCCAGTTTGCATTCCCAACAGTGCACAACGGGTCCTTTTTATCCACATCCTTGTCAACACTTGTTATTTCTTGTGTTTTTTTGATTTTAGCCATTCTGACAGGTATGAGGTGGTATCTCATTGTGGTTTTGATGTGCATCTCCCTGGTGACGAGTGATGTTGAGCATCTTTTCATGTGTCTGTTGGCCATCTATACATCTTTTTCAGAGAAAGGTCTGTGTCTTCTGCCCATTTTTAAATTGGATTATTTGGTTTTTTGGTGTTGAGTTGTATAAGTTCTTTATATATTTTGAATACTGACTGTTTATTGGATATGTCATTTGCAAATATCTTCTCCCATACAGTAGGTTACCTTTTAGTTTTGTTGATTGTTTCCTTCACTGTGCAGAGAATTTTTATTTTGATATAGTCCCAGTAATTTTTTTTTGCTTTTGTTTCCCTTGCCTCAGGTGACATATCTAGAAAAATGTTGCTATGGTCAATGTCAGAGAAATTGCTGCCTGTACTCTCTTCTAGGATTTTGTGGTTTCAGGGCTCAGATTTAGGTGTTTTGTTTTTTTTTTTAAGATTTTATTTATTTGTCAGAGAGAGAAAGAGGGAGAGAGCACAAGCAGAGGGAGAAGCAAGCAGAGGGAGAAGCAGGCAGAGGAAGAAGCAGGCAGAGGAAGAAGCAGGCTTCCTGTAGAGCAAGGAGCCCGATGGCAGGACTTGATCCCAGGACCCTGGGATCATGACCTGACCTGAAGGTAGACACTTAACTGACTGAGCCACCCAGGCCTCCCTCACATTTAGGTCTTTAATCCATTTTGCATTTATTTTTGTGTATGGTGTGAGAAAGTGGTCCAGTTTCATTATCATGTAGCTGACCAGTTTTCCCAATACCATTTGTTGAAGAAACTTTTTCCCATTGTATATTCTTTCCTTCTTTGTTGAGAATTAATTGACCATGCAATTGTGGGTTTATTTCTTGGTTTTCTGTTCTGCTCCATTGATCTATGTGTCTATTTTTATGCCAGTACCATACTGTTTTGATTACTATAGCTTTGTAATATGATTTGAAGTGTGAAATTATGATACCTCTGGTTTTCTTTTTCTTTGCAAGATTACTTTGGCTATTCAGGGTCTTTTGTGGTTCCATACAAATTTTAGGGTTGTTTGTTCTAATTCTGTGAAAAATGCTATTGGTATTTTGTTGGGGATTACATTAAATGTGTAGATTACTTTGGATAATGTAGACATATTTGTTCTTCCAACGCATGAGCATGGAATATCTTTCCATTTCTTTGTGCCATCTTGAATTTTATCAGTGTTTTACAGTTTTCAGAGTACACGTCTTTCACCTTCTTAGTTAAGTTTATCCCTAGATATTTTAATGGTTTGGGTGAAATTATAAGTGGGGTTGTTTTCCTAATTTCAATTTTTGCTGCTTTATTATTAGTGTATAAGAATGCAACAGATTTCTGTATATTGATTTTGTATCCTGTGACTTTACTGAATTCACTTAACAGTTTTAGAAGTTTTTGGGTGGAATCTTTAGGGTTTTCTTTATATAGTATGTCATCTGTAAATAGTGAAAGTTTTACTTCTTCCTTACCAATTTGGATGCCCTTTATTTCTTTTTCTTGTCTGATTGCTATGTCTGGAACTTCCAGTACAATGTTGAATAAGAGTGGTGAGAGAGGACATCCTTGTTTTGTTCCTGATCTTAGTGGGAAAAGCTCTCAGTTTTTCCCCATTGAATATGACGGTAGCTATGGATCTACATAAAAGGCCTTTATTATATTTGGGTATATTCCCTCTAAACCTACTTTGTTGAGGGCTTTTATCATGAATGTATGTTGTACTTTGTTAAATGTTTTTTTTTTTTTTTTGCATCTTTTGTAATGATCATGTGGTTTGTATTCTTTCTCTTATAGGTGCGATGTATCATGTTGGTTGATTTACAAATATATATATATATATAGAAGGAGTAGGGAGGGCAAGGAGAGGGAGAGAGAGAATCTTAACCAGACTCCATGCCCAATGTGGAGCCCTACATGGGGCTTGATCTCACAACCCTGAGATCATGACCTGAGCCAAAATCAAGAGTCAGATGCTTAACCAACTGAGCCACCCAGGAGCCCCTGATTTGTGAATATTAAACTACCCTTACATCCCAGGAATAAATCCCACTTGATTGTGGTGAATGATTTTGTCAATGTTTTGTTGGATTTGGTTTGCTAATATTTTGTTGAGGATTTTTGCATCTATATTCATCAGAGATACTGGCCTGTAGTTCTCTTTTTTGGTGATGTCTTTATCTGGTTTTGATATCAGGGTAATGCTGGCCTTGTAGAGAATGAATTTGGAAGTTTTCCTGCCTCTTCTATTTTTTGTAATAGTTCAAGAAGAATTATTAACTGTTCTTTAAATATGTTGTAGAATCTGCCTGTGAAGCCGTCTAGTCCTGGATTTCTGTTTGTTGGGAGTTTTATGATTACTGATTCAATTTCATTGCTGGTATTTGATCTGTTCAAATTTTCTATTTCTTCCTGCTTCAGTTTTGGTAGGTTATGTGTTTCTAGGAATTTATCCATTTCTTCTAGTTTGTCCAATTTATTGGCATATAATTTTTCGTAATATTCTCTTATAATTCTTTGTGTTTCTGTGGTGCTGGTTGTTATTTCTCTTCTTTCATTTCTGATTTTTTTTTTTGGGGGGTCCTTTCTCTCTCTTTTATGAGTCTGGCTAGAGGTTTGTCAGTTTTATTGATCTTTTCAGAGAACCAGTTTCTGGTTTCATTGATCTTTTATTATTTTTTAAGTTTCTGTATTATTTACTTCTGTTCCAGTCTTTATTATTTCCTTCCTTCTTTTAATTTTGGGTTTTGTTTATTTTTCTTATTCTAGCTGTTTTAGGTATAGAGTTAGGTTGTTTGAGATTTTTCTTCTTGAAGTAGGCCTGTATTATTATAAACTTCCCTCTTAGAACTGCTTTTGCTGTATCCCAAAGATTTTGGACTGTTGTGTTTTCATTTTCATTTGTCTGCATGTAATTTTTAAATTTCTTTTTTGATTTCTTGGTTGACCAATTCGTTTTTTAGTAAGTTGCATGTTATTTAACCTCCATGTAGTTGTGCTTCTTCCAGATTTTTTTTCTTGTAGTTGATATCTAGTTTCATAGTATTATGGTCAGAAAAGATGCATGGTATGACTTCAATTTTTTTTTAATTTGTTGAGATTTATTTTTTGGCCTAATATGTGATCTGTTCTGGAGAATGTTCCATATACACTTGATAATAATGTGTATTCTATTTTAGGATGGCATGTTCTAAATATATCTGTTAGGGGCACCTGGGTGGCAGAGCGGTTAAGCGTCTGCCTTCGGCTCAGGGCGTGATCCCGGCGTTGTGGGATCGAGCCCCACATCAGGCTCCTCCGCTATGAGCCTGCTTCTTCCTCTCCCACTCCCCCTGCTTGTGTTCCCTCTCTCGCTGGCTGTCTCTCTCTCTGTCGAATAAATAAATAAAATCTTTAAAAAAAAATAAATATATCTGTTAAATCCATCTAGTCCAGTGTGTCATTCAAAGCCACTGTTTCCTTGTTGATTTTCTGTTTGGATAATCTGTCCATTGATGTAAATGGTGTGTTAAAGTCCCCTACTATTATTGTGTTGCTATTGATTAGTTCCTTTATGTTTGTTATTCACTGTTTTTTGTGTTTGAGTGCTCCCACATTGGGTACATGAATATTTACAATTGTTCTATCTTCTTGTTGGATTATGCCCTTTATTATTACATAGTTTCCTTCTTTGTCTCTTGTTACAGCTTTGTTTTATTTATGTTTTTATGTATTTATTTATTTGAGGGGGTGAAAAGCAGCAGGAGAGGGAGAGAGAAAATTTTAAGTAGGTTCCATGCCCAGTGCAGAACTCAGTATGAGGCCCCATCTTACGACCCTGAGATCATGACCTGAGCCAAAATTAAGAGTCAGATGCTCAACTTACTGAGCCATTCAGATACCCCACCAGTCTTTGTTTTAAAGTCTATTTTGTCCAATGTAAGTATTGCCACTCCAGCTTTCTTTTAACATCCATATGCATGATAAATGTTTCTCCATCCCCTCACTTTCAATCTGCAGGTGTCTTTAGGTCTAAAATGAATCTCTTGTAGGCAACATATGATAGGTCTTGTTTCTTTATCCACTCTGTCATCCTATGTCTTTTTTTTTTTTTTTTTTTATTATATTATGTTAGTCCCTATACAGTAAGTACATCCCTGGTTTCTGATGTAAAATTCGATGATTCATTAGTTGTGTATAACACCCAGTGCACCATGCAATATGTGCCCTCTTTACTACCCATCACCAGTCTATCCCATTCCCCCACCCCCTCCCCTCTGGAGCCCTCAGTTTGTTTCTCAGAGTCCATAGTCTCTCATGCTTCATTCCCCCTTCTGATTACCCCCCCTTTCTTTATCCCTTTCCTCCCCTACCGATTTTCCTAGTTCTTATGTTCCATAGATGAGAGAAATCATATGATAATTGTCTTTCTCTGCTTGACTTATTTCACTTAGCATTATCTCCTCCGGTGCTGTCCAGGTTGCAGCAAATGTTGAGAACTCGTTCTTTCTGATAGCTGAGTAATATTCCATTGTATATATGGACCACAACTTCTTAATCCAGTCATCTGTGAAGGGCATCTCGGTTCCTTCCATGATTTAGCTATTGTGGACAATGCTGCTATGAACATTGGGGTGCATATGGCCCTTCTCTTCACTACGTCTGTGTCTTTGGGGTAAATACCCAGACCCTATGTCTTTTGGTTGGAGCATTTAGTCCATTTACATTCAAAGTAATTATTGACAGATATGTATTTATTGCCATTTTGTTACTTGTTTGTGTTTGTTTTTCTAGGTTTTTTTGGTGATCCTTTCTTGCTCTCTTTCGTGATTTGTTGGCTTTCTTTAGTGATATACTTGGATTCCTATATCTTTATTTTTTGCATGTCTGTTACTGGTTTTTGATTTGTAATTAGCATTTGGTTTGTATAAAACATCTGCATATAACAATCTATATTAAGTTGATGGTTGCTTAAGTTTGAACCCATTCTTCACTCCTTTCCTCCCCATGTTTTAAGTATATGGTGTCATATTTTCCATCATTTTAGTGTATGAATCCCTTGACTGATTTTTATAGAAATACTTATTTTCACTGCTTTTTTGTTTTTTACTTTTCATACTCTCACTTATGGTCTTTCTTTTCCACTCAGAGTCCCTGTTAATATTTCTTATATGGCTGGCTTAGTGGTCATGAACTCCTTTAGCTCTTCTTTGTCTGGGAAACCTTTATTTCTCCTTCTGTTCTGACTGATAACCTTGCTGCATAGAGTATTTTTGGCTGCAGATTTTCCCCTTTCAGCACTTTGAATATATCTTGCTACTCCCTTCTGGCCTTCAAAGTTTCTGCTGAAAAATTTGCAGATAGCTTTATAGGGATTTCCCCTTGTATGTAACTGTCGTTCTTTCCTCTTGCTGCTTTTTAATAGATTCTTTCCAAAAACCTACTAATAGAGATTAACATAATATGATTTTAAGATATTTTGTTATGATACAGCAGTTTTATACAGTTTGTAATTTGCTATTACTATTATTATTTATGATGTTGACTTTTGCTGAAATGATAATCTTTATAGATAAAAGAATATGTACATGGAATGTTCTATTAGGTCTTTTCATATTCATAGAGATTTTGCTTTTAATTGATTTTTTCTTTTTTGATCACAAAGAATGTCTTCAACTTAGCTGAAGGCCAAATACAAAGAAAATAATAACAGAATTGGAGTAGTAAAAAGTAGAAGTCTGTAAATGTTCCAAAAGGGATCTAACTTCTAGAAAATGATAGTATTTAGTATGCAGAATTCCAGATTGCCAGGAAACCATCCTAGACTTCAAACACTAAAATAAAAATCTGGAGACCAAGAAACCAAATTTTTGTCAATATTTATTGGATTTGTGGTTGCCGAGGCACCACAGTCTTTGACTTGCCCATAGTTCAAAACACACTGCAGTTTCCTTGTTAAAAGAAATATTAATATGAGATTGCTTATAGCAGTGAGTCAATAGCCAACTCAGAGAGTAAAGTTCAAATACAATTGCCTTTATGTATTCTTCTGGTTTTCTCACAACTGCATTCTACACCAAAAGTAAGACATCAAGATGAACAATATTTAGGTAGACAGGAACAGTTGGCCCTATAATAAATGATCTTAACACTTAGTTCAGATAGCTGGATAAAGGTGAGACTTAGAACTCATGAAATCCCAAAGAATATGTGCATTCATTCATTCAACAACATTTACTGAGAACCAACTAAGTATGTGCTAGCTTAGCATGTACTACACAAGTACTAAAGAAAAAAGGAAAAATAAAATATGTTTACAACTCACAATAATACAATGTAACATTATATAAACAAATTACAAAGAAAAGGAATGAGAAAGATTCATTTATGTGGTGGGAGGCAACCTTCTAAAATGGCTCCCAGTGATCCCTGCCTTCTGGTATTTTTGCTCTTGCATAATCCCCTCCTCTTTAGTGTGGTCTGGATGTAGTGCTGCTTATAATGAATAGAATAATAGCTAAAGTAATGAAATGTCACATCCAAGATTAGCTCTAAAATATTATGATTTCCATCTTGCTGTCACTCTCTGTCTTTGGCTCTTTCTCTTGCTGGCTCTGATGAAGCAAATTGCCATTTTCTGAGCTGCCCCAATGGAGAGTTCCGCATGGGAAAGTACTGAGGGCAAACTTCGGCCACTAGCAAACAAAGAACTAAATCTTGCCAACAATAACATGAATGAACTTGGAATTGATTAGCCTTGAGATGAATATGGCCCTGGCCAACATTTTGATTTCAACTCTGTGAAAGCTCTGAAGCAGAGGACCCTGTTCCTGACCTACAACAACACAAGATAATAAATGTTGTTATAAGCGATTAAGTTTTGGGGTAATTTGTTATGCAGCAATAGATAACTAATACAATTAAGAAGAAAAGCAAGGGCAATGAAAACAGAAGGAACGGCACTTGCAGAGATGAGAGGGGAAAGTATAGATGAAATTCTGGAATGGCAAATGATCTTGTGTGGTTATAGCATGAAGTATCCTTGTAAGAATGACTCAAGATAAGGTTTAAGATGAGGATTGGAGGCCAAATTGTAAAATTGTTTAATGTCATTTGTATCAATCAGTCAGGGTTCCCTTAAGGGAAACAGAAACCTCTCTAAATATTTTAAACAGAAAAAGTTTAATATGGAGAATTAGGTGCTTATGAAATCACTAGAAGTGCTTAGAACTAAGCCTGATCACTGTTATGACTATAATTGCCTCTCAATACCCATGAAGCTAGGCTAGATTCTGGAACTGTGCTGCAGAAAAGCTCAGTATCTCCATGATCATGCTTGCTATAGCAGTAGCTGAAGTAGCATAACATTGGTCTCTCCTTCTTTCTCATGTGGATGTGCATTAATTGGTAGAGCTTTGATTCCAGAAGTCCAGCTATAGACAGTCTGGGAAGAGTAGTTTCAGTTTTTCATCCTCTACAGTTTAAGAAGGCGGGCCAGTGATGGGTGTTAAGGAGGGCACATATTACATGATGCACTGGGTGTTATACACAAAGAATGAATCATTGAACTTTACATCAAAAACTAAGGATATACTGGATGGTGACTAACATCACATAATAAAAAATTATTATAAAAAATAAGAAGGCACACACTTAAAATGGATGCTGAATGCCAACTCACCATATCCACTTAGTACAGTAGTGTGTTCAGATTTGCTTCTGGAAAAAAATGGGGAGCTCTCAAAGGTCTGAGGAATGGTATAATAAGCTCTTCATCTGAGAAAATTCATTTATGTAGTATAAGAGGATGGACTGTAGGTGTGACAGAGAGGTTGCTGAGACTGGAAACAGAGCAATAGTATAGAAGAAAAGTGATAAGAGCTTGAACTCAGGTCTGGGAAATAGCAAGGAGAGGGTGAGAGAATGTGTAAGACAAAATAAATTGAGTTCATTCCAATTCAGTTAATATCTAATGCCACCATTCAAACTCTGTCCCTTAATTCAGGTATCCTGAGTGATACCACTCTTGGGATTGTATTTTTTTTTTAAATGTAATGATAGTACTCCAGGAACTCTACTTTCTTACTGTATTATCACGTCTAATAATTCTTTATCCTTAATTAAGTTTAGATCTCCATGATTCAGGCTTGGAGTGGTGCTGAAGTGAAAGAAATACAGCACAACAACCAAAATTAACTTCAAAATAATCCTTTATTTTTCATTTCTCAAAAACTAGGTTTATACATACGCCACAGCAAAGTCTGTAAGAATTTCCTTCTGATCCTATCTACTTCCATCACAGACCCCAACGACCTGGGGCATCTCCCTCCATAAAGCCCCCAAATCTCTCTTGACACCTAGCCCCCTGCAATTCTTTGTTTTCCTCATTTCCCTTTCATCCCTGCCTCCTGTCATTCCTAAGGTTGACTTAGACTCTTTCCAGCAAAGTAAACCTTTCCTTTTTTGAGAGGGAGATATGGAGAAAATTAGACTGGCGATTGGAGAAGTAAAGTTTGCATGTTAATGTTTGTCCTGCCACAGTTTTCACTGTCAACTATTAGATAGTTTTCTTCATTTTTTTTACCTCCAAACTAATATCTCCTTATTCCCTACCAAAACACTTGCATGTTAATGGCTTAAAAATCTTTATCTTTAGTCCTGCCTTTCCCCAAATCTAAAAATTTACCTGTCTTCTAGATACTTCCACCCAGATATTCTGTTTCTGTACCAGAAACAGCACATTCTCAAGCCAAGTTCATTATCTTCTATCTCAAATATGCTTCCTTTTTCCTCATACCCTAACTTGGCTAGTGAAATAACCATTCGTGTAGTTGCCCAAGTTGAAAACTCCACTGTCATTTTTTGGTTACTTTAATATTTCATCAATTAGCCAGTATTTCTGATGTTAGTCTCGGGAATATATCTGGAATCCAGTTTCTGTCCTATCTGCATTGCCATAGTCCAAGCCCTTCTCATTTCACACTGGCACACTTTGTCTTACTGTCTCTGATCCCTCTTTTCTGTAGTTCAGCAATTCCCATTCACTGATCCTGGGACCCGCTAGATCAGATTCTTTGGTAGTTTTTTGCTTTTATTTGTTTGCTTCAGTACAGCTCTCTAGGTCCTAAGCATGAAAAAACATTCATTCTTTGGGCTGGGTTGAGAGCCCATGATTTTGAGCTTTTACAAATCTCCATAGATAGGTCTGATGATGAGCAAGGTTTGGCTTAACAATTTCTTTAGTCCATATTTTACACCACTACCACTACAATCATTTCAGAATCCCAAAAATCTTATTACATCTCTGTGATGATCATAATGCCATGATGCTTTCCTTAGCCAATCAGGAGCCTAGGAAAGGAAACCCTGCAGTACTGGTCACTTGCATACCTTCCTAGCTTCATTTCCCCCCATCTCTTACCTATTACCATGATACCTTAGGCAGCAGCCACAATACACAACTGGTTATCCAGGCCTAAATTATAGAATTTAGTATAGTTAGGTTCAAAGTACTGTGCATTGTAAATTGTCTCTCTCTCCTTCCAGATACTGAGCTCTTTCTTTGCTTAATGTTAATGGTCTGTGTATGTAGTAGGCAAGGCTGGGGTAGGGGGATGGAATGTGGAAGGAGAGACAATTAGGAGGGTAGAAGGAGTTAGATCCCAATCGTAGGACTTGTTTACTAGGTCTCAGCATGTCTACTTTATCCTAAAAGGTTATCTTAAGTACAGCTCAGAGAATTATTTTCTCTAGTTGATTGGTACAGGGCACTCCTTTGATTGGTATTTATCAGTGAGTGAATCATCACTGGTAAAATGAGGAAAATAAGGTCCATGTAGTCAGTTTTTTGTAAAACTAGACTTATTTAGTGTCTTCTTTGTTCTGATTTTATATCCTTGCCCTTTGCTATCTTTTGTAAAATGATAGCAATAGAAGTATAATTTTCAGATGTCTTTATCTGAAAACATTAAAGAGTTAAAAAGCCTATTTCGGCCTCTAAATTTAAAAAAGAATTATTGGTCTGTGAAATTAGAAACTACTGGGACTGCTATTGCCTGGGTGTCTGGGAGAGGGCCTAG
This sequence comes from Ailuropoda melanoleuca, assembly GCF_002007445.2. Lineage (NCBI taxonomy): Eukaryota > Metazoa > Chordata > Mammalia > Carnivora > Ursidae > Ailuropoda > Ailuropoda melanoleuca. The sequence goes on from NC_048225.1 coordinate 62,319,620, forward strand.
TAGCAATGAGCACTTTATTTCTAATATCATTCTCAAAAAAAAAAAAAAAAAAACCCCAACCAATCAAACAAAAAAGCTAGAAGAGACAAGGGTTCCCTGGAGAAGTGGCTGATTTTCGGACTGGGATGGGAAATATGTAAGATAAGCGTGGATTATTGTATAGTGTCAGAAAGTAAGGAGGTACCCAATAAAAACACAGTGATGGGGGTAGGTTAAAGGGATATAGGAACAAACTAAAAGGATTCCCAGTGATCAAAGCAGGAACAATTTGAGCAAAACATAAATAGCTTTGGATTAATAACATAAAGTAGAAAATAAATATTCATCCACACTGATGTAAATAAAAGATTAAATAAATTAATGAGGGAGAATAGATGAATCTCCTATGCAGAATTCCAAATAATGTATTTAGATATTCTGCTTTTGAGGAGGCAGAGCATAACCACCCTCTGTTTTTGTATGGGCTGTGCATGGTGACTTTTTTTCCAAAGAGTACAGTATGGAAAGAGGGAAAGAGAGTAACTTTACATGGGAGAAAACTGATGAACATTACCCCAGTCAGGTGCTCAAGGTTAATGTCCACAGTGATAAGTCATGTTGATAGTATGTATGTTTGATATGCTGTGATGAAAATATCACTTTACCTCTGTGGTCTTTCTCCCCTTTTCCAGTGTAATCATAAGAAAACATCAGACAAACCTCAGTTGAAGGATATTATGAGCAATACCTCACCAGTACTCCTCAAAACTGGCAAAGTTATCAAGAACAAGGAAAGTTTGAGAAACTTTCATAACCAGGAGGAGCCTATGGACGTGTTACAACTAACTGTAATATGGTATCTTACATGGGATCCTGAAACAAAAAAAATGGATATAAGGTAAGAACTAGGGAAGTGAGAATGAAGTATAAATTTTAGTTAATAATAATGTATCAATATTGGTTCATTAATCATGACAAATGTACCATACTAATACAAGATGTTAATAATAGAGGAAACTGGGTATAGGGTATATGAGAAATCTTTGTTACTACCTTCACTTTTTTTTTGTAAATTTAAAATTATTCTAAAAAAGTTTATTTTTAAAAAGTAAATGGCGTAGATACTGAAGGGGGACATCCTAAATCACATCAGCACTGTCTGGACATTTGGGCATTTCCTGGGGAACATACATAGAGGAGAGTGCTCTCAGGTAGTTTTAGTAGGTTAAAATGTTCTTAGATCAAACCTGACCTTACATATAGACTATTGTAAGGTAAACAACTAAACTTTATTTACATTTAACTAGGACATTGGATTAGCAAATAATTGCTTTTGTTCCTTTTAGGAAACTTAACCTTTTCTTTTTTGGTGTGTAAGTGACTCTCTCATTTCTTGGTAAGAATTTATTTACTTGCATGTTATTGTTGTCCTTAGAAACCTGCTTTCTCCTAGAGCAATTGATTTTGCTTTGGGCACTAGATAAAGTTTAGAGAAGGGCAATAACATGTAGGATTCTTTGCTCTGGGAATCAATGTGATTCAATCCTATTCAAGCCAAAGGGCATTTATAAACTCCCATTATGTGCAAGCATGTGCTGGGCCTCAAGTCACCAGCTTTTCTTGAGCTTTCTGTCCTTAGAAACCAGTTTGTTTTTATTGGAACTACATCAGCATGTTTATATGTGATAGTTGGCCTGGTTTTTTATAAAAAGCAGGTAGTTTCACAAGGAAGTGGATGTATACTGTTTGAGCCAGGGAAACAGGCATGAAGAGGAGGTATTTCTGGGCAGGGAGATCCTGTGCACCACCTAGAAACGTAATTAGATGGCTGTCTACCTGCCTTGTTTGAAGACTGGCTTTGGTAGGCTGGACTGTAGGTCTGAATTGGGGTCATCTGTCATATACTTCCAATTTCTCTTTGTTCAATGAAGAATAAAGAGAATTTGACTAGGAAGAAGGAGGCTTTTAGAGCAGGCTGTACTTCTAGCTATCTATAACATTTGACTTCATTTTTTTAACTTTGTGAAGAATTTGAGAAGCTTATCTTTGATCCTTGTGAGACTTAAATTTTCTAGCCATATGAGCTGGACCAGGTAAGTCTTTGCTGAGGTTGGTGACTGCATCAATGAGGGAATAGTTCTCAAAGATTTTTAGTGGTTCTCTTTTTTTCCTTGTTATTGCAAATGGATTTAAGAAAAATTCCCTGAAGTTGAGACAGGAGTCCTGAGTTATTTTTCTTATTTGTTTTGGCAAGTGACGAATTTCAAGCTTACATCCTGGAATAGTTGACACTGCTATATTGTCATTTGCAAAAGAAGTGTGGTGGTATAGGGAAAGGAGTATGGGCTCTGCAGTCATTCTGACTTGGGATTGAATCCTGCCTTTGGCACATAGAAAAGTGATTTAACTCCTCTAAATCCAATTTCCCAATTAATAAAAAAATGACAGTAATAATTCTTCTCAGGGGAAACAATGATTAAATAGGGCAACATGTGAAAATGACTATCACTTAGTAGGTACTCAGTGTTTTTCCCTTCTTTCTTCCTCCTTTCCTTCCTTCCTCTCCTTCTTTTCTCCTTACCTTTCTTCCATAATGATGAAAGTTACATATTTCATCAATATGTTTGCAATCGGCATCTGGGCTGGCTTGTGATTATATGTGGATGGGTGAGGTTTTTCTCCTTCCCTCTTCCTCCTCCTGAGTAGGGCATATATCTGTCTAAATAAATAGTAGATGATAGAATCGTAGCATATGGTAGATGCCCACAAGATGGGAGATCTAGTGTGGAAGATCTGATTATTTTTTCAGCTAACATACATAGAGGGAAGGCCATTACACAGGCTCTTTCTGCTTTTTCTTCTTTGCTCCCTAAGAACTAGATGAGGCTGATAAAACTTAAGGACTGACAAACCAGCATTTCAAACTCACAGACCTCAGTGCCAGGAAGATTGTAAAGAGTGAAATGGGCTGGGTGTGAAGGAAAAAAAGGCAATAGTGTTATGGAGATCCATAGGACAGGGCAACTTTATTTTGGCATGAAGATGTAATAGAGCGCGAAGACTGTGGTAAAGTGAAGCAAGTGAGGCCCTTTTAAAGGGGGCAGCCACTACTTAGTCTGAGATAATTATTGCTGTGGGGCAATATGGGCTCTCAATCTCCAGATCTTCCCATTTTTTCAAGGCAATCCAGGAATATAAATATGTGAAAACTCTTGATTTTTTAAAAAAGTTTTTAAGTAATCTCTACACTCAACATGGGGCTTGAACTTACAACCCCGTGATCAAGAGTCACATGCTTTACTGATTGAGCCAGGCAGGCACCCCTTGATTTTGCATTCTTGGCAATTAAATCAAAATTTAAGATAATACTCTGGGGGCCAACTGCAAAAGAATGTGCCAGCAGTTTATGGTCTGTGAGCTGAAAGTATCATAGATCTAACTAGCTATGGGGTCACTGGTGAGGGGAAGAAGATATTAGCAGTCCGAAAGGGAAGACCCAAGAGAGGGACAGAGAAAGCTAGAGAAACAGCACAAATGAACAATCCCGAATCCTCAGCTCCCTGTGAGCTCTGACATGGATTATAATGTAGAACCCAAATCCTAAGTAAAGAACTGTTTTATGTGTGCATACTTGACTGACTTAAAATAAGATCACCTGAAGCAAGAATAGCCCCTTATGGTGAGATGTGTACTACCTGGTTTACAAATATTTGCTTTTCAACAACCAAAGTTGTCCTTCTTACTTTGGCAAAAAAACAGATTACTTCAATTTTGCATGGAAGGTCTAATGCAGCTATGTAAATAAGAGAGCAAAGAAATTTTCTAAATACTTTTATTTTTTGACACAAATATCTCTGCACCTTTTGGGCTCTTCTTGCTGAAAAAAGGAGAACTGGTGATACATTTGTTAATGACATTTTAAAAATTGCTTCAGTGTATAGAGGTAATAATGTACTTTTTAAGTATGTTAATAATAAATTAAGGTTATAATGGCTGCCATGTTAGAGAAAATAATGAATAGATTAGTCTTAGTAAAAAATTAGTTTTGCAAGTAGATAAGCTAGGAATATCAAAACTGAAAAAATTAGCTTCATACATTTTACTGTATACAAGTTTTTGATAAATAACATTCAATTATAGAATGTAATACCCAGCACCTGATATATTCAATAAATGTTTGTTAAATTTTACTGCTTTTTAACACAGTAATTTTCCTCAGTAATAGTTTCTCAGATAAAACTCAAAAATTTGTAAGAAATTTGTTTTGGTTCCTTGTAAAAGTGTATACTTCTAGAGAAAATAGCAGCAAGAGAAAGAAAAGAGAGAGTGTGTGTATTCTAAAAAGTGATTCCAACTCAGATTATTCAGAGATGACTACTTTGACCCTATCTGTATTTATAGTCCCTGCTGACAATATGCTGGCAACATCCTTGGCCTCATTCTTTTTCTTTACTTATTTTGGCTTTATAGAGATCAGGTCTCAAGTCATGGGAATCTCCATGGCTTTCAGCTGCTGAACTTTTCTTTCCTCCTTTTGTTCTTGCCTGGCTCAGAAGGGCATGCCAGATGATGTGTGTTACCTTTTCAGAGTGAAGAAACGATCTGGCTTGTGGAATTAGAGAAAGCCTTGGTCTCAGTGGTTTCTTGGTTCTCAACTCACCTGTTCTCAGCCAACCAAAAGCCTCTTTATAAATGTGTTCTGATTAGCTGTTTTAGGTCCCTGTGCTTTGCAAAGCTCCTTTCTCCCACAGAGATATTATTAGGACATAGCCAGGCTAGACAGTCTGTGGGAAGCTTTGGAGGTAGGAGGATAGGATACAGAACTGATTGCAGTAAGAAGGGAATTCCGTTTGGTGAACTTCATAGTCCAAAGGTAGCCCTGAGTTGATTCAATCATTTAGGAACCAAGGGTGGACTTTCTTGTTTGGTTCTTTGGCCCTTTAAGTTTCCCCATCTGGGGCCAGGATATGTATCAGGAAAGTAATCAGGCTTGGTGTGTCCTCTCATTTTTTTCTCTTCTAAACTTCAGCTTCCAGGCATCGCACTGTAGTTTTGGGTGGACTCTTGGGCTCTTCTGGCTTTTTATCAGTTTTCTTTGATTCCTCATTAGGGTTGCTATCATCGGCCTTCTCCTCCTTTACTACTTTGGTTTCAATCATTTCCTTCTGCTGATTCTTGTTTGTAAAAGGAAAGGTCTTCACATACCTATAGGCATAATTATAAAATTAAAGTGAGAGGTTTATATGTAACACATACGCCAATAGATAATGCTTTGTCTGTGAAGGCCCGTATTAGCACAGTATACTAGATACCTTTATTTCAGAGAGATGCTAACATATGCACACTCAAGTACATTAATGCATCCCCACCTTAGTGGATTCATTTAGATGAGACAGTAAGTTTGCGGGCCAGACTTGAGGCTGACCTCAAAACCCTCCCACCAACAATAAAGAATTGAGAATCAAAATAAAACATGTATTTTCCCCCTAGATGTCAGTCTGTTCTTTTTATCTCTTGATTTTCAAAGGGGCAGCATTAACCTGTTGCTAAAGGCTGGATGACAGGCATGTGCTGAAACAGTAGGAAAAGATCAGGTGGTGGGAGGAAAGGTGAGATGAGGGAGAAAATTTACAATATAAGAAGACCATCGTTTCTGTTTTGACCAAGAAAATGCTAACAACAACCCTGGAAAAACACAAGATAGGAATATGACATAGATTATAAGACCAACAATGTGCCAACAAACCCACCTTTTGATGTAGCAAACTGCCAGACCAGCTGCAGCAGCAAAGAAGAGGAGTGCAAGCACTAGCAGAGCCGTGGGGACACCTGGAGGAAACAGACATGGCCTATTGGTCCTTTGCTTAGGCATTGTTGTGTCTGACTCTTCAAATGATTCTACCGATCCAGACAACAGATAATGCAGGAGAAAAGCCTTCTCTGTGATCACGAAGGGGCTACTTAGAATGTTGGGCCCACATCTGCTTCTTTGCTTCTTGCCTATAGAAATCCTTGGCCTTGCCTCGCGCGCTCTCTCTCTTCTATAAATTGCAATGTGAGAGAGGCCATTTCCTCTCTGTGGCCTTGAGATGATATGTTTGGAGCTAATTAAGTGCAAACTCTTCCTTTTAAATAGGAAGACAAACTTTTTAATCATAGGCATTTAAGGTAATATTTTAAAAAGAACTTTGGGGCGCCTGGGTAGCGCAGTCGTTAAGCATCTGCCTTCGGCTCAGGGCGTGATCCCGGCGTTATGGGATCGAGCCCCACATCGGGCCCCTCGGCTGGGAGCCTGCTTCTTCCTTTACCTCTCCCCTGCTTGTGTTCTCTCTCTCACTGGCTGTCTCTCTGTCACATAAATAAATAAAATCTTTAAAAAAAATTAAAAGAACTTTGATGTATTGATAGATAGTGATTTATTTTTAAAAGGCTTTGAGTTTTAAAGTGAAGCTATTTTATACTTATGATTTTTAGTTTAATCATTAAGGTTTTTTAGGGTCCTCAAGTTCTATGACTTTTTGAAAATTGAGTTTGCATTAAGGTTTTACTTGTGTTTGGCAGGTCCTAAGTACCTAATCTGGAGACAGCATGGTTTTTATGTACTGTCTGTTATACATAAACACACACACACACACACACATACCGTGCAAACACAAAGCTTTTACCTCCAAACCCGACGGCTTCATTCTTGAATGCTGCTTTATTTTCAATGTATGACTCGGTTTCTGTTTTTGTAGATATGGTGCTAGTTTCCACAAAACCTTCTGTTATGCAAATCAATTTTCTTTTCCTTCGAGTAGAAGTGGCAACCAGAGCAGAAGTAGGAGCAAGAGTAGGTGTAGCAGAGTAGGGTGCGTCAGTAGGTGAAGCTGAGTACGCACTGTCACTGACAATCACTTCTGTTGTGTATGTTGCCTCTTCAGTGTTGAATATGGGATCGTTGGTGGTGATAATTTCTGGAAGGCATGAGTTAATCCAAGTATCTGTTGGGGGAGGGAAAAATAAAGTAACAAGTAAGTATTAAAACAGCCTCCTGATTGTTCTTCCTGCCTCTAGTCTTACTCCTCTCCAGTCCCCTTATAGTGCAGCCAGAATGATCTTAAAAAATGCAAATCTAGGGGGCGCCTGGGTGGCACCGCGGTTAAGCGTCTGCCTTCGGCTCAGGGCGTGATCCCGGCGGCGTTGTGGGATCGAGCCCCACATCAGGCTCCTCTGCTATGAGCCTGCTTCTTCATCTCCCACTCCCCTTGCTTGTGTTCCCTCTCTTGCTGGCTGTCTCTGTCTCTGTCAAGTAAATAAATAAAATCTTTAAAAAAAAAAAGATTTAAAAAATGCAAATCTAATCATGTCACTTCCTTCCTTAGAATCCTTCAGTGACTGCCTCTACTGCACGGCCTATAAGGCCCCCAGTGATCTGTCCCCTGCTGACATGGCTAGCCTTATCTGATCAGTGTGTCTCTCATTCCTCCTGCCTTCTCAGATTTCTTCTGTTTTTTGATATGCTTTCTGTCATATCCAAGCCTTTGGCCATGATGCTTTCTTTACCTGTAAGACTCTTTGCCCTTCTTTACTTAGCGCTTACTTATCCCTCAAGTCTCAGATTGAATATCTCTTTATTAGACTTGATGACTAGATTGGGTCCCTAGGCATATGTTTTTGTACCTCCTTATACTTCCCTTGTCAAGGTTCTCATTGCACTGCTCTACACTGGACTGAGCTCCCTGGAAGCAGGAGCCCTGTCTGTCTTGGTCATCGTGGTATGTTCTCTGTGCTTAACTCATAGTTCATGCTTGATAAATATTTAATGAATAAAGAAAGGATGGAGAAGTGACAGGATGGAAGGAGTAGATGGGGAAACTGAATATACACACATGACAATATACACTTCAGGACAAAGATCAAAAACCAGATTTCTCTGTGCTCTTCAAAATAAAATTTTTTTAGGGGAGCAGAGGAGGGATATAGATTTGCTTTCTAATCTGTTGAATGTGATAGAGAGGACACAACATTTTTTGAGCATCTTATCTGAGTCAGTTGTGACACTTCATTTAACAATTTTATTAAAGTCTCATTTTATAGGAGGAAACTGAAGTTTAGTGAAATTGAATATCTTGCCGAAATTCATATTAGTTGGTAAATGACAGATCCATGTAATGTATTATAATATGAATTTCCATCTATTTTAAATTCCTGCTTATTTCTGGCAATGGGTAGCATCAGCTAGAATGTCAGTTAAGAAGAAAAAGTTATTCCATTCATTTTTGAAAAATACAATAAATTATCAATGAAGGTCATAGATACTACTGATAAAACATTTTGACTATACACACATTAAGTCAGAATTTTATAATATTTATTTTACTTTTTAAACATCTCTATTCAAACACACATCATCCTTGACTTTTGCCTTGAACTTTTAGTTACATTTCTTTTTTTTTTTTTTAAAGATTTTATTTATTTATTTGACAGAGATAGAGACAGCCAGTGAGAGAGGGAACAGAAGCAGGGGCAGTGGGAGAGGAAGGAGCAGGCTCATACTGGAGGAGCCTGATGTGGGGCTCGATCCCATAACGCCGGGATCACACCCTGAGCTGAAGGCAGACGCTTAACTGCTGTGCCACCCAGGCGCCCCTTTAGTTACATTTCTTATTCTTGAGCACATGCTAAGTTTTTCCTTCAAAAAATGAAAATATTTTAATATCAGGGGAAAGAAATACTGAGTACAACATACTATGTTGGGAACTGAAAATACAGAGACATACAGCATAGTTTCAGTTTCCATCAGACAGATGTATTTTGTTAAAGGTATTTTGTTAAAGGTAGGGGATTCACAGAGGAGATGGTATGGGGGATTAACATGTTTGTTCAACAAATATTTATTGAGCACCAACTCTGTGCCAAATACTCATGGTACAAAGAAGACAGAGTCCTTACTTTTTAAGGGGCCTATATGCTAATGGAAGGATAGATTAAGAAGAAGAAAAAAAAAAAAGGCCAGGGGCGCCTGGGTGGCTCAGTTGGTTAAGCATCTAACTTTTGATTTCAGCTCAGGTCGTGATCTCAGAATTGTGAGATTGAGCCCAGTGTAGGACTCCGTGCCAGGCATGGAGCCTGCTTGGAATTCTCTTTCTCCCTCTCTCTCTGCACCACCCCTGGCCCTCTCCATCTCTCTTTAAAAAAAAAAAAAAAGCCAGAAACTTTAGAGGATGATAAATGTTAAGAAGAAAATTAAACAGGATAAAGATTAAACTGGTAGGGGTAGGGAATGGGAGATGGATACTTTGAATAGGATGATAAGAGAAAGTGGGGAAGTGATACTTAGGCTGAGACCTAAATGATAAGTAGTAGCCAGTCATTGAAGATCTAGGGCAAAAGTATTCCAAGTAAAGAGAACAGGCAAGAGCCCAAAGTTGAATGAACTCAGTGTGTTTGATGAATAGCAGACCAGCATGGCTGGAACACAGCAGTAGATCATCTAGTAGGGAAGACGTAACAGAATATTCCAGTCATTAGGGATAGCATGACCCAAGAATCCGGAAGTTGGAAAATGTAGTTATACTGAAAAATGACAAGGAGTATAGTGTGGCTGGAGGGTAGGGTTGTGATTGGGAGCGTGGAAGATTGCAAGGAGATGACTGGGAAGATAGGGTGGAGCCAGAGTATTGACATTCATAATGGCCATGTTAAAGCATTTGGAATTTATTTTGTAGGAGATGGGATTTTCAACTGGGTCCACAAACCTCCCAACTGATATACAGCAGGAGTTCTCATACATGCTCACTTTTGTGTGTAAAAGGCTTCATAGTTTACATCATAGTCTCAAATAGGAAGTCACACAAGGGCTGTGGAGCAGAGGAGTAATACAGTTATCAGTGGAGGCATGTGGAGGATGAAATGCAATGGGGAGAGAGTATAATCCAGGAACAAGGAGGGTTATTGCAATTGCAAAGAAATAGGGGAATCTAGAAGTACCTGGAATCCTAAAACTTAGAGATCTCCTAGGAAATAGTGATTTTGAACCCTGGCTATACATTGGAATCATCTGGGGAGCTTTTAAAAAACATGATGCCCAGAACCCAACCCAGGCCTGGTATGTTATTGATGTGTAGTAATCACCATGGAAAGTGCTACATGGAAGTAGTATGGCTCAATATTTAAATCCTGGCTCTTTCCTTTATTGACTATGACCATAGCAAAATGCGCGCTAAACATCAGTCATTTCTCCTGGAAAATAGAAATGATACATTTGTGTCATTTTACTGAGAATTAATGAGATAATAAATGCGTAGGGCCTAGCATAATGTATGGGCATGATAGATAGGATCTATCTAAGAATTAGTTTCCTTTGCCTCCCTGTTCATTATATGTGGCCAAGAGGGCCACAGTGTGAGGGAGCAATAGCAGTCTGATCCTGTGATCCTACTGGGTTGAGGGCACACCTAGGAGTGTTAGGACCTAGCTCTCCTTCCCCTCTAAACTATGAATAGAATTTCTTTAGAATGTGCCAAGGACTCTGATATTAAACACAGGGTGTGTTGGACTCTCAAGAGGAAGGATAGGAGTAAGGGGTATGGCAAGGCTTCTTGAAGAGGCTGGCACTTGAGAATTGAATAAGGAGTAGCAGTTAGCTCAGTGGGGAGGAAGATGGGCCTTGCGGCAGAGTTGGAACAGCATGAAACAGATGCTGCATGCAGAGCATTCAAAGCACTTTGGTCTAGTCTCCCAAAGCCCACAAAAGATAGCAATAAAAAAAAGACAATTAGGATAAGGTGTAGGGTCAGGTTTAGGGTTATTCTAATCCTCAGACCTCACAAGTTAGCCATAAAAAAGAAAGTTACAAAAACAAAGAAACATAGGATGAGTTTAGGAGTAGTGTTAGGATAAGGGTTAGGTTAACTCTGATCCTCACAAAGATGGCAAACAGAAGCAGGTGAGCCTAATTTATTTCAGAACGATAATATATCCACACAGAGTTGTGAATTTTTCAAGTCATTTTTGCACGTAGTTTTTTGACAGTACACCCTTATAGGGCTATATTCTGGGGACTGAAAGAAATGCAAAGAAATCTCAAGTTTCACTCAATAGATTCATTATTCCTAATAATGTTTGTTTTATAATTTTGAAACTATTATAGGATAAGGAAGTATATTACTATTATTTATTGGGAACTAAGATCTGTGTAAGAGAAAAAAGATGCAGGTATAAAACAAACTAAGAAAAAATTTGAATTGTTAAATTTGAGTTGAAAATATCAATACAAATTCATAATTTTTAGATATATGTATATATGTGTAAACATATACAAAACTATCCACTACAAATACTGAGAAGCAATGAAAATTCCAGTGGTAATGAGAGTTATTTGAATCCTGATCTTGGTTTCTAATTCACATTTTCCATTACAAAGAACCTGGGCTTCTCGGAGCAATAAATGGCTGATTCCACACCAGGGACAGAGAAGTACAAAGTAAGTCTGGGACATGCTGTTATTATGTTAGAAAGAAAGGAATTGCTCTAATACTAATGGAATAAAGGACACAGAAGTCAACTAGAGGGGCTCCTACTCACCAAATTTGGGACAATTTGAGCATCAAAAAGAATAAAAGAATGATAATTGTAAAATTGATTATAACACGTTGAATACACAGAAATAAGTAAAATGTCATGTGTCCATAGTAGTATAAGGAGGAGGGAAGAGGGGTGTGTGTGTGTGTGTGTGTGTGTGTGTGTGTGAGAGAGAGAGAGAGAGAGAGAGGGAGAAAGAGAGAAATTCTTCTTTATCAAAGAATGCCAGCTAATAAATGTAGAAGGAAGATTTAGAAAGTCACCATCTTGTAACCCTACATATAATAACTGATTCCAGCAAGAATTACCAATGGCTGCTTAAACTACTAGGTACAAGATGGTTGCAGTCAGAATATTTGCATGGTGCCAAAATATCACAGTGTAGATTACCTACTCATTGCAAGGGGAAAAACATATCTTTCTGAGTTCATTTAGAGAGGTCTGGCATCTTATTCAAATGATCAAAATTAGCATATTAACAATGGGACATACTGACATTAAGTGTGTTTTGTTGAGAAGTGATCTAAAGTACACGATATCATCTATGAAGTTTTTTTATTATTATTATCTGTTAGCCACTGTATAGTACCTTATTAGTTTTTGATGTAGTCTTTTTACCAAAAATATTGAACAAGAGTTGAATCAAGCCTCTGGATCTAACTTTAATTTTACAGGAAATATAGGGGATGGAAGTACAAGTTAAATGAAACCACGAGGAAACACACAAATCCAAGTTCTCTTCCTCTGACCCCATTTTGTGAAGTCCAGAGGGCTGGGTATCATATAATCACACTGACAGCTGGGAGGAAAGCCAGAAAGTTAAAATACCAGGTCATTTGACAGGCATGAGCTGGCTATGAGATATACAGGCTTGTGAACTACCAATTCCCCAGCCAAAAGTGGTGGGCAGAAGAAGCAGAGGATAGGAGGATGATGGTGAAACAAATGTTGAAAGAAGCTTTATGTTCCAGTCTTGACTCTGCCACCAACTGAGCAAGCCAAACCTCCAACCTGAGCTGTCATTTCATCCATGAAATGAGGAAAGAAGACAAAGTGTCTTTCAGGTCTCTTTCTAGGTCAAAGCCTCCTGATTCGGAGAACTGCTTGGACCCTATGTTGCCTTTGGGCAACATAATGTTGCTAGTGCATATTTATCTCTTGATCTTAGAGTATGACTTTGGAATCTATCCTTGTGTGTGACCACTTGGCTGTCTGACCCTCAGAATGTCAGATTTATAGTATGTATGAAGAATAATAAATCAGCAGAAGTTCTTATGATAAACTGAAAAACTTTTGAGATGTTCCTTAGGTAAAGCACTTGCGATAAAATGGTTGTGGTCTCCAAGCAAGGTTAAGAGAACAAATGTGTGACTATGAGCAAACCAATTCTATTTTCTAGCTTTAACTCCTTCCTTCGTAAAATGGTCTTATCCTTGAAGAGGTTAAGTGTAGCATCTGAATTTCTTCTCCTCTAAAAAAAATGAAGGTTAAGTTTGAGAGTTAGACCTCTGTTAAAATCTTTGTAGTAGTGAGAATGTAGACAAATGTACTTATGTCCTCTGAGCTAAATTTCCCCTTCTACGAAATGGGGGTGACAAAATGTACCTCAGAGAAAGATTATCAAGGTTCACTGGGATAACTCCATACATTGCTTTGTCTATAGTGGATATTTCCTTACCTTCTAAGATGGGGGGCATGGGTGATGGAGCCTCCTGGGGATGCTCTCCCCCTATATTGCCATTTAATCATATTTTCCCTAACTTTTTCCTCTGAGGGCCACATGGCCCCTCTAGCCAGGTCACAGAGGCATTAAATGACCATCACCATGATTTCTTCTGCTGCTCAGGGTTACTCTTCTTAGATGGATCATAGAGCTAGAGAAAACGTTGAGAGGCTATAGATCTGACTTACCAGATGAGTTGTAACAGTAGGCCAAGAACTTTTTGCTGACTGAATTTCTCCAAACCAGGACACCTGTCCCGTTCTTCCCACACTTGGGGTTCGGGAGAATCCGAGGGATGACCAAGAACTTATCTGCAACCCAACCATAGCTACAACAGAATACACATTATTTGAATGGATACATTTATTTCTATTGCTGAACAAGAACACAGCGCTGAAAGAGCTCCATCAGTGTTTATGAATCTAGTTGTTTCTCACCTGCAAGTCTCAAAGCCAAACCTCCATGCTGCTTCAACCTGGTTTTTGCTGGCCAAAGTTAGTCCCATCAACCTACAGGCCTCCTGGGCTTCTGCAAAATTCAGCTGCGGGGCTGTCTTTTTATTCACAAGGTTGACCCCCATAATTCTGCATGGCCCTGAGGTGGAAAGTTCTGCAAAGGAATCACAGAAGTCCTCAATTTGCTGCTGTCCTTGTTCCCAGCCTGTAGGCTGTTCTTCTTTGTAGAACATTATTGTCTTGATATAGCAGTGAGGTCCTCACGGCTGGGATTGAAGTTTGGATATAACAGAACACAGGCCAGGCATTTCCCACAAGGACATTCTGCTGGGTTAGCGGGGTCCTTGCTCTTGTCCAAGTTGTACCTCTCATCAGATCTGAGTCTATCATGCCCCACTGCATTAAGGTGCCTTCTTCCTTATGTGGAGGCTTTGGCTACCAGTTCCTGGGGTTGGGTCTAGGTGATGCAGTTGCTGCAAACCTTTTTGGAGTCTATAAAATGAAAGGTCTGAGACTTTGAGAAAGAATTCAGGGCTCTGGTTAATAGACTAATTAACAATACCTCAAATCAATGTGGCTTGGGTATACCACTAATTTCTGAGATGAGCTGCGAAATGTTGCTCTTGGTATAACAGAATGTGAGCATTCTCAGTCCCAGGTCTTCTCTGACCATTGGGGGGCAGGCTTACTCAGAAGTTCCTGGAGGAACTGGGCAGTAAAACTTGCATGGCAAAGAAACCAAATAAAGTAAGTTGAGTTTTATAGTCAGCACTGTATTTAAATCTGGCCTATGTCACTTGCTAGCTCTGTGATCTTAGGCTAATTACTTCATCTCTTTGAGCCTCAGTTTCCTTATTTATAAAATTGAGAAAGTAACAGTATCTATTTTATAGTGTAGGGAGAGTTGAAAGAGTTACTTTAAATAAAAATGCTTAGCATAGTACCTGCCACATAGTATATGCTCAGTAAATCATAAATAACATCATTATGTTATCTCCAAAGCTTTTTGGTTTTAGTCAGCTAATGATTGATCTCCCTAGGGAAGCTGAGGCAGTTGAACAGATGTGTTGTGAATATATTTTACTCAAAAGTTAATGAATCCAAGAGTTCTTTTGATCCCCTTTCTTGGTTCTGGGATTTATAGACTTGTATGAAATTGCAAAGTTGTATTGCATTCAGGTACATTTTTCCTATTGGGCTTTACCCACAAAAGTCCATAAGAGGGCATAACAATCTTCCACGAAGTTGCTTGTACACAGATCTGTGCATTGGATGCCAAGTCAAGTGCTTTGACCAGTTTCTAGGTTGGTATTTAAAATTTCTTCTTGCAAACATGAAAGGAACATTTCTAAGTCTTTCATTAACCTTGCTATGCTCTGGAGCAGGGGGCTGGAAGAGGGGATGTGTATATGATGTACAATTGTTGTAGATGGCCTTACTTGCTTCCAGAACTTGCTCTCACCAAAAGAGAAACTAGAGAGCCAACACCCTAATATGAGTGTTTGTGACGAAACATCCTCTTACGACTATATGCACTAATACTAATACCTCTACCAATACTGATATTAATACTAATGTTAGTATTAATTCTAACATCTATCATCTGTTTATGCTACTCTGTGTCAAACCCTGTCTCCTTTAAAAAAAGTGGAGGCTCAGGAAGATTAAGTAACTTTCCCAAGCCCAAGGATATAGAGCAAGGCAGATTGGGGGCACAAACCCAGTTATGACTGACTCTAAAATCCCAGTTCTTAACTAGGGCACTATTCTGCTTCCCGCTATATTATGGGGGAGATGAACACACCCACGTGTGTGCACGCATGCACACAAACACACATGCACACACACACACACGATACAACTAGAACTGGACTCTCCAAACACACATTTTTCCTGGAATTTGGCTTATTTAGTCCATGAGCTTGCTATTGCTCAAATCTCATGGCTGCTTTTTTGGGAATACCTGCAAAGAAGGTTTATTAATTACACTATAAAGTGGTCTTGCTACTTTTTCATCAAAACTCATTTTTACCTTAAAAGTTATTATTTAGAGTAATGATAGACCTATTCTGGGCAATAGACCTAGCCTTGGTTATTTCGTCTGTTATTAATTGGCTCTGGGACCTTGGACAAGTTAGTGTTCTCATCTATAAAATGGAGATGGTTATATCTTCTTCACAGAATTTTGTCAGAATAGATAACTTGTACCTAGCAGGGGCTGGGTCCATCATAGGTCGTCAACAAATAGTAGTCATTTTTATGCTTTTCTATTTCATTTAAAGACAAAAAGAGGGAGCTGGAATCCAAGAGCGACTCCACTAATCTCTTCCTTAAGATTTTTTTAGGAAACAGCTGGCATAGTAGAAATATCGTATGCTTAGGATCAGACAGAGTGGAATTCAAACCCAAGCTTTATTATTTACCATCTGTATCACATTAGGCAAGTCACTTGGCCTTACTTGAGCCTGTTTCTTCATCTATAAAATGTCTTCTTGAGAAGATTAAATGAAATTTTGTATATTACATATATAAAAATTATATATAACATATGTAATATATAGTAGTTTAATTTCCTTAGGAAATTTTTGCCATCATCAAAGATGGTCTAAAGATTGTGATGGAATCATTGTCATAGAACAATTTTCAGAAGTTTGAGTAATGGCAGCATTGTGGGGAAAAGTGAATAGTATCCCCAGGGGAATTTCAAAGAGGACGAAACTTATTTGAGAGTAACAGTTCTGGTATTTGAAAAAAATCAATTACATAAAATTAAATACAACAATAAATGAATCAACTCAGGATGTCTGATTCCAGGATATTTTATATCATAGAGCATCTTCTAGCATAGGAACACACAATTTTCCTTTTAAAGTGCTCAAATTTTCATTTGCCTGTAGCTGTAATTGAGTGATTTGTGGTTACAATTTTTTTGCCTACATTGCGGAATGAGGTTACTGCTTAGGCATCTCAAAAGCCCAGAAATCACTTAAAGTCATTCCTTTTGTAGGGAGCTAATGACTAATTCTCAAACCTACATTTTCACATTTTTTTCAGTTAATTGGCTGTTTACTTCATATTAAAAACATATATGGTAGTATAGTAAAATCGAAATTAAAATAATTATGCTGAAACTTCCAAAAATATAAAACAGGTCAATATTTAGTGAAAGTTGGCCATTTTCCCCAAACTTAAAATTCATTACAATCATGGTTTATTTCTGCAATGAAACACTTTTAAAAACAAATTATCTCTCCTCAATGTTTTTGATTCAAGATATTCCCATTAAAAAAAAAAAAAGATCCCTTGGGACGCCTGGGTGGCTCAGTCGTTAAGTGTCTGCCTTCGGGTCAGGGCGTGATCCTGGCATTCTGGGATCGAGCCCCACATCAGGCTCCTCTGCTGAGAGCCTGCTTCTCCCTCTCCCACTCCCCCTGCTTGTGTTCCCTCTCTCACTGGCTGTCTCTCTGTCAAATAAATAAATAAAATCTTTAAAAAAAAAATAAAAAAATAAAAAAAAACGATCCCATAACCAAAAATGAAAGTCAAGATAACATAAAGATAAATGTGAATCATTTTGGTGAAGTCAACAATATGGTGAAAACATTTTTGGCAGAGCAATCCTACCAACTAGATCTTCTGTTGACATTGAGGATAACCCCTACTCCCAGCAATCCACAGTTAATAATTTGGTAGGCTTAGGACAGTTTGCAAGATCTTGCCTTGCCTCAGGTTGAAAATCTGGTAAGAAACCTACCTTCTACACGGAGAGATGTGACCAGGAGCCTTGTGGTCCAGATGGAGGCAAAAAGCAACACCAGGCTGAAGCATTTGGCCATTATGCCAACCCCTTCTGAGCCAGAGAAACACCCTGGATGGTCACTGGCAGTAACGGAGGCAGATAATCACCAGTCTGGATGGAGACTTCTGGAAATATATTAGAGCCTCACTGTGCTACTTCATAACTGAGACATCCGGATTTCCCTGCTTTCAAGCTTCTGACTTGTCAAGGTCACTGGGGGAAATGAATGACGTCCCTTAAATGCCCAGGCTGTACTTTGTGGATTGCTTTCTGGAAAATTTAACTAATGCTGACTCAGAAAACACACGAATGAGGAAGGCAGATAGCACAGCGTGAACTGCTGGAGGTTTCCCCAGTTCCCATATTCCCTGCCACCTCGCACTTCCCTCACCAACTCATTCTCACACAGTTCATTGTTATTACCTGTGGAGCCTATTCATTTATATACTCCTAGGAACGTACATCTCTAAAGGAGATTGAGTATGGGTTGTGTTTCCTTTCCTCCCACAGTCAGTGATTTTTTTTCTCCAGCTGCTTATCTTTGTGATCTGGGGAGGAATGATACTGAGGCTCATGAAAGCAAATGCCCATTTAAATACTGAGTACGGGGTGTTTATGCCTCCCTTTTTTCTTATACATTTGGAATTTCTACACCACTGCAAGTGATTGTTTCTTTAAAGAAACAAGACATACAATTCATATTTAGAAAACACTACTGGGGGACAATTCATGAAATTTTAGTCATTTTTCACTTTACAAAAGGATTTTTGACTTTATAATAGAAATCACCACAGGGGTCCTTTATATAATAACTCTTTAATAACTTCTCTTGCATTCTGGTAGACCAAAATTCAATTTAGATTTCCCCTTTCTTCTTTGATGAACGTGACGTTTATCTGTACTATTTATGAGCAGACCGCACTCTCTGTTTTCCCAGCTGGATATCCAGTGGTTTGTCTTGTGGTAATTTTGGAATTCTGGCTTGCAAATAATGCTTTTAGCAATGGTCTATGAGTTTTCTCCAAAATGAATGTCATTCATTTATGGATGGATAACAATTTATTTTCTGTACAAGTGATATCAGTCATAAAAGTAGATACCTGTACAGAAAACACCAGTAATGAAAGAAGAATTTGCTCTGCACTTAGGTAACTTGTAAGAGACTAGGGGATAACTCTTAAATATCTCTAATACTTAACTATCTATAGAACTCATTACTTGGGTGAGCACAAGCCCCAGGCTACAGGTACCTCAGAAACATATGAGATTCTATCACCATGAACCAGGTAGACAAAAAGGCGGGAATCATTTTTTTTCATCATTTTTCTTAAAGCCTCACACCATGCCTGAAAGAAAGTTAGCCTTCAAGCATTTGCTAAAGTATTTCAAAAAGAAAGAAGGAAGGAAGACAGGAAGGGAAAAATGAATCATGGAAGGCAAGGACCTAAATTCTGGAAATAAATTTCTAGAAGAGGAGTTAGTAGATAAAAAAAGTCTGCATGATGGTGCTGGTGCTTAATATTGAGTTTCTGGAAGAGGAAACAATCTTATTTGATCTGTTCAAATTTTCTACTTCTTTTTGCTTGTTTTGGTAGGTTATTTTTTGGATATCCATATTGAGAGAAGTTAAGCCACCACTGGAATGTGATTGAGAATGCTTGATGGGAACTTGTTGCCTTTCTTGTTAAATGTGAACATTCTCAGTGTTCAGTTGTAGGCCTCTCACTCCAGGCAAGTGTCTGAAGAATTAGTTGCCAGGAGCTAAAAGCTAAACTGTAGAGGTATAAAGAAAATATTGCCAGTTAATTTCCCTTCACTGTTTTGAGAAACAGTATTTAGGATATGGAAAACAAAAACAAAAACCCAAAACCAAACTGCAGCAGCACTATCCACTTCTGAAATAACAGCTCATGCTTAATGTCCCTTAAGAAGGGCACGTGATGTAATGAGCACTGGGTGTTATACAAGACTGATGAATCACTGAACTCTACCTCTGAAACTAATAATATGCTATATGTTAATTAATTGAATTTAAATGAAAAAAATAAAGTGGCAATCTACCCTAAAAAATAAATAAATAAAATAAAATAAGAGCTTATGGTATAATCTAGGAGAATCAACAATTAAAGAAAAAAATTGTAGAATTAGAAGGGAAATTTGAAAAGTTACACGAAATGAAGAGAACAGCAATCAAGTTGCAAAGGAGAATAGTGAACAGAATATCCAGACCCATTTTTTTTTTATTTGTTTTTAAAATTCCACTATAATATACAGTGTTATATTAGTTTTAGATGTACAATATAGTGATTAAACACTTCCATGCATTACTTGCTTATCATGATAAGTGTACCTCTTAATCTCCATCACCTATTTCACCCATTCCTTACCCACCTCCCCTGAAGTAACCATCAGTTTGTTCTCTGTATTTAAGAGTCTGTTGTTGCTGTTTTAGTCTTTTTCTCTTCATTTGTTTTGCTTCTTAAATTAGACATGAGTGAAATCATACAGTGTCTTTCTCTAATTGACTTATTTCACTTAGCATTATACCCTTTAGATCCATCCATGTTGTTGCAAATGGCAAGATTTTGTTCTTTTTTATGGCTGCATGATATGCCACATCTTCTTTATCCATTCATCTGTTGATGGACACTTGGGCTGCTTCCATAATTTGACTGTTGTAAATAATGTTGTAGACATAGTATGCTTATATCCTTCTGAATTAGGGTTTTTGTATTCTTTAGGTAAATCCAGTAGTGCAATTACTGGATTGTAGGGTAGTTTTGTTTTTAATTTTTTTTGAGGAGTCTCCATACTGTTTTCCAGAGTGGCTGCAACAGTTTGCATTCCCACCAACATTGCAGGGGGGTTCCTTTCCCCCCCATTGTCACCAACACTGGTTGTTTCTTGTGTTTTTGATTTTAGGCATTCTGACAGGTGTGCAGTGATATCTCATTGTCGTTTGATTAGCATTTCCCTGATGATGAGTGATGTTGAGCATCTTTTCATGTGTCTGTTGGCCATCTTTGTATGTCTTCTTTGGAGAAATGTCTGTTCATGTCTTCTGTCCATTATTTAATTGAAATATTTGTTTTTGTTTTTTTGGTTTTGAGTTGTATAACTTCTTTATATATTTTGGATACTAACCATTTATTGGATAGATCATTTGCAAGTATCTTCTCCCATTCTGTAAGAGCAGGTTGTCTTTTAGTTTTGTTGATTATTTCCTTTGCTGTTCTGAAACTTTATATTTTGATGAAGTCCCAATAGTTTATTTTTGCTTTTATTTCCCTTGCCTCAGGAGACATATCTAGAAAAATGTTGCTACCACCAATGTCAAAAAAATTATTGCCTGTGTTCTCTTCAAGGATTTTTATGGTTTCAGGTCTCACATTTAGGACTTTAATCCATTTTGAATTTATTTTTGTATATGGTGTAAGAAAGTGGTCTGATTTCATTCTTTTGCATATAGCTATCTAGTTTTCCCAATACCATTTACTGAAAACTGTCTTTTTCCCATTGCGTATTCTTGTCTCCTTTGTTGTAGATTAATTGACCATATAATTGTGGATTTATTTCTGGGCTCTCTATTCTGTTCTATTGATCTGTTCTGTTCTATTGTGTCTGTTTTGTGCCAGTACCATACTGCTTTGATTACTACAGCTTTGTAGTATACCTTGAAATGGGATTATGATACCTCCATTTTTTTTTCTTTTTCAAGATTGCTCTGGCTATTTGGGATCTTTGGGGGTTCCATACAAATTTTAGGATTATTTGTTCTCATTCTGTGACAAATGCTGTTAGTGTTTTGATAGGGATTGCATTAAATCTGTAGATTGCTTTATGTAGTATGGACATTTTAACGATATTTGTTCTCCCAATCCATGAGCATAGAATGTCTTTTCATTTCTTGTGTTGTCTTCAATTTCTTTCATCAGTGTTTTATGGTTTTCAAACTACAGGTCTTTCACCTCCTTGATTATGCTTATTCCTGGGTATTTTATTATTTTTGGTGCAATTGTAAATGGTACTGTTTTCTTAATTTCTTTTTCTGCTGCTTATTAGTGTATAAAAATGCAACAGATTTCTGTATATTGATTTTGTATCCTGTGACTTTACTGAATTCATTTATCAGTTCTAATAGTTTTTTAGTGGAGTCTTACGGTTTTCTATAGATAGTATATCATCTGCAAATAGTGAAATTTTACTTCTTCCTTACTGATTTGAATGACTTTTATGTCTTGTCTTGTCTGATTGCTATGATTGGGCCTTCCAGTACTATGTTGAATAAAAGAGCTGAGAGAGGACATCCTTGTCTTGTTCCTGATCCTAGGGGAAAGCTTTCAGTTTTTCACAGTTGAGTATGGTGTTAGCTGTGGGTTTTCATATATGGCCTTTATTATGTTGAAGTATGTTCTCTCTAAACCTTTGCTGAGAGTTTTTATTATGAATGGATGTTTACTTTGTCAAATGCTTTTTCTGCATCTATTGAAATGATCATATGGTTTATATCCTTTCTTTTGTTGATGTGATGTATCACTTTGATTCATTTGCAAATATTGAACCACCCTTGCATCCCAGGAATAAATCCTACTTGATTGTGGTGAGTGATTTTGTTAATATACTGTTGGATTTGGTTTACCGATATTTTGTTGAGGGTTTTTGCATCTATATTCATTGGAGATAATGGCCTGTAATTCTCTTTTTTTGTGGTGTCTTTATCTGATTTTAGTATCAGGGTAATGTTGGCCTCATAGAATGAATTTGGAAGTTTTCCTTCCTCTTCTATTTTTTGGAATAGTTTAAGAAGAATAAGTGTTAACTCTTTAAATGTTTTGTAGAATTTTCCCTTGGAAATTTGGGAAATTTGGGAAAATCTGGTCCTGGACTTTTTTTTTTTATTGGGAGTATTTTGATTACTGATTCAATTTCATTGCTGGTATTTGATCTTTTCAAATTTTCTATTCCTGATGTAGTTTTGGTAGGTTATATATTTTCTAGGAATTTATCCATTTCTTCTAGTTTGTCCAATTTATTGACATATAATTTTTCATAATATTATAATCCTTTGTATTTCTGAGGTGTTGGTTAGTTTTCCTCTTTTTAAAAAAATTTTGATTTAAATTCTAGTTAGTTAACATAGAGTGTAATATTGGTTTCAGGAGTAGAATTTNAAACAAACTGAGGGCCTCAGAGGGGAGGGGGGTGGGGGAAGGGGATAGGCTGGTGATGGGTAGTAAGGAGGGCATGTATTGCATGGTGCACTGGGTGTTATATGCAACTAATGAATCATCGAACTTTACATCGGAAACCGGGGATGCACTGTATGGTGACTAACATAATATAAAATCATTAAAAAAAAAAAAAGGTGTAGAATTTAGTGATTCATCACTTATAACACCCAGTGCTTATCATAACAAGTGCCCTCCTTAATACCCATCGCTCATTTAGCCCATCCCCCACCAACCTCCCTCCACCAACCCTTGGTTTGTTCTCTTTCATTAAGAGTCTCTTATGGTTTGTTTCCCTCTCTCTCTCTCTTTTTCCCCTTCCCCTATGTTTATCTGTTTTGTTTCTTAAATCCCACATATGAGTAAAATCATATTATCTCTCCTCTTTCATTTCTGATTTTGAGTCCTCTCTTTCTTTCTTTCTGAGTCTGGCTACTGATCTATTAATTTTGTTGATCTTCTCAAAGAACAACACCCTTTTACTATCTCAGAGTTCTGTAGGTCAGAAGTCTGGGTGGGCTCAACTGGGTTCTCTGCTGTGGGTCTCACAAAATTAAAATCAATGTGTAGGCAGTGGTGTGCTCTTACCTGGAGGCCCTGGGGAAAAATCCACTTTCTTCCTCATTTAGATTGGTGGCAGAATTTATTACTTTGAGGCTGTAGGAATGAGGTCCTTTTTTTCTTGCTGGCTGTCACCTGGGGTCTATTCTCTGCTCCAAAAGACTGCCTGCTTTTCTTTTCCTATGGCTAACTCTATTTTCAAAGCAGCAGTGACACTTTGGGTCCTTCTCATACCTCTAATCTCTCTGACTTCTACTTCTACCATTAGCTAGAGAAAGCTCTCTGCTTTTAAGGGCTGATGTGATTAGATTGGGCCCACTGAGATGATTTCCCTATTTTAAGGTCAGTTTTACCATATAACATAACAGAAGTTATATTTCATATTCAAAAGCTTCAGAGATTGGGGTGGAACATCTTGGGGAGGTGTTTTAGAAATTCTTCCTACTACAATTATTTATCTTTGATTAGATCTTGATTCTGCTTTCTGAGAGAAACTCCCATGTCCCATGTGTCCACTGATCTCTGTAGACCTTCATTGTATACAATCTTCCTTGGCCACATTTGAAGTAGAAATTAAGGTGTATGCCCTCCCGGGGAGGGGGGGATAGCACAGCTTTTGCAGTCTGCCTTCTGTTAGTATAAAGCTGAAGATTCCAAAAGTTGTTTTCTAATTTGAACAGTTGGACTTGTTCATCTTGACTTATGTTTCTTTGTAAATATAATTTCCTCACAAACCTAGATTTCTGACCTATTTGCTTCCATTTGATTCCATGTGCCGATAATCATACCCCAAATCCTTTCCCAGTCATAATTAGCAATATGCATTTCTTTGTTTTCTCAGCTCCATTCCTCTCTCTCTTTCTCTAATTTAATGGTGCCTACACTGAGTTCATTTGAAACCACATTTGGAAGGGCCATATCCTTAATCCGGTCTTTGCCATAGGCTGAGTTGATCAGAGTTCAACTGAAAAATTTTATTGGTTCTTTCCCACTGAATGCTCTTTTTATTCTTACTGTTCGGAGTTTAGAAACAGTCAGGCTTTCTAAGCCTTCAATCTGAACCCTCTGTATTTTTTTCCCTACTTCCAAATAGCCAATTCTTTCCCAAGTGCTTCTTTTTCTTACAATACCTTGCCAAAGGCAGCCAATAAAGGTTCACATGGATTTATTCCAGCCACTTCTCCCAGGACTATAGGCTGCCCATGGGCTGCCTTTCAAATTATCATGGGTAACACTTTACTAAGTATTTTTGTTTTATTTACCACATGAGTCACCATATTTCTAGCTCCTGAAATTAGTTTTCTTGTTTTCTGCTCCTTGACTGCTAAGTCAGTGCCTCATATTTTGAAAACTTGTTATTAAAGCACCCCATTCGTGGTTCAAATCTGTGCATTAATCAGAGTAGGCTAACTGCTATAACAAGTATTCCTGAATGTCAGTGGCTTGATACACTATAATTTTATTTCTTGCTTATGTCACAGCTGAATTCTGTGAGTACCCATTCAAAGATCCAGCTTCCATCTAGTGGTTCTGCCATCTTCTCAGGCCTCAGGTCCTCAACTAAATCCTTTGAATTTGGTAAGAAGAGAGGAAATACAAGACAGTGTGAAATATTGGGCAGGAGAATGTTTTTAGGATATTACATCTGAAAATCTATATTCCCCTACATCTAGCTGCAAGAAAGACTGAAAACTATAGTCTAGCTGTGGAAATCATGTTGGTGAAAATTCAGCAGTCTCTAGCACAGCAAAATATATTAATTTTAAAAATAAAAAGAGACAAAAAAATACTCTTAAATACAGAGAACAAGCTGGTGGTTACTAGAAGGGAGGTGGGTGGGGGGATGGGTGAAATAGATAAAGGGGATTAAGAGGACTCTTAATGACCCAAGGGCTGGTGACTTTTGGCTTGGTTCTAGGAAGCACTAATATATAAGGGGATCTAATTCAGGACTGGGGCAAAATTGTGGCTTAGCTCCATAAAATAAGGAGGCATTTGGCTACTGCCAGAGGTTTGGAAATGTGCTTTTATTTTCAAACTCAGGTATGTGACACTCTATAGTTCAATGCTAGCACACCTGTGTGAGGTTTAACAACATTAGGAACTGACAGCCAGTGATACACAAATCTGACCTCTCCCTTTCCATATACTCTCCCAGGCTGTACACAGGGAAGGATATATATGGATTTTGTGGCAGCCAGAAAGTGAAGGCCCTTTTAGGAGGTGATATCAACACAAACTACACATCACTGAAACTTAAGATAGGCACCCAGAGTCCTAGGGCTAAGCAGAAATGTCAGACTTCAGAGGCATTTTGAGGGGAACTTTTATTTTAGATCAATATCACTGTTGGAAAGACAGGGGCCAGCCATTTCTCTCCATTTCACTGCCGCTTTGGTAATGTTCTACCTGCTTCAGATCAAACTTTGCTTTTCAGAAAAGAAATGCTGATGAGTACTTTTTTTTCAGGAATGCCCTTGGAAATGTTACTCTTACAGTTCTTCTTTTCTTTGACCTTTCTTACAGAGTACTTGGGGTGAGGGCCTATGTTTGGAAGTACACTTGCAGGCTTTTCTATGGAGTAGCTGGAGGTTCAGGAGCTCACTGTAGCTGCTCTCCTGGCCTTTCTTTTAATTGGTAACAAAGGTGGGACCCCTGTGGCCAAGTGGAGAGTGGGCCAGTTCAGCCTGCTCCTTCTTTAAGGGAGGCTGAGGCTGAACATTGCCAGCACAGAGTCCTGCCCCACAGCTACTGTCTCTGGAGCTCCATTTGCATCCTGCCTGTGACTCTGAAGGCCTAAAAGATTTTTCGGTATGTCCAGTCCCCCTGGTACAGCAGAGAAAACCATCTTTCCAGGCCCCGAAAGTCCCTCTGTCTTGATCTGCACCTCTTTACCTTAATGGCACATTCTTGGTCAACCCTGGCTTGGGCTTCTCTCACAGTGCTTTTCTAGCCACTGTAAAGGATGCCCTCCCCACCTTTAAACAACATGCTGTTTTACAGTAGGGCTGATCTAGGTGGGTCTTTCTGAAAGGAGTGGTTGCATCAAGCCCGGTCCTTGAGCTTGGAATGGTGTTGCCAGTTAGGTCTCATTTTTGCTCTTTCACAGAGTAGGCTGAGAAATAATAGAATAAGTTGAGGCTAATAAGGATATTTTTCTTATTGAGATAGTGGCAGTGATGGTTCTGGGACTGGGAAGTGTGCAAAACGTCAGCTGTCTCTAGGCTGTTGTCTACCACCTCTAATTCTCACTTGTTCTTTTGGCCAACATTTAATGACACCCTCCCATGTGTCAGCCACCATGCTAGGTACTTACCCCAGAGAATGGGTCAGATATGGTTCTTGTCTTTGAGCAAAAATAGCAGGGGAGATAGATACACAAAAAAGTTATTGTGATATAATGTCACAGTTGTCAATAATGAAGATGTTTAGAGAGTACAGAAGATGGTGTGACCTATTATGTGACTAGGGAGTCGGAGCGAGATCATCAAAGCCTGTATGGAGGGGATAATTTTTGCATTTGGTTCTGAAGAGTAACCAGTAGAAAAGAGGAGAATGGCAGAAGAAAAACTGGTGAGTGGAGGAAAAGAACTATGAGAAAATGATTTAGTCTGGGAACCAGAAATAATCTGGAGTAGTTGGAGGGCTACTTGGGGAAGTGGGACTGAAATGAAAGGCATGCAGTTAGGAGACCACTGGAAAAGGCAATTTTGTGCAGGGGCTTGTTTGCCTGGGTTTGAGTTCCTGGCCCACAATTTACTAACTGGATGTACTTGGCAAGTTGTATTTTTGTGCTTCAATTTCCTTATCTGAAAATGGGGAGATTAGTACCCACCTCATAGTTTTTTTCCTTTTTTTTTTTTGGATTAAATGAATTAATACCTATATAATACCTATAACAGTGCTTGGCTCATAGTAAGTTCTATATGAGTGTTAGCAACAAAACAACATCAACAACAAAACAAAAACAAGAGCAGAACAACCACAATAAAACCCACAAGAAACCAACACCCCCCAAAACTGATGAGGGGTGAATGAAAGCAGTGGCTGTAAAGGTGGAGCAAGCAGTCAAATTGGAGATGGGATGTGCTCCTTCAGTTTTATGCCAAACAATTGGGAATGCTCTGAAACATAATAGGGTTGGAAATCCCATTTGAACTAAAGCACTAAGGTGCAACTGCACGTTTGCATGTGGGCACACAGGAGCTGAAAGTACACTGTGTCTCCTCCTTCACCTGAGAGGTGGGTTAACTGCTCTCAATAGGAGAGGACAAATAGGGAATAGACTGTGTTATACAACAGCTTAGAATTAGCACTTGAAACGGAGACCGGCAAGTTCACTGTTGAAACCATGAGTTTTCAGTGCTTTTCAAACATCTTAAATCCATGTGGAGAGCTCATTGAACAGGTGCCTGGTGACTGCCCCACACCTAGTGAAAATTCTGTGTGTTGGCTTTATCCAGAACACACACTGAGAGCACGTTTGCAGGGGCATTGGCTTCATGCACATGCATGCTGTGTGTATGTACGTGTTGTGTGTGTATACAGATGCATATATATTAACTCACATCTTCCCATGTCATTTCAAGCACTGGTCTAAATTCAGCCTAAATATTTTTCTGAGAAACCTTTCCTACTTCTGTAAAGAGAAACTCTGGTTCCAAAGGGGAGGAGGGGAGGCTGAAGGAGAGTCAGTGACGATGAGATAGGAAATGGGATGATATTCACGTTGTGACTCCAAATTCTAGGTCTGATCGTCAGGGTCAGTGTTAGCCTTTGGACATAATTAATTCGTCTTGATTTCTGACTACAGAGAGGAAAAAGGGGAGGGAGAGTGAGCTTCTTACTATCTCCTGCAGTGAAGGTGTTTTATTTTCCCCAGCCATCTGAGCTAGGGGCAGATGACTTTCCCTTCTGTTAGAGTTCCTTGGTAAAGGTGACTTCATCCCCCAGATGCTTTACGAGGGCAGTTTTGTTGATCTTCCAAAAACATCAGTTTCTGTACATGCATAGCTCCCACGTGGGTGCTGAGTGTGAAAGAACCCTGCTCATTTCTTGATGGGCTAGCGGCAGCATGCCCACACCCGGCCTGAAACACTATGCTTGGGGAAGGGCAGTCAGCTGTGTGCTGGAGCAGGGCACCACCTGGGTGTCAGGTTTCCTACTGCTCTGCAGGTTGCTCATGCTGGAGTCCTGAGCTCCACCACGAGTCCCTCTGGGCTGCTGAACAAGTGGATCTCCCAAGGGGCCCATCAGCCTGCTCCACACAAGAGTTATAGGAACTGTAGAGCCCCAGCACGACAGTCAAGACCAGCATCACTGTGGCCATCATCCAGATGACTTGCCAGTGCTGACACAGTTTGGGATACATGACTTGTAAGAAATGAACCAATCCTTCAAGTTTGCTGTCAAATGAAAAAATAGGAGAAGGGTTTAGTATATTAGGCACATTAAAATTTTTCACCAGGTGATTTTAATGCCACCAGTCCATAGCCTTGATGTTGGGAGCTACTGGGCTAGAACACTCTTTTTACTCATTCATTCATTCATTCATACATGCCCTCATCTATTCACGAAATGTTCGTTGATATCTGAACTCTCTCAACCCCCAGGATACAAGGTTAGCTGACCTACACCCCCATGCATGCAGATGGGACCAGCATCTTTTCTGCACTTAGTGGTATTTAGCGATTAGTTCCAAGTTCTAATCTGTCCCCCGCCTTCACGTTCTGATGCACATTTTATTGTCCTCAGTTCCACATCTGACTGTGTTCAAAGTAGAACTGTGCTAAACCCCCAGAAGACTCTCCATATTCAATGCTAAGTGACAAGGAACCAGGTCAACCTCAAGAGCTCACTTCAAACCATCCCAGGGGCAACCTCTCAGTGGCTTAATCCATATGTTTTCTCAACCCCAGTAATCTTCACTCCCTATTTTCCCGTCTTCCTTTTTCTCCCCTCTTTACTCTTTTCTTTCTTTCCTCCTTCCCTTTCATTTCTCTCCCCCCTCCCCATTTTTTGGCTATCTCACTCCCCTTTTCCCAACTGCCTTTCAACTTCCCCTCTCTCTTTGTGACCTAGTGAAAAGACATTTGGTCATATGGCCTGCTTTGCAGAGTCCATTCTTTGAGCTCTCTAGCGAAATCCTGGACACATTCAGTAGGCTAGAATTTTTTCCTATTTCTAATCCCTTATCTGTTTTCTAAAACAATGTAAAAAATAAGGATACTGAGGACCACCAATGGAGGAGGTGAGAAAAATGACAGGAGGGCTTTCTGAAGATCTGGGGGCACTGAAATATACAGGCCATTTGCTGAGAAGTAGACAGTTCTAATTTAGTTAATAGAAAAAAGATGCCTTATGATTGATGGAAAGACTCAACAATACCTTCCTTGGAAAGGGACCAGAGGCTCAGAGTGCCTGCCTCAGATGCTAAGGTATCGACTGGTTTCCCTTCCACATGGGAACCATTTGATGGTTGTTTCAGGAACAGTTAGGCAAAGCAAAACAGTGAGCACATTAGCTGAGGGGAAAATCTGATTATTTTCACAACTGTTGGGAAGGGACATCTTGGAAATGGAAGCTTATTTTCTTTCAGCCCTGTTTAAATTTTTTAGTTTCTACTTAGATATAATTGGATGCTAAAATGCAGTCTTTCTTCGGGGCTGTATTTCCATGCTCCAAAACAAGCTGCTAGAGTGTTGAGAATCCCACTGTCAACCCACTCTGAAGTGGGACTGCAGAGAAGGAGGTCAAGATCTGGCTTTGTGACCCTTAGCTGGTCTCCCATTTCTAGCCTAGGAAAGAGTTAGAAATATAATTAGATTAGAAATAGAATCTCTGTAGAAATCGATTTTTGATTTTTGATCTCCCATAGGGAGGGGTGAGGTGGCTTCCCTCTCCTGGGCCTAGGGAAGAGGGGCTTCGGAGATGCTGCTTGGAGAGCTCAATATGTTGAGGTTTGCGGGACACAGTGGACTGGTGTGTGCCTCACACATGAGCAGTTGGAAGAACAAGAATCTTGCTGATGTGCTTGATGGCATCAGAGTGGTGGGCCACGATAGGGAAAGCTGTCCTTCAACTAATAGTGAGCCTCGAACGGATGTAGTCAGAAGAAGGGAAGCTGACATGGGGTGTCACAGATCCTGCCCAGAAATGCTACTTAGAAGCTGAACAGTGAAAGTATACTTCCAGCTGCCCAAGGACTGAGGGGGATTTTAAGTGGCTAGCTAGAAGACATGCATTTGACCTTATAAAGGGACCAGCAGCTGAGAGGACCTCAGCCATGGTGTGAATGTGTGTGTATGCTGGGACATGGGAGGAGTGGTTTTCTCTAGATGTCCCATAAAGCAACACTACTCAAAGTCAGCAAGTTAGCTTTAAACCCCGCCAAGCCCTGGAGCTGCTCACAATACTATTCAAGTAATACCTTTCCAAACCCTTCATCTCAATTCCCTTTCCTAGCATCGATCCTAGTGAGGTCGGATGTTTCACTGGCAAAACTGGAGGAGAGGGTGGAAGTACAAGAAGGTTAGAGAGAAAGAAGCCACGTTCCCCCTGCCTACTACAAGCTTCTTTCCTGAAGCGGACAAATGGCAGGAAAAAAGAAGGTTGAACTTTTTAAGTTCAGGCTTTTGACTGTTTTAGGGAACTGGCCATTTTAATTAATGAAATTAGATTATTCTTGGGACTTAAACTTGACCAGAGGACTTCTGCTTTCTGAGAGTTACTGGCAAAATAAAGGAATCTGCCTAATATTGTCTTAAACTCCATAGAGCAGATTTGAACAGGCAGAAAGGGCTAAAGTTTTCTGTTGCACTTTGTGAGTCTCTCTTGTTTAATGTATTACTTAATGTATTATTTAATATGGTTAACATATTGGGTTGATTCACCCAAAGTTCATTTAAGCTGATCCTCCAGAAAGTAATATTTACAACAGATTATACAATTAACCCTTGAACAGCATGAGTTTGAACTGTGTGGGTCCACTTTTATGCAATTTTTTTCAATAAATACAATATAGTAGTGTAAATGTATTTTCTCTTCCTTATAATTTTCTTAATAACATTTTCTTGTCTCTAGCTTTCGTATTGTAAAAATACAGTATGCAATACATATAACATACGAAATATGTGTGAACTGTTTATGTTATTGGTAAGACTTCAGGTCACCAGTATACTATTACTAGTTAAGTTTTTGAGGAGTCAAAAGTTATACTTAGATTTTTTACTTGTGGGGGATGGGCACCCCTAACCCCCACATTGTTCAAGGGTCAACTGTACATTGTTGTAACAGAGGAGAAATTCAGACATAAAGACTGGTGTTTGATGTGGAATCTTTTAAACAAGGGGTCAGCTGCTGGGGTGAGCCCAGTGTTTTTAAAATGCACTAAGTATGATGTGGAACTTTTAATAACTTTAGACCTTGCATATTAGCGCAATGCCAAAATTTAAAGGGGAAAATAATGTTTGAGCTCAGGTGCCTGCAGGCAACTGTGTGTCTGCAGAACTCAAGAATGAATGAGGGGATTGCCTGGCATTAAAGACAATAGGCTCTGAGGACCAGTCTGACTTTGGTGACAGAGGAAAGGAACCTATAACTATGAGTGGGCAGTTCATATGTTAGCAGTGTCAGTTGTTGTGGAGAAGATATGTGTCACTACTGGGCCTGAAAAGGGAAGCTACACCCCTGTGATGAAGGATGAGGAAGGACCCTTCTAAGGACTGTACTGATGTATCCATCACCTGAGGTACAGATATGTTCTCAACATCAAAAAATAAATCCAAGAGGAAGCAAATTAGGGGAGAGAATGAGGCCTCTCAGGATCAGCAGGACCAAGAGGATACTTTTGGACGATGAATGTGAAAGGCAGCCATTGCTATGTGCTGCTGACCAGGAGCTGGACAGAGAGGGACCCAGGCATAGCTTTACTTTCCCTGCAGTTTCACAAAATGGGAGGGAGCTGTGATTAGCGGCTCAAATTTGAGATCAAATTAGCTAGATAAGGATTCCAGTTTTGTGCTTTGTAAGCCAGACTGTTTATATTCCATGTACTCTGTTTAGTTCTCTTTTGTTCTTTCTCAGTACATGGAAGTGTTAGAAGTTCTAGCCTATCTTGGCTGTATGCAAAGAAGCCAAAGAAAGGGCTGTTGTCTAGGTCTAGGCTTGACTGCATTAAAGGGGAAGAAGACGGTGTAGTGACCTCTAAAATATAAGAGCAGAGGACTCTCAAGAGGGAGAGAAGATGTAAGGAGAATAGGATCCAGCTGTTTGGAGTAGGGATTGTACTTTCATTGTTAAAACTTGGGGATTCTTTCATTAGAAGAGGTGGTACATCC
This sequence comes from Ailuropoda melanoleuca, assembly GCF_002007445.2. Taxonomy (NCBI): domain Eukaryota; kingdom Metazoa; phylum Chordata; class Mammalia; order Carnivora; family Ursidae; genus Ailuropoda; species Ailuropoda melanoleuca. The sequence continues at coordinate 62,352,268 of NC_048225.1, forward strand.
TAGCATAGGTTTGCTTTCAACAGTGAAGCATTTTCTCCAGCTCTCCTAGACCATTCTTCCCTTGAACACTAGGGTTGACCCATGTAGGCTGAGACGTCTCACTCTGGCTGAAACTTCCTCCAGCTGGGCTCCACTGGCTCTTCCTATGTGCTTTGGAGCATATCCATCTGACTTCTAATCTTCATTTTATTACCTTATTTATTACCTTATTCACTGCATGCATGTGATTTTGAGTCTGTCAGCAATGAGGCACAGACACATACCATGTTTCAAGTTTAGCAGCTGACTAGACAATCATTTTGGCTGGAGCCACATGGGACTCCAAGATAGCCTGGGGGTTTTGAATTAAAACCCAAGACACTGATGAGGGCACAGGTATGACAAAATGCAGGATCTATACTATGTTTATCTACATGTTATATATTTTCCTCCATTTAGGGAAAAATACACTTGAAATATAAAGTACATTAAAAAAGAAAAGCCGAAGTATTTCTAATCCAAGTGAAAATCCAAGCTTATCTTGTCAGCATGGAAACTTTTGGAGACTCGCCTTGCCAATGAGTTGAGTTTTCCCCTATCCCCATGTGCTCTCTCTGCCCCTGTTCTTGTAAGAAACCCTCTCTAGGGCTTCAGGCCAGCTCCCTTGACCTTGGCTCTTGGATCATGGAGATAGCTGGGAAATGAGCTAACTGTAGCTGGTCTGGGGGGGGGGGGACTCCTGTCAGGGTCCTAGTAGTTTCTCAGCTCCTATGAGCTCTTGATTGCTGTTGGCCTCATTCTTGACCACCTTTGACCTTCTAGATCTTGCAAACATCCCCTTGTTAACTATTTTGGCTCCTTCCTCTGCCTCCTCCCTCAACATGAGTGCCCTCCTTGGTTTCTGTTAGCTGTTCACTTAGGCCCCAGACCCACTGCTGCCCTGGAGTGGGCACCTCTAGGGATGTTGTGCAATTAAATGAATTGTGACCCATTACAGCAATGGCAAGGGCTCCAACCTGCTTCTTTGGTCCTTTTCTTCTTCCTCAGTTTCTTCTGCCTCTTCAGTTTCTTCAGGGTTTTCACCCTTCTGTTCTTCTTCCTCCTCCTTCAGGTCTTGAAGCTCTTGGGTTTTGTTTAGACCTTCCTGGTATCTGCAGGGCAAAAAAGGAACAAATGAGTTTGAAAGGCCAGGCACAGAGCATCCTTTCCTGAGTTCCTAGAGGTGGGGACTTGAACACCTCCAATAATTATACACTTCCTGTGGTTCTACACAACAGGAAAAAGCTGGGAAGCTCTACTGAATCCCAAGGTGGCTCATGTCAGTACAATTTCCCCTCACTCCTCAGTCATCCTTCCTGTTTATATGTGAATGTGTGGCAAAACTGACAGGGAAAAAATGTGGATGCATAGCCCTGACTGGGTTCTTATCCTACAAAATGTTCAGTGGAGAGAATAGTACATCTGCTTTCTGTGTAATCTGGGTATTTCAGCTTCTCACCTATAAAATGGAAAGGGTGGCCCCTATTTCACAGGGTGTGGGAATGTTCTGAGGAAGTGCCAGGCATATAACTTGACCTAGGAAGGGTGACACCCATCATATTGGCTTGTTGGGAAGTTTTATGGAAGTGACAGTCCCATATTAGGCCTAGAAAGGTACTCAGTAAATGTTTACAAAGCCATTGGAGGTGTTTACTCCCATCCATGCTTAGTATCAAAGATAGTTGTGGGTGAAAAGATAGGCTTCCCAAGAGATACCCTTCTGATGTCCTTCTCCCAGGATCAGTACTCTTTTTGCTTGTCCTATAGCTGAATGTTTAAGACAAGCACAGTTTGGCTAGGGCAACCCCAACCACAGAGTATATGGCTGCCACACAGAAGCCCACAGGTTCTATAACTATGGGAAGCTGTGTCTCCCTCAGGAGCTTTGGAGAAAGGAGAAGCTCAGGATGCTATGCCTGGTCAGAGATACTTCTCTACCTGGCTGGGCTTGGGCCCTGCTCAGTACTCTGTCCCCTTAGTGACTGACAATGGGCCAAAGGTGTTATTGAAGCTCAATGAGAAAAGGGGACAGTTGGAAGTTGAGGGGACTCCAGTTTACAGAAAGAAGGGATGGCAGGGCAGTTCTAGGAAGTAGGATTACAACTGCTCCTGGGCATTGTTGATAGCAACATCACTCCTCTGAGCATGTGTCAGGAAGCGTCAGGCACCACCAAGAGGAACCCACCCAGGGGCCTTATTTCCAGACCATTCTGTACAGTGGCATTCTGGTGGCTTTCTGCCTAAAAAGAGGGCAGTCGAATTATTGCCTAACCACACCCTCTCACCCTGCTTCCTCTTGTCCTTCCTGTGGAACAGTACTGTTCTTTCTTATGTAGTTCTTTACCGAGGTGAGGAGGTCCTAGGGCCACTGGTTGCTTCCTTAAATCCTCTAAGAAACAGGAAAGGCCCGTGGGAAGGTATCTTCTGAGACTTGCAAGGTGACCTCAGGGTGGACGAAGTCTGACTCACCCCTTGTTGTATGCTTCCTCCTCCATCCTGGCCTTGGTCTCTTGGCTAATCTCCTCCAGGCAACTCAAAGTCGGCATGGGAGCAGAGGCTTCACAATCTGGGTCCCCATTTGTTTTTCCACTAGTGAGAAGAGGGAAGGAAGTACAGGGTGTCCTTTCAGCCAGATTGAGTGTCTGAAAACCGAACCATGTCTTTGGCCTGATTAGTTTTCAGAAATGAGGAAACTCATTCTAGGTTGAGTTCATTTTAATCCTTCTACCCTGAGATGAGATTTTATAAAGTCCCTAGTCTAGGAATCCTCCCTAGACCTCCAACACCAAATAATGTGCTAGCTCCCTTTTTCTTCATGTACCCAAATCCTCCTTTATTCTTATTCCAGGAGATTCTATGAGTAAACAGACGCTGTTGGGAGCTCCGTAGCACTAAGATGAGGAAGACAGGAGGGACAAATGTTCAGTCAGAGTCATTCCATTCCTGTAGTCCATCTTTTGCTTCATTCATTTAAGTATCTACTGAGTACTGACTAAGTCACAGTCACATTAGATGATAAAAGAAACAGTCTTTGCTAACATGGAGCTTAGCAGGAGAGAATGCCCGAAAAAGGAAAGAAAAAAAATATGCAGTTAATTACAAATTGTGATAACTTTTATGAAAGACACAAACTCTGTGCAATGCAGAAAGTAACAAGAGGAGAATCTACTTAGATTGAGTGGTTAGAGAAGACCTCTGTGAGGTGGTTTAACTGGAGCAAAGACCCGAAAGATGAAAAGTCGGTCATATCTATAGCAGAGAGAAGATCATCCTAGGGGGAGGATGCAGATGTGTGAAGACCCTGAGACACAAAAGATGCAGAGATATTTGAGGAACTGAAAAGAGGCAGTGAAGCAGGAGTTAACTTTTGGACAAGATAAATTTTCAATGCCAGTGAAATATCCAGGTGGAGATGCCAAGTTAGTAGTTGGATATACCAAAGTGAGCTGGAGAAGAGCTCTAGAGGCTGGAGATTACATTTGGCATCATCAGAATATAGATGATATTTAAAGCCAGGGGGATGGATAAGATTGTCTAGGGAGACAGTATGAGGAAATATGAAGAGAGGACCCAGGACCAAGCCCTGGGCATCTCTGCCCTTAGCTCAGGTGGAGAATAAACCTACAGAGGGAGTAGCAGCCAGAGAGGTAGGAGTAAAACCAGGAACGTATGGAGTCCTGGGAGTCAAGAGAGAAGAGCATGTCAAGGAGGAGTTAATTGTATCACAGGTTTGTTTCTGAGAGTCCAGGTCAGATGAGTACAGAAATCTACAGATTATTAGATTTGATAATATGGAGGTCAAGAGGAGCTTCAGTGAAATGGTGGGAGTCAAAGACAGATTAGAATGGGCTTAGTAAAGAATGTGAGGCAAGAAAGAAGATCTAGACACAGTAATCTGATTGGAAAGGGAAGTAGAAGAGTGTGTTGTGGGATACATAGCTGAAGAAGTGGGTCAAGGGATGAAAGCACATTTGAATGTGAATAGAAATGATCCAGTAGAGGGGATGAGAGTAAGGGGATGACCAAAGGAACAAATTCTTTGAAAAGGGAAATAGGGACAGACCTTAGAAAGGTGGAGAAACTTCTCAGTTATAACAAAGGGAGGAAGGAGATGAAGATCGTGGGTTCGGGATCTGGTGAAGGAGAATGAGTGGGCTCCTATGTAATAGCTCAAATTTTCTTTATAAAATGGAAGACAAGGTCATATGCTGAGAGTGAGAGGTACATAGACCTAGAAGATTTGAGAAGAGAGAAGGAAGTGTGAATGAGTCAATGTGAGAAAGTGGAAAACAAATATGCTAAAAAATCATAGTGGGATGGCTAGCAGTGCTGGGAGTCCATTTGAAGTATGGAAGCATGAGTTTGAAGGAAGTATCCTGATGGCTATGCCATTCCTATAAACCCTGCAGCCCACCTAAGGTGTCTGAAATCCCACTGGGAGTCAAGCCATGGAGGAGCCCTTGAACAAAGCAAGATAGTATGCAGAGCTTTTCAGCCAGGATTCTGAAAGACTGACAGCGGCTCCCCTCCCCAACCTCTCAGATAGGCTCTATGAGTGAGCCTTATATTTTCTCATTCTTGGCATTGGCTTCCCATCCCTTAGATTTCCTCAGACCTTGAAAAATTTACATTTCATCAGGCTGGAAACCAAAACCCATTGTGAACAAGAAAGATAACGCTCTAAAAATATCAGCTATTCGTAACATTTCTCCTTTTGCAAATCATATTATCCATTCCCTTCCATGTGACCTTTGCCTAATGTGCTGTTTCCTATTTGTCCAAATGATTGGAACAAAGCAGAAAAACATAGCTACAGCCAAGGGCAGTGGAAGCAATTATTTTATCAAATATATTTATATATTAGAAATGAAATATTCATATCAGGCTTTTAATTTCTTTTATCTATAGCTGACAACCTAAGAGGTTAGTGACAAATATGTATGAAAGAGGATAGTGGAGTGTAGAGAAAAAGAACCTGCCTGAGACAGAGAGGAGTTAAGATGGCGGAGGAGTAGGGGACCCCTTTTTCAGCCGGTCCCCTGAGTCGAGCTGGACAGGTACCAGACCAGCCTGAACATCCACGGAATCAGCCTGAGATGCAGGAAGATACATCTGGATCTCTACAAATGAACATCTTCAGCACTGAGTATTGAGGTTCGAAGCGGGGAGCTGTGAAACTGCGCACAGATATCAGAAGATAAATGGAAGGCGGAGGGAGCTGCCACATTCGGGAGCTGGGAAGCGGTAGCCACCTGCACGGGGGAGCGGGCGGACTCGCAGACCACACCTGCGAGACAGCAGACTGAGACCGTGAGCTGGGAGCGCGCACCACCAGACTTCTCACAGAACTCTGGAACTCCAGTGTGCTCACTGGATTCAGACTGAGACCGGGAGCTCGGGGAGCGCGCGGGGGCGGCTGGCGGCGTTAGAAACACAAAGGACAGAGACACGCCGGCCCTGGAAGTGAGGGCTGGGATGCCGGGTGTGGGGCGCACATCCCGGGATGCTGCAGGGTTGAGCAGCACCAACAGTAACAGAATTAAAGTGGCCAGAACATCAGTGGAGAATAGTCTGCGATCCCTCTGTTCTGTGACAGAGGCTGAGATTCAGCCGCTGCTGCTCTGACTCTCAGAAGAGGCACAGCAGACCTCCAGGGAAAGCCACCAGAGAACAAAAGCCTGGAAACACCGGCTCACAGCATGCCCATCCCCATCCTCCCTCGCAGGGGACACGGAGACTCTACTCAAACAGGATTGCCTGATTATAGGCGCAGCAGGCCCCTCCCCCAGAAGGCAGGCTGAAAAATCAAGAAGCCCACATCCTGGGGCGCCTGGGTGGCACAGTCATTTAGCGCCTGTCTTCGGCTTAGGGCATGAACCCGGCGTTCCGGAAAGGAGTCCCTCATCGGGCTCCTCCGCTGGGAGCCTGCTTCTTCCTCTCCCACTCCCCTGCTTGTGTTCCCTCTCTCGCTGGTTGGCTCTCTGCCACATAAATAAAATCTTTAAAGAAGAAACCCACATCCCTAAGATCCCTATAAAACAAGGGTGCACGGCCTGGGTCCTGGTCAATAATTTGGGCTCTGGACAACCCGGCAACCTCTCCTCATCAGATTGACGAGAAGGAGAAGCCCC
>NC_048225.1:62358670-62358910 GCF_002007445.2 Ailuropoda melanoleuca
GGCCAGGGTCACCAAAGCAGAGGAACGTATTAGCGAATTGGAGGATGGATTAGTGGAAGAAAAAACGAAAATAGAAGCTCGTCTTAAAAAAACCCACGCCCATGAATGTAGATTACGAGAGATTACTGACTCAATGAAACGATCCAATGTCAGATTCATCGGCATCCCTGAGGGGTGGAGAAAAACAGAGGTCTAGAAGAGATACTTGAACAAATTGTAGCTGAGAACTTCCCTAATCTA
>NC_048225.1:62359010-62365227 GCF_002007445.2 Ailuropoda melanoleuca
GGAATATCCACGGAATCAGCCTGAGACGCAGGAAGATACATCTGGATCTCTACAAATGAACATCTCCAGCGCTGAGTATCGAGGTACGAAGCGGGGAGCCGTGAAACCGCGCACAGATATCGGAAGCTAAACAGAAGGGGGAGGGAGCCGCCGTGTCAGGGCGCCGGGAAGCGGTAGCCACCTACAAGGGGGAGCGGACAGACCGCGGACCCGCACGCTTGAGACAGCAGGCTGAGAAGGGAGCTCCGGGAGCGCACGCGGGACGGCTGGCGGTTGGCGGGCCACCTGCACGGGGGAGCAGGCGGACTCGCGGACAGCACCCGTGAGACACCAGACTGAGACGGGGAGCTCCGGGAGCCCGCGCGGGGCGGCTGGCGGCGGGCGGGGTTGGAAACACAAAGGACAGAGACGTGCCGGCCCTGGAAGTGAGGGCTGGGACGCCGGGTGTGGGGCGCACAGCCCGGGATGCTGCAGGGTTGAGCAGCACCAACAGAAACAGAGTTAAAGTGGCCAGAACATCAGTGGAGAACGATCCGCGATCCCTCTGTTCTGAGACAGAGGCTGAATTTCAGCCGCTGCTGCTCTCTCAGAAGAGGCATAGCAAACCGCCAGGGAAAGCCGCCAGAGAACAAAAGCCCGGAAATACCGGCTCACAGGGTGCCCATCCCCATCCCCCCTCGCAAGGGACACAGAGACTCTACCCAAACAGGGTTTTCTGAGTACCTGCAGGCAGGCCCCTCCCCCAGAAGGCAGGCTGAAAAATCAAGAAGCCCACAACCCGGAGCGCCTGAGTGGCGCAGTCACCAAGCACCTGTCTTCGGATTAGGGTGTGATCACAACGCTCCGTAAGGAGTCCTTCATCGGGCTTCTCCACCGGGAACCTGCTTCTTCCTCTCCCACTCCTCTGCTTGGGTTCCCTTTCTTGCTGACTGTCTCTCTCTCTCTCAAATAAATAAATAAACTCTTTAAGGAAGAAGCCCACATCCCTAAGATCTCTATAAAACAAGGGCGCACGGCCTGGGTCCCAGTCAACACTTGGGCTCTGGACAACCCTGCAATCTCTCTTCATCAGAATGACGAGAAGGAGAAGTCCCCCCCAGCAAAGAAAAGATAATGAGTCTGTGGCCTCTGCCACAGAATTGGCCTCGGCCACAGAATTAATACATATGGATGTATCCCAATTATCAGAAATGGAATTCAGAGCAACAATGGTCAAGATGATGAGTAAACTTGAAAAAAGCATCAGAGAAAGCGTTGCTGAGAATATAGAATCCCTAAGGGCAGAAATGAGAGCGAATCTGACAGAAATTAAAAATTCTATGAGCCAAATGCAGTCAAAACTAGAGGCTCTGACGGCCAGGGTCACCGAGGCAGAGGAACGCGTTAGCGAATTGGAGGATGGGTTAGTAGAAGAAAAAACGAAAATAGAAGCTGGTCTTAAAAAAATCCACGCCCACGAATGTAGATTACGGGAGATTACTGACTCTATGAAACGATCCAATGTCAGAATCATCGGCATCCCTGAAGGGGTGGAGAAAAACAGAGGTCTAGAAGAGATATTTGAACAAATTGTAGCTGAAAACTTCCCTAATCTAGCAAGGGAAACAAGCATTCGTGTCCAAGAGGCAGAGAGGACCCCATCCAAGCTCAACCAGGACAAACCTACGCCACGGCATGTCATAGTGCAATTCGCAAATATTAGATCCAAGGATACAGTATTGAAAGCGGCCAGGGCAAAGAAATTTCTCACGTACCAAGGCAAAGGTATCAGGATTACGTCAGACCTGTCTACAGAGACCTGGAATGAGAGAAAGGCTTGGGGGGGCATTTTTAAAGCTCTTTCAGAGAAAAACATGCAGCCAAGGATCCTTTATCCAGCAAAGCTGTCATTCAGAATTGATGGAGAAATAAAGACGTTCCAAAATCGCCAATCATTAACCAATTTCGTAACCACGAAACCAGCCCTACAGGAGATATTAAGGGGGGCTCTATAAAGGTAAAAAGGCCCCAAGAGTGATACAGAGCAGCAAGTCACAACCGATACAAAGACTTTAAAGAGAAATGGCATCATTAAAATCATATCTGTCAATAATCTCTATCAATCTAAATGGCTTAAACTCTCCCATAAAACGCCACAGGGTTGCAGATTGGATAAAAAGACATGACCCATCCATTTGCTGTCTACAAGAGACTCATTTTGAACCCAAAGATGCATTCAGACTTAGAGTAAGGGGATGGAGTACCATCTTCCACGCAAATGGACCTCAAAAGAAAGCTGGAGTAGCAATTCTCATATCAGATAGACTGGATTTTAAACTAGAGGCCATAGAGAGAGATACAGAAGGGCACTATATTATTCTTAAAGGAAGTATTCAACAAGTGGATATGACAATTATTAATATATATGCCCCCAACAGGGGAGCAGCAAGATACACAAGCCAACTCTTAACCAAAATAAAGAGACATATAGATAAGAACACAGTAATAGTAGGGGACCTCAACACCCCACTATCAGAAATAGACAGAACACCCTGGCAAAAACTAAGCAAAGAATCAAAGGCTTTGAATGCCATACTCGACGAGTTGGACCTCATAGATATATATAGAACACTACACCCCAGAACCAAAGAATACTCATTCTATTCAAATGCCCATGGAACATTCTCAAGAATAGATCATGCTCTGGGACACAAAACAGGTCTCAGCCAATACCAAAAGATTGAAATTATCCCCTGCATATTCTCAGACCACAACGCTCTGAAATTGGAACTCAACCACAAGGAAAAACCTGGAAGAAACTCAAACACTTGGAGGCTAAGAACCATCCTGCTCAAGAATGACTCGATAAACCAGGAAATCAAAAAACAAATTAAACAATTTATGGAGACCAACGAGAATGAATACACAACGGTCCAAAACCTATGGGATACTGCAAAGGCAGTCCTAAGGGGGAAATACATAGCCATCCAAGCCTCACTCAAAAGAATAGAAAAATCTAAAATGCAGTTTCTATATTCTCACCTCAAGAAACTGGAACAGCAACAGAGGGACAGGCCTAACCCACTGACAAGGAAGGAGTTGACCAAGATTAGAGCAGAAATCAATGAATTAGAAACCAGGAGCACAGTACAGCAGATCAACAGGACTAGAAGCTGGTTCTTTGAGAGAATCCATAAAATTGACAGACCACTGGCAAAACTTGTCCAAAAACAAAGAGAAAGGACTGAGATTATTAAAATTATGACTGAAAAGGGAGAGGTCACGACCAGCACCATTGAAATTGCAAGGATTATTAGAAACTTTTATCAACAGCTATATGCCAAAAAACTAAACAATCTGGAAGAGATGGAGGCCTTCCTGGAAACCTATAAACTACCAAGACTGAAACAGGAAGAAATAGATTTCTTAAATAGGCCAATTAACTATGAAGAAATTGAGTCAGTGATAAACAACCTTCCAAATAATAAAACTCCAGGCCCAGACGGTTTTCCTGGGGAATTCTACCAAACATTCAAAGAAGAAATAATACCTATTCTCCTAAAGCTATTTCAAAAAATAGAAACAGAAGGAAAGCTACCAAACTCATTCTATGAGGCTAATATTACCTTGATCCCCAAACCAGGCAAAGACCCCCTCAAAAAGGAGAATTACAGACCGATTTCTCTAATGAATATGGATGCCAAAATCCTCAACAAGATCCTTGCTAATAGAATCCAACAGTACATTAAAAGGATTATCCATCATGACCAAGTGGGATTCATACCTGGGATGCAAGCATGGTTCAACACTCGCAAATCAATCAATGTGATACATCATATCAACAAGAAAAGACTCAAGAACCATATGATCCTCTCAATTGATGCAGAAAAAGCATTTGACAAAATACAGCATCCTTTCCTGATTAAAACCCTTCAGAGTGTAGGAATAGAGGGTACATTTCTCAATCTCATAAAAGCCATCTATGAAAAGCCTACTGCAAGCATTATTCTCAATGGGGAAAAGCTGGAAGCCTTTCCCTTAAGATCAGGAACACGACAAGGATGCCCACTCTCGCCACTATTATTCAACATAGTACTAGAAGTCCTTGCAACAGCAATCAGAAGACAAAAAGGGATCAAAGGTATCCAAATCGGCAAAGAAGAAGTCAAACTGTCTCTCTTTGCAGATGACATGATACTCTATATGGAAAACCCAAAGGAATCCACTCCCAAACTATTAGAAGTTATAGAACAATTCAGTAAGGTGGCAGGATACAAAATCAATGCCCAGAAATCAGTTGCATTTCTATACACGAATAACGAGACTGAAGAAAGAGAAATTAGGGAATCCATCCCATTTACAATAACACCAAAAACCATACGTTACCTTGGAATTAACTTAACCAGAGACGTAAAGGACCTATATCCTAGAAACTATAGATCACTTTTGAAAGATATTGAGGAAGACATAAAAAGATGGAAAAATATTCCATGCTCATGGATTGGAAGAATTAACATAGTTAAAATGTCCATACTACCCAGAGCAATCTACACTTTCAATGCTATCCCGATCAAAATACCGAGGACATTTTTCAAAGAACTGGAACAAATAGTCCTTAAATTTGTATGGAACCAGAAAAGGCCCCGAATCTCCAAGGAACTGTTGAAAAGGAAAAACAAAGCTGGGGGCATCACAATGCCGGATTTCGAGCTGTACTACAAAGCTGTGATCACAAAGACAGCATGGTACTGGCACAAAAACAGACACATCGACCAATGGAACAGAATAGAGAACCCAGAAATGGACCCTCGGCTCTTTGGGCAACTAATCTTTGATAAAGCAGGAAAAAACATCCGGTGGAAAAAAGACAGTCTCTTCAATAAATGGTGCTGGGAAAATTGGACAGCTACATGCAAAAGAATGAAACTTGACCACTCTCTCACACCATACACAAAAATAAACTCCAAATGGATGAAAGACCTCAATGTGAGACAGGAATCCATCAAAATTCTAGAGGAGAACATAGGCAACAACTTCTATGACATCGGCCAGAGCAACCTTTTTCACGACACATCGCCAAAGGCAAGAGAAATAAAAGATAAAATGAACTTATGGGACTTTATCAGGATAAAGAGCTTCTGCACAGCCAAGGAAACAGTCAAAAAAACTAAGAGACAGCCCACGGAATGGGAGAATATATTTGCAAAGGACACCACAGATAAAGGACTGGTATCCAAGATCTACAAAGAACTTCTCAAACTCAATACACGAGAAACAAATAAACAAATCATAAAATGGGCAGAAGATATGAACAGACACTTTTCCAATGAAGACATACAAATGGCTAACAGACACATGAAAAAATGTTCAAAATCATTAGCCATCAGGGAAATTCAAATCAAAACCACACTGAGATACCACCTTACGCCAGTTAGAATGGCAAAGATAGACAAGGCAAGAAACAACAATTGTTGGAGAGGATGTGGAGAAAGGGGATCCCTCCTACATTGTTGGTGGGAATGCAAGTTGGTACAGCCACTCTGGAAAACAGTGTGGAGGTCCCTTAAAAAGTTAAAAATTGAACTACCCTATGACCCAGCCATTGCACTACTGGGTGTTTACCCCAAAGATACAGACGTAGTAAAGAGAAGGGCCATATGCACCCCAATGTTCATAGCTGCATTGTCCACAATAGCCAAATCATGGAAGGAGCCGAGATGCCCTTCAACAGATGACTGGATTAAGAAGCTGTGGTCCATATATACAATGGAATATTACTCAGCTATCAGAAAGAACGAATTCTCAACATTTGCTGCAACATGGACGGCACTGGAGGAGATAATGCTAAGTGAAATAAGTCAAGCAGAGAAAGACAATTATCATATGATTTCTCTCATCTATGGAACATAAGAACTAGGATGATCGGTAGGGGAAGAAAGGGATAAAGAAAAGGGGGGTAATCAGAAGGGGGAATGAAACATGAGAGACTATGGACTATGAGAAACAAACTGAAGACTTCAGAGGGGAGGGGGTGGGGGAATGGGATAGACTGGTGATGGGTAGTAAGGAGGGCACGTATTGCATGGTGCACTGGGTGTTATACGCAACTAATGAAGCATCAAACTTTACATCAGAATCAGGGGATGTACTGTATGGTGATTAACATAATATAATAAAATAAAATTAATTATAAAAAAAAAATAAAATGCAAATATTTCCAAAGAAAAAAAAAAAAAAA
>NC_048225.1:62365587-62468332 GCF_002007445.2 Ailuropoda melanoleuca
ACACAACGGTCCAAAACCTATGGGATACTGCAAAGGCAGTCCTAAGGGGGAAATACATAGCCATCCAAGCCTCACTCAGAAGAATAGAAAAATCTAAAATGCAGTTTCTATATTCTCACCTCAAGAAACTGGAACAGCAACAGAGGGACAGGCCTAACCCACTGACAAGGAAGGAGTTGACCAAGATTAGAGCAGAAATCAATGAATTAGAGACCAGAACCACAGTAGAGCAGATCAACAGGACTAGAAGCTGGTTCTTTGAGAGAATCCATAAAATTGATAGACCACTGGCAAAACTTGTCCAAAAACAAAGAGAAAGGACTGAGATTATTAAAATTATGACTGAAAAGGGAGAGGTCACGACCAGCACCATTGAAATTGCAAGGATTATTAGAAACTTTTATCAACAGCTATATGCCAAAAAACTAAACAATCTGGAAGAGATGGAGGCCTTCCTGGAAACCTATAAACTACCAAGACTGAAACAGGAAGAAATAGATTTCTTAAATAGGCCAATTAATTATGAAGAGATGGAGTCAGTGATAAACAACCTTCCAAATAACAAAACTCCAGGCCTGGACAGTTTTCTTGGGGAATTCTACCAAACATTCAAAGAAGAAATAATACCTATTCTCCTGTAGCTATTTCCAAAAATAAGAAGAGATGGAAAGCTACCAAACTCATTCTGTAAGGCCAATATTACCATGATCCCCAAATGTNCTAATATTACCTTGATCCCCAAACCAGGCAAAGACCCCCTCAAAAAGGAGAATTACAGACCGATTTCTCTAATGAATATGGATGCCAAAATCCTCAACAAGATCCTTGCTAATAGAATCCAACAGTACATTAAAAGGATTATCCATCATGACCAAGTGGGATTCATACCTGGGATCCAAGTGTGGTTCAACATTCACAAATCAATCAGTNGCTAATATTACCTTGATCCCCAAACCAGGCAAAGACCCCCTCAAAAAGGAGAATTACAGACCGATTTCTCTAATGAATATGGATGCCAAAATCCTCAACAAGATCCTTGCTAATAGAATCCAACAGTACATTAAAAGGATTATCCATCATGACCAAGTGGGATTCATACCTGGGATGCAAGCATGGTTCAACACTCGCAAATCAATCAATGTGATACATCATATCAACAAGAAAAGTCTCAGGAACTATATGATCCTCTCAATTGATGCAGAAAAAGCATTTGAAAAATACAGCATCCTTTCCTGTTTAAAACCCTTCAGAGTGTAGGAATAGAGGGCATATTCGTCAATCTCATAAAAACCATCTATGAAAAGCCTACAGCAAATATTATTCTCAGTGGGGAGAAGCTGGAACCCTTTCCCTTAAGATCAGGAACACGACAAGGATGCCCACTCTTGCCACTATTATTCAACATAGTACTAGAAGTTCTTGCAACAGCAATCAGACAACAAAAAGGGATCAAAAGTATCCAAATAGGCAAAGAAGAAGTCATACTGTCTCTCTTTGCAGATGACATGATACTCTATATGGAAAACCCAAAGGAATCCACTCCCAAACTATTAGAAGTTATAGAGCAATTCAGTAATGTGGCAGGATACAAAATCAATGCTCAGAAATCAGTTGCATTTTTATACACGAATAACGAGACTGAAGAAAGACAAATTAGGGAATCCATCCCATTTACGATAGCACCAAAAACCATACGTTACCTTGGAATTAACTTAACCAGAGACGTAAAGGACCTATATCCTAGAAACTATAGATCACTTTTGAAAGATATTGAGGAAGACATAAAAAGATGGAAAAATATTCCATGCTCATGGATTGGAAGAATTAACATAGTTAAAATGTCCATGGTACCCAGAGCAATCTACACTTTCAATGCTATCCCAATCAAAACACCGAAAACGTTTTTCAAAGAACTGGAACTCATAGTCCTTAAATTTGTATGGAAACAGAAACGGCCCCGAATATCCAAGGAACTGTTGAAAAGGAAAAATAAAGCTGGGGGCATCACAATGCCGGATTTCGAGCTGTACTACAAAGCTGTGATCACAAAGACAGCATGGTACTGGCACAAAAACAGACACATCGACCAATGGAACAGAATAGAGAACCCAGAAATGGACCCTCGGCTCTTTGGGCAACTAATCTTTGATAAAGCAGGAAAAAACATCCGGTGGAAAAAAGACAGTCTCTTCAATAAATGGTGCTGGGAAAATTGGACAGCTACATGCAAAAGAATGAAACTTGACCACTCTCTCACACCATACACAAAAATAAACTCCAAATGGATGAAAGACCTCGATGTGAGACAGGAATCCATCAAAATCATAGAGGAGAACATAGGCAGCAACCTCTATGGCATCGGCCCAAGCAACCTTTTTCATGACACATCTCCAAAGGCAAGGGAAACAAAAGAAAAAATGAGNAGAGAAATAAAAGATAAAATGAACTTATGGGACTTTATCAGGATAAAGAGCTTCTGCACAGCCAAGGAAACAGTCAAAAAAACTAAGAGACAGCCCACGGAATGGGAGAATATATTTGCAAAGGACACCACAGATAAAGGACTGGTATCCAAGATCTACAAAGAACTTCTCAAACTCAATACACGAGAAACAAATAAACAAATCATAAAATGGGCAGAAGATATGAACAGACACTTTTCCAATGAAGACATACAAATGGCTAACAGACACATGAAAAAATGTTCAAAATCATTAGCCATCAGGGAAATTCAAATCAAAACCACACTGAGATACCCACCTTACGCCAGTTAGAATGGCAAAAATAGACAAGGCAAGAAACAACAATTGTTGGAGAGGATGTGGAGCAAGAGAATCCCTCCTACATTGTTGGTGGGAATGCAAGTTGGTACAGCCACTCTGGAAAACAGTGTGGAGGTCCCTTAAAAAGTTAAAAATTGAACTACCCTATGACCCAGCCATTGCACTACTGGGTGTTTACCCCAAAGATACAGACGTAGTAAAGAGAAGGGCCATATGCACCCCAATGTTCATAGCTGCATTGTCCACAATAGCCAAATCATGGAAGGAGCCGAGATGCCCTTCAACAGATGACTGGATTAAGAAGCTGTGGTCCATATATACAATGGAATATTACTCAGCTATCAGAAAGAACGAATTCTCAACATTTGCTGCAACATGGACGGCACTGGAGGAGATAATGCTAAGTGAAATAAGTCAAGCAGAGAAAGACAATTATCATATGATTTCTCTCATCTATGGAACATAAGAACTAGGATGATCGTTAGGGGAAAGAAAGGGATAAAGAAAGGGGGGGTAATCAGAAGGGGGAGTGAAACATGAGAGACTATGGACTATGAGAAACAAACTGAGGGCCTCAGAGGGGAGGGTTGTGGGGGAATGGGATAGAGCGGTGATGGGTAGTAAGGAGGGCACGTATTGCATGGTGCACTGGGTGTTATACGCAATTAATGAATAATCGAACTTTACATCGGAATCCGGGGATTTACTGTATGGTGACTAACATAATAAAAAAATCATTTAAAAAAAAAGAACCTGCCTGAGGCAAACTTGGGTTCAAATTCCAGCTCCAATAAGTACAAAGTCTTTTTTTTTTTAAGATTTTTATTTATTTATTTGACAGAGATAGAGACAGAGATAGAGACAGCCAGCGAGAGAGGGAACACAAGCAGGGGGAGTGGGAGAGGAAGAAGCAGGCTCCTAGCAGAGGAGCCTGATGTGCGGCTCGATCCCAGAACACTGGGATCACGGCCTGAGCCGAAGGCAGACGCTTAACCGCTGTGCCACCCAGGTGCCCCTCCAATAAGTACAAATTCTTAACCCTTCCTGAACTTAGGTTCCTCAACTGTAAAATGAGCGTACTAATATGTACCTGATGATGGTGCTGTAGGAATTAATGAAGAAATATAAGTAAACTTTTTGGAATATAGTACTCCACAAATGATGTTTATCCTCCTTATCATCATTGCTGTTAGTTATATAATAAATTTATTGGTAAATTTGGGGAACAATCTGAGGTTTTTCTAAACCTGATCCATAAAAAAATCCAAGCTTATAAATTACCAGGTGACTATTTATATCTTTAAAGGAGAACTTGATTTATATTACTCTGATACGGCAGAATCAGAGGAAGCCAAACTTTCACTATCCTCAGGTCACTGCTCTCTAGAGACTAAAACTTTTCCCTGGTAGAGCCAGGAAGCCCATTTCAGCGACCTTTAACATAAGGATCTTCTGTCCAGGGTCCAACTGTCCCAGGTTGTGTTGGTCACCCTGTCCAACTCACTCACCTATGGGGCTTCAGTTCTTAATGTGCTTTTACATACATTGCCTCACTTGATCCTCCAGTGATCAAGAAGAGCTAACATTTATCTTATGTATCAGGCTCTGTGGTAAGATTTCACTTAAGACTCATGAATGACCCATAAGATAGGTAATACTGTTGTGCTCAGGTTAGCAGGTGAGGAAACCAAAGCTCGGAGAGGTTAAATAGCCAACTCAAGATTACACAACCAGTGTGTGGTAGAGTTTGGATTTGAACCTGTAAGTCTGACACCTGCAAAAATTGCCACCCATGCAGAATATTATGCCATCTGTGAGATGAGAAACCCAAGCTCAGGTTGATTAATTGACTTGCCTAAGTTAATATTATTGGTACTTAGTAGGCCTGGCTGAGACTCTCACCATGGTCTTCTAAATGCACGTCAAGATGCCTTTTTCATACCTCCTTGAGCTCTCCCTTTCAATAGAAGTTTTTTCCTGGGTGAAATAAGTCAAGCAGAGAAAGACAATTATCATATGGTTTCACTCATTTATGGAACATAAGAAGTAGGAAGATCGGTAGGAGAAGAAGGGGAAGAAGAAAGGGGGGGTAAACAGAAGGGGGAATGAACCATGAGACTATGGACTCTGGGAAACAAACTGAGGGCTTCAGAGGGGAGGGGGGGTGGGGGAATGGGATAGGCTGGTGATGGGTAGTAAGGAGGGCACGTATTGCATGGTGCACTGGGTGTTATACGCAAGTAATGAATCATGGAACTTTATGTTGAAAAATAGGGATGTACTGTATGGTGACTAACATAATATAATAATAATAATAAAAAAGTTTTTTCCTGGGTTTCTGAGTGGTGTGTGGGGTTCCAGGCTATCTGCTGAGTGCAGCCATTCTTGCTATTAGGCTGGGCCATGGCTTATGATGCTGCCTTCTTTTTAATTAATTAATTAAATTTTTGAAATGTTCATTTAAAAGGGAAACTACATAAATAGGACCTGAATCTGTTTTTAGTGCTTCTTTTTTTTAATAATAATTTTTATTATGTTAGTCACCATACAGTACATCCCTAGTTTTTAATGTAAAGTTCGATGATTCATTACTTGTGTATAATACCCAGTGCACCATGCAATATGTGCCCTCCTTAATACCCATCACCGGCCTATCCCATTCCCCCACTCCCCTCCCCTCTGAAGCCCTCCGTTTGTTTCCCAGAGTTCATAGTCTCTCATGGTTCATTCCCCCTTCTGTTTACCCCCCCCCCTTTCTTCTTCCCTTTCTTCTTTAAAGAGTACTTGTTTAGAATGTGAGATGGGCTGGGACATCCTTTGTTTGGTTTAATACTGGAAGTAGGGTGGGGAGGTAGGGGAAACACACAATATGTAAAATGTTTACTGTTATCTCCTGATCCCTAAACTGAGCTAATAGTTCCTTATATATCTTCTCTAACTACATGGAAGTTTCTCACTGTGAATCTTTAAGTCTTAGCTCAAATACCTTCTCCTCTGTGGAATCTTTGCCAGTGTTTCCCCCTCTCCCACATCATCTGGTTAAAGTTGATCTCTCCTTCCCTTCATGTCCTCATCGTACCTCTGTTACAGCATAACTCAGAGAGAGGGCATTTTATGTTTTATATACCTATCCATCCCTCCGTATGACTGCGATCAGAGAGAGAGAGAGACTGTGCTTGAGTTATAATGATGCTTAGCATGTACGTATAGTAAGTGCCTTTCAGTGTTTGTTGAGTTACACTGACTTCATTGTGGCTTATCCAGTTTGCCTATTAATCTTGTAAAGTGGGCAGGTCCTTTCTGTAAATGGCTATTTCCTGAGAACCCAGTGTTTGGGTTGAGCTGAAGGAATCTCTATTCATGGCTCTAAACATGGAGCTGAGCACAGCCTGTGCCCACCCTGGAAATTTCTGGGCCAAACACAGATGGATTTTGGCATCTATTCCCAGCCTGAAATCTTGCATGCTTTCTTTCTGGGATGATTCATTAAAATGAGATTCATTGTTTTTTCATGTCTACTTGGTCAAAATTTGTCATTGTGCTTAGTTCTCAGTAATGTGAGGGGTCCTTCAGTCAAAATGTTTTGTTTAACTGGGAATTATGTTAGAGTCTATTTTTTTTCCATGTGGTAAACAATATTTGAAAGTGACTGGAGTTCTTTCCAGTGGACAGATCTTTTTGGGTTCAGTGATGTCTCTAAGCCAGTCCCATTGCCTTGACCCCTTCATACAAGCCCAGCCCAGGGGAACTGAGCTAGAAGACCTTCCTTACTCCTGTAACTCAGCCTCAGATTCCTGGGGTATGCTACTAGTTGATGGAGGGCTAATTCATTCCAGAATACTATCAGCAAAGGGGAGTTATTCATATATTTTATGTCATACAAAATCTTTAGGCAATTTACCCTGGCTGCTTCAAAAATGTAGAAAAATGGTTATTTTGGCGATTATGGTGAAAATTGCTCTGTGGTTTATCATAATCACCCCTTTTATGAAACTAATGCCTTGCATCATTCACATCCATGGCTTTGCTCATCTCTCAGTGAACTGCTCTGTGTACACCCTCTGCTCCCATCCCACACTCTACTTCATGACCAGCCAGTCACCAAGTCATTCAAAATAGCTCACAAGACTTCTAATAAAAATACCCCTTAAATGCATCCTCTTGTCTACAGTCATACTGCACTTCTTTCCATTCTTCTAGTTGGAGTGTCCATTAAAGAGGTTAAGAGCATGAGTTCTGTTATCTACTACTGTGTAACCATAGGCAAGTGATTTTCTGAGCTTCAGTTTCCACATCTATAAAATAGGGATATTAATAGTTAATATTAATAGTTAACATTGATATTAATACCTACATCATGGGTGTATTGTAAGGATTAAATGAGGTCATTAATGTAAAGCAATTAGAACAGGACTTGGCGTTAAGTAAGCATGCTGTGAATAATAATAGTGATTATCACCATCATCTTATTATTTCTTGACTACTCCATACTTTTTTTGTTTCAGAGCCTGGAATGCTGTTAACCTCCAGTTAACCTCCAGTTAACCTCCAGTTAACTATATAACTGGTTAAACTATATAACTTTCAGGTTTCACTTTATTTTTATTTATTTATTTTTAAAGGTTTTATTTATGTATTTGTAAGAGAGAGAGAGAGAGAGCACAAGCAGGGGGAGTGGCAGTCAGAGAGAGAAGCAGCCTCCCCTCTGAGCAAGGAGCCTGATGCTGGACTGGATCCCAGGACCCTGGGATCATGACCTGAGCCGAAGGCAGATGCTTAACCAACTGAGCCACCCAGGCATCCCTCAGGTTTCTCTTTAAAACTAAATTCCTAGAGGAAACATTTTCTGAGGCTCCCCTCCCCCACCTATACCAAATCTGGGTTCAGGTGCTCATTTTCTTGTCTACTGTTGCCTTAGCAACCTGTATTTCCTTATGATATCATCCATCACATTGTATTATAATGGGCTCTTTCCCATCTGCCTTTTCCATTAGACTGAACTCCTGAGTGTATTCTAGATACCTAGACCTTGGTGATTATTAAAGGAATGAAAGAATAAGTCTATAAATAGTTTTTCCTACTTATGGAACTCATCATGAGCTTTATTCTGTTTTAACCTTTAAGATTAACTTTCTTTTTTTTATAATAATTTTTTATTATATTATTTTAGGCACCATACAGTACCTCCCTAGTTTTTGATGTAAAGTTCCATGATTCATTACTTGCATATAACACCCAGTGCACCATGCAATACGTGCCCTCTAATACCCATCACCGGCCTATCCCAACCCCCCACTCCCCTCCCCTCTGAAGCCCTCAGTTTGTTTCCCAGAGTCCATAGTCTCTCATGGTTCATTCCCCCTTCTGTTTACCCCCCTTTCTTCTCCTACTGATCTTCCTACTTCTTATGTTCCATAAATGAGTGAAACCATATGATAATTGTCTTTCTCTGCTTGACTTATTTTGCTTAGCATTATCTCCTCCAGTCCCGTCCATGTTGCTGCAATGTTGAGAAATTGCTCTTTTTGATGGCTGAGTAATATTCCATTGTATATTTGGACCACATTTTCTTAATCCAGTCATCTGTTGAAGGGCATTTTGGCTCCTTCCACAATTTAGCTATTGTGAACAATGCTGTTATGGACCTTGGGATGCATATGGCCCTTCTTTTCACTGTNTATTGTGGACAATGCAGCTATGAACATTGGGGTGCATATGGCCCTTCTCTTTACTACGTCTGTATCTTTGGGGTAAACACCCAGTAGTGCAATGGCTGGGTCATAGGGTAGTTCAATTTTTAACTTTTTAAGGGACCTCCACACTGTTTTCCAAAGTGGCTATACCAACTTGCATTCCCACCAACAGTGTAAGATGCATTCTCTTGCTCCACATCCTCTCCAACATTTGTTGGTTCCTTCCTTGTCAATTTTTGCCATTCTAACTGGCGTAAGGTGGTATCTCAGTGTGGTTTTGATTTGAATTTCCCTGATGGCTAATGATTTTGAACATTTTTTCATGTGTCTGTTAGCCATTTGTATGTCTTCATTGGAAAAGTGTCTGTTCATATCTTCTGCCCATTTTTTGATTTGATTATTTGTTTCTCATGTATTGAGTTTGAGAAGTTCCTTGTACATCTTGGATACCAGTCTTTTATCTGTAGTGTCATTTGCAAATATATTCTCCCATTCCGTGGGCTGCCTCTTAGTTTTTTTGACTGTTTCCTTGGCTGTGCAGAAGCTTTTTATCTTGATGAAGCCCCACAAGTTCATTTTTTCTTTTGTTTCTCTTGCCTTTGAAGAAGTGTCATGAAAAAAGTTGCTGTGGCCAATGTCGTAGAGGTTGCAGCCTATGTTCTCCTCTATGAGTTTGATGGATTCCTGTCTCACATCGAGGTCTTTCATCCATTTGGAGTTTATCTTTGTGTATGGTGTGAGAGAGTGGTCAAGTTTCATTCTTTTGCATGTAGCTGTCCAATTTTCCCAGCACCATTTATTGAAGAGACTGTCTTTTTTCCACTGGATGTTTTTTCCTGCTTTGTCAAAGATTAGCTGCCCAAAGAGCCGAGGGTCCATTTCTGGGTTCTCTATTCTATTCCATTTGTCTACGTGTCTGTTTTTGTGCCAGTACCATGCTGTCTTTGTGATCACAGCTTTGTAATATAGCTTGAATATCCAGCAATGTGATGCCCCCAGATTTGTTTTTCCTTTTCAAAGATTCCTTGGCAATTTGGGGCCTTTTCTGGTTCCACACAAATTTAAGGGCTGTTTGTTCCAGTTCTTTGAAAAATGTCCTTGGTATTTTGATCGGGATGGCATTGAAAGTGTAGATTGCTCTGGGTAGCATAGACATTTTAACTAGGTTAATTCTTCCTATCCATGAGCATTGAATATTTTTGAATCTTTTTGTGTCTTCTTCAATGTCTTTCAAGAGTGATTTATAGTTTCTAGAATATAGGTCCTTTACGTCTCTGGTTAAGTTAATTCCAAGGTAACGTATAGTCTTTGGTGCTATTGTAAATGGGATGGATTCCCTAATTTCTCTTTCTTCAGTCTCGTTATTCGTGTATAGAAATGCAACTGATTTCTGAGCATTGATTTTGTATCCCACCACATTACTGAATTGCTCTATAACTTCTAATAGTTTGGGGGTGGAGTGTTTTTGGTTTTCCATATAGAGTATAATGTCATCTGCGAAGAGAGACAGTTTGACTTCTTCTTTGCCTACTTGAATACCTTTTATTCCTTTTTGTTGTCTGATTGCTGTTGCAAAGACTTCTAGTACTATGTTGAATAATATGGTGAGAGTGGGCCATTATTCTTGTCGTANCCTGATATTAAGGGAAAGGCTCTCAGCTTTTCCCCATTGAGAATGATATTCACTGTAGGCTTTTCATGGATGGTTTTTATGAGATTGAGGAATGTACCGTCTCTCCCTACACTCTGAAGGGTTTTAATCAGGAAAGGATGCTGTATTTTGTCAAATGCTCTTTCTGCATCTATTGAGAAGTTCATATGGTTCTTGACTCTTTTCTTGTTGATATGATCTATCACTCTGATCGATTTGTGAGTGTTGAACCAGGCTTGCATCCCAGGGATGAATCCTACTTGGTTGTGATGGATAATCCTTTTAATGTACTGTTGGATCCTATTAGCTAGGATCTTGTTGAGAATTTTGGCGTCCATATTCATCAGGGATACTGGTCTGTAATTCTCCTTTTTGATGGGGTCTTTGCCTGGTTTGGGGATCAAGGTAATACTGGCTTCATAGAATGAATTTAGTAGTTTTCCTTCTGTTTCTATTTTTTGAAACAGCTTCAGGAGAATAGGTATTATTTCTTCTTTGAATGTTTGGTAGAATTCCCCGGGGAATCCCTCAGGCCCTGGACTGTTGTTTTTGGGGAGGTTTTTGATCACTGCTTCATCTCTTCCTAATTAATCGGTCTGTTTATTTTTTTTAAAAGATTTTATTTTTTCATTTGACAGAGAGAGAGACAGCCAGTGAGAGAGGGAACACAAGCAGGGGGAGTGGGAGATGAAGAAGCAGGCTCCTAGCAGAGGAGCATGATGTGGGGCTCGTAATTTATTGACATAAAGCTGTTGATAAAAGTTTCTAATGATCCTTCCTATTTCATTGGTTTTGGTTGTGACCTCTCCTCTTTCATTCATAATTTTCTTAATTTAGGTCCTTTCTCTATTCTTTTGAATAAGTCTGGCCAGTGGCTTATCGATCTTATTTATTCTTTTGAAGAACCAGCTTGTAGTTCTGTTGATCTGCTCTACTGTGCTCCTAGTTTCTAATTCATTGATTTCTTCTCTAATCTTGATCACCTACTTTCTCATGCATGGATTAGGCCTGTTCTTCTGTTCCAGCTCCAGCTTCTTGAGGTGAGAATAAAGAAACTGCATTTTAGATTTTTCTATTCTTTTGAGTGAGGCTTGGATGGCTATGTATTTCCCCCTTAGGACTGCCTTTGCAGTATCCCATAGGTTTTGGACCGTTGTGTATTCATTCTCGTTGGTCTCCATAAATTGTTTAATTTGTTTTTTGATTTCCTGGTTTATCGAGTCNCTGATACCTTTGCCTTGGTACGTGAGAAATTTCTTTGCCCTGGCCGCTTTCAATACTGTATCCTTGGATCTAATATTTGCGAATTGCACTATGACATGATGTGGCGTAGGTTTGTCGTGGTTGAGCTTGGGAGGGCTCCTCTCTGCCTCTTGGACACGAATGTTTATTTCCCTCATTAGATTAGGGAAGTTCTCAGCTACAATTTGTTCAAGTATCTCTTCTAGACCTCTGTTTTTCTCCACCCCTCGGGGATGCCGATGATTCTGACATTGGATCATTTCATTGAGTCAGTAATCTCCCATAACCTACATTCGCGGGTGTGGATTTTTTTAAGTCCAGCTTTTATTTTCGCTTTTTCTTCTATTAACCCATCCTCCAATTCCCTAATATGTTCCTCTGCCTCGGTGATCCTGTCCATCAGATCTCTAGTTTTGACTGCATTTGGTCATAGAATTTTTAATTTCTGTGNCCATCAGATCTCTAGTTTTGACTGCATTTGGTCATAGAATTTTTAATTTCTGTGAGATTCGCTCTCATTTCTGTCCTTAGGGAGTCTATATTCTCAGTAACATTTTCGTTAATACTTTTTTCAAGTCTACTCATCATCTTGACCATTGTTACTCTGAATTCCATTTCTGATAATTTGGTTACATCCATTATTTCTGTGGCAGAATCCACAGACTTATTGTTTTTTCTTTGCTGGGGGGGACTTCTCCTTCTCCTCATTCTGATGAGGAGAGTTTGCGGGGTTGCCCAGAGCCCAAATTATTGACCGGGAACCAGGCCGTGCACCCTTGTTTTATAGGGATCTTAGGGATGTGGGCTTCTTCTTTAAAGATTTTATTTATTTATGTGGCAGAGAGCCAACCAGCGAGAGAGGGAACACAAGCAGGGGAGTGGGAGAGGAAGAAGCAGGCTCCCAGCGGAGGAGCCCAATGAGGGACTCCTTTCCGGAACGCCAGTTTCATGCCCTAAGCCGAAGACAGGCGCTCAATGACTGCACCACCCAGGTGCCCCAGGATGTGGGCTTCTTGATTTTTCAGCCTGCCTTCTGGGGGAGGGGCCTGCTGCGCCGATACTCAGGCAACCCTGTTTGAGTAGAGTCTCCATGTCCCCTGCGAGGGGGGATGGGGATGGGCATGCTGTGAGCCGTTATTTCCAGGCTTTTGTTCTCTGGCGGCTTTCCCTGGGGGTCTGCTGTGCCTCTTCTGAGAGTCAGAGCAGCAGCGGCTGAATCTCAGCCTCTGTCACAGAACAGAGGGATTGCGGCCCGTTCTCCACTGATGTTTTGGCCACTTTAACTCTGTTACTGTGGGTGCTGCTCAACCCTGCAGCATCCCGGGATGTGCGCCCCACACCCGGTGTCCCAGCCCTCACTTCCAGGGCTGGCACATCTCTGTCCTTTGTGTTTCTAACACCGCCAGCCGCCCCGCGCGCTCCCCGAGCTCCCGGTCTCAGTCTGTTTCCAGTGAGCACACCAGAGTTAAGGAGTTCCGTGAGAAGTCTGGTGGCGCATGTTCCCCAGCTCACGGTCTCCGTCTGCTGTCTCGCGGGTGTGGTCTGCGAGTCCGCCCGCCCCCCCGTGTAGGTGGCTACCGCTTCCCAGCGCCTGAATGTGGCGGCTCCCTCCCCCTTCCGTTTATCTTCCGATATCTTTGTGCAGTTTCACGGCTCCCTGCTTCGTACCTCAATATTCAGCGCTGGAGATGTTCATTTGTAGAGATCCAGATGTATCTTCCTGCATCTCAGGCTGATTCCGTGGATGTTCAGGCTGGTCTGGTACCTATCCAGCTCGACTCAGGGGACCGGCTGAAAAAGGGATCCCCTACTCCTCCGCCATCTTAACTCCTCCTCCCTGGGTGGCTCAGTCAGATGAACATCTGACTCTTGATTTCAGCTCAGGTCATGGGCTCAGGATCCTTGGATCAGGCCCGCATCAGGCTCTACGCTCATCAGGGAGTCGCCTTGAGATTCTCTCTCCCTCTGCTCTGCCCTTCCTCTCTTTCTCTCTCTCTGCCAGGGCCGACCGGAACTGGCCCACGTGCTGCCTGGAGAGAGTTTTAAAAATATCCTGCCAACCCTTCCTCTCTTTCTAGGTCTGTGTAGACAGGTCTGATGTTATTCTGATATTTTTGCCTCTATAGGTGAGAAATTTCTTTGCCCTGGCTGCTTTCAATACTGTATCCTTGGATCTAATATTCGCGAATTGCACTATGACGTGACGCGGCATAGGTTTTTCATGGTTGACCTTGGGAGGGGTCCTCTCTGCCTCTTGGACATGAATGCTTGTTTCCTTTGCTAGATTAGGGAAGTTCTCAGCTACAATTTGGTCAAATATCTCTTCTAGACCTCTCTTTTTCTCCACCCCCTCGGGGAAGCCGATGATTCTGACATTGGAACATTTCATTGAGTCAGTAATCTCCCGTAATCTACATTCTTGAGATTGGATTTTTTTGAGCCAAGTTTCTGTTTTAACTTTCTCTTCTATCATCCCATCCTCTGATTCACTAATTGGTTCTTCTGTCTCATTTACCCTGGCCGTCAGAGCATCTAGTTTTGACTGAATTTGATTCATAGCATTTTTAATTTCTGCCAGATTCGCTCTCATTTCCGCCCCTAAAGATTCTATATTCTCGTTAATATTTTCGTTTCTATTTTTTTCAAGTCTACACATCATCTTGACTATTGTTACTCTGAACTCCATTTCTGATAATTTGGTTATATCCATATGCTTCAGTTCTGTGGCAGAGGCCACAGACTCATTATCTTTTCTTTGCTGGGGGGGATTTCTCCTTCTCATCATTCTGATGAGGAGAGGTTGCGGGGTTGTCAGAGCCCAAATTATTGACCAGGACCCAGACAGTATGCACTTGTTTTATAGGGACCTTAGGGATGTTGGCTTCTTGATTTTTCAGCCTGCCTTCTTGGGGAGGGCCCTGTCTGCCACACTGATATTCAGGCAACCCTGTTTGGGTAGAGTCTCCCTGTTCCCTGCGAGGGGGGATGGGGATGGGTACAATGTGAACTGGTATTTCTGGGCTTTTGTTCTCTGGTGGCTTTCCCTGGTGGTTTTTCTGTGACTCTTCTGAGAGTCAGAGCAGCAGTGGCCGTATCCTAGCCTCTGTCTCAGAACAGAGAGATCTCAGTCCGCTGTCCACTGAGCTCTCTTGGCCTCTTTAACTCTGTTTCTCTTGGTGCTGCCAAAAACCCTGCAGTGTCCCGGGTTGTATGCCCCACAGCCGGTGTCCCAGCCCTCGCTTCCAGGGCCTGCACATCTCTGTCCTTTGTGCTACTAACACTTCCAGCTGCCCCCGGTTCCCGCGCTCACTCCCGAGCTCTCTGTTTCAGTGTGGTCGAGTGTACGCTCTGGAGCTCGGGTTTTTAGTTTGGGTGCACGCTCCCCAGCTCCCGGTTTTGGTCCGGTTCCAGTGAGCACTCTGGAGCTCCAGTTTTCAGTCTGGTCACAAGCGTTCCCAGGCTCACGGTCTCAGTCTGCTCTCTCGCAGGTGTCAGCCGCGAGTCTGGCTGCTCCCCAGTGCAGGAGACTACTGCTTCCCGGCGCCTGAGTGCAGTGGCTCCCTCCCCCTTCCGTTTATCTTCCGATATCTGTGCGCGGCTTCACGGCTCCCCGCTTGGTACCTCAATGCTCAGCGCTGGAGATGTTCGTTTGTAGAGATCCAGATGTATCTTCCTGCATCTCAGGCTGATTCCGTGGGTTTTCAGGATGGTCTGGTGCATATCCAGCTTGACTCAGGGGACCAGCTGAAAAAGGGGACCCCTACTCCTCCGCCATCTTTTTCCATCCCTAAGATTAACTTTAAATACTACTCTGTGTATTTGCCTCTAATTCTACATATCCCTAGACCCTCTCTGAATGAAGAACAATTTAATGAAGTGACCTACAATAGCAACACTCAGAATTCTTTCAAATCACATTGGGAAATGCAATCAGCTCTCAGGTATTTGCTTGAGAAGTAGCCACAGGTAATTTGATCTTCTTATTATCTTTCTACATGCTTAGCCTGTTTTCTTCCTGCTTGGTCACTGTATACTTGGGGCAATGTGAAATCACTTTAAATTAAGTGAAATATAACAATCTGGAAAGCAATGTATATTAACTTACAATGCATATTTTTCTCTGACAATACGGAGAAGGTAGCTAGAATTGACTGTACTTGTGTTGAAACAGAAGATATGAATTTATTTTAATTCACAGATTGTCTCATTGTTAGCCTCTTGGCAATCTATTAGTATTTCCAGTTTCATGAATTCAGATGGAAATCACTTAGTACCTTTTATAAATCCAGAAGGGGGAAGCTATTGTTAGTGTTAGAATCCCTCCTCTTTTGAATATATCCTCCCCTTTTTGCAGCCGTCTTTATAGACTGGGTGTATTCCCAGTAGGCAAGTCAGCCACAGCATGAGTAAAAATCATGGTGGTCTCTCTGGGTAGAAGAGAGTGAGCTACAAATACCTTCTTTGAGCTTATTGGTTGACTTGTCTCAATTCTCACCTGTCCCTGTCTCTCCTGGCTCTAAACTCTTGGAATGGTGATACCACTATTGATCCTCATTCATTGTCACTTCTGATTTGGGGTCAATGCTTGCTGTCCTTAATTTTGTATCTTACTTTCTCCTACCAAGGATAGCTCAGGTTCTTGATGATCTCCACTGCCTCAGATTGAAGCTTTCAGCTGGCATGAGCAATAGTTCTAGAGTCCAGCCCTGCTCCATCATGATGAGAGTCTTTTTCAAAGACCGAGGACATAGATCTTTTTCCTTGATTGGTTCTGTAGGCCAAGAATAGAGAATGGGGCCCTGTTGGGGGGCCCTTGTTAGGGGCCCTTTTGGAGAAGGGGGTTCATGCACCCAAAGGCTGGATTGGAAGGGAGAAT
This sequence comes from Ailuropoda melanoleuca, assembly GCF_002007445.2. Lineage (NCBI taxonomy): Eukaryota > Metazoa > Chordata > Mammalia > Carnivora > Ursidae > Ailuropoda > Ailuropoda melanoleuca. The sequence continues at coordinate 62,381,833 of NC_048225.1, forward strand.
TTTAGTGTGCTTCTCACTCAGGACATCAAGTAACCATTTCTGGAGAGATTCAGAGATCATGGAGTAGACATTATGACTCTAGGGACTTGATATATCTTTGTAATCTTGCTTACTTCCACATGGTTGTTAGTTTGTCATCCTTTACAATTTCTTTGTAATGATCAAGAAAATAAGAAAACAATGATAGAAACAAAAATGCTGTACACAACATGAAGGACCTGTATGCTTACACAGGGTGAGGTGTCAAAGTAAGGAATTCCTGGACAAACTTCAAGACTAAAGTGGGTGAGTCACTGAATGATAGGTTGGTGGTTGCATATACTGAGAGGTGAGTAAAACAGGCTGAGTCTGGGGGATGGGGTGCTTGGGAACTTGTCTGTACTGGAAAGGGACTCAACATAGACTTTCCTGGTCAGGTCAAGCAAAACTATTCTGAAATAGTGTTTGTATTGAAAAGGGACCCAACAAAGACTTTCCTGGTCAGGTCAAGCAAAACTATTCAAGCAATGAAAAATGAAGGACTAAAGCTGTCTTAAGGCAAAGAAGAAAGAAGAATAAAGGTGTATGTTCTACCAAGTGAGAAAAGACACAAGGTGAAAGTTCTGAGAGATGACAGCTGTGATCCAGATGTTTTCCAGCAAGCAAATGAAAGAATTTGAAAAGCAAGTTATAAACTCTTCTGAGTGTAAAAACAGCCTGCCTTGCTCTGGCTGAGGATGAAGAGACCTGCAAATTGCTTAGATGCCTAGAAAAATTAGGCATGGCAGGCACTATTCATTGCCACTCCAGTACTCAATCTCCTACCTGTTTCCTCACAGCAATGTGATTTTGCTCAGGAATTTGCTCTTCTTCAGAGAGCCACTTTGCTTCATGGGAAGCTGACCCCATCTCCAGGGCACAGTTTAAACCCATGATGACAATCCCATTCCCAAAGCCTGTGTTTGGTTTAGAAAGGAACTATGTTCCAAATTTACTAACAAGATAAGAAAGACTAAAAAAAAAAGTTTCTTCATTTGTTCATAAAAAAGAAGCATGGGAAGAGATAGTCCTCTTCTTCTAAATACTATATGTCTGGATAGAATACCTAAAAATAGTAGCATTTGCCATAAGCCTGCTGATAAAGTCAACATACCAAGTGGGCAGAAGCAGGCAAGGAAATTATAGAGGCCATGTAGGGGCCCTGCTGTACTATACCTGGAAAAGCCCTACTTCTGGACTTACTATTTAAGTCCCTTAGAGTTGGGGCTTCTTGTATCTGTAGCCCAAAGAATTCTAACCAACAGAGAAGGTGTCCATCTCCTCTGGGCTTTTCTGAAATTGAGGTACCCTTGGACTCAGCCACAGCATCTTCCTGGTCCAGATTGCAAACTGACTCTGAAATCTCTGTGGGTTTCAGAGTCCTACTTATTTCCCTTAGAACTTAATTTGCTTTCCATCACATTTTGGGAGTGTGGATGGGAGGAAAGATGAGTTAGGGAGAATTTTCTCAGAGATCCCCAAAGTGAAGAGGAAAAATCAACAAACTTACTTTTCCAAAAGTGCAGGCAGTGCTGAGGTGACAGGTAGATTGCCTTTCCCGTTGGGTGATTCTGACTGAATGAAAAACAGGAGACAGACAATTGAAGATCAGCTAGGAGGGACGAAGCCAGAGTTGCTATGTCTGATGATGCAGTGAAGGGGCTGCTGCTGTCCCACTCACCATGCTTTCTGATCTGCATCTGAACCCAGGCATTAGGTCTCACCTGTCCTCCATTCCTTAGTGCCTCCTGGGGCCCATGCAACTTGCACCTTTTCCTTCTCCTCCTAAGTTTCCCTGAGCGAAGAATTTTTGAGGCCCCATTCTGGAGCAGAGCCTCAGTTTTCCCTCAGTCCCCTGTTTACTGACTTGGACTAAATACCAGTAGGCCTCCTAGCAAACATAGCCCATCACTGCCCTGGAGGTACAGCTCTAAGCATAATCCTCAGGAGATGCCTGTCATTACTAAAACCCCAAGTCATCAGAAATGTCTTTATAATAAGTTCCCCAGGACTGCTTCATTATTTTGTTACAACAGATTTGGTCTAAGAAATAGTTCTCAATTCTGGCTGCACCTTCAAATCACTGGGGGAGATTTCAAGTACTGATCCAATTCTGAATCTTGGGGTGAAGCCTGGGCAATGTTTTAGAAGTACCTTGTGTGATTTTAATGCATATCCCTGGTAGCCAACTTTTAGTCTAAAGGAATATACAGTTGACCCTTGAACAACACAGATTTGAACTATGCAGGTCTAATTATATATGGATTTTAAATATAGTACAAAACTATAGATGTATTTTCTCTTCCTTATGATTTTTTAAAATTAATTATTTTTATTATGTTATGTTAGTCACCATATAGTACATCATTAGTTTTTGATGTAGTGTTCCATGATTCATTATTTGTGTATAACACCCAGTGCTCATTGCAACACATGTCCTCCTTAATACCCATCACCGGGCTACCCCACCTGCCCCACCGCCTTCCCCTGTGAAACCTTCAGATTGTTATGCTAAGTGAAATAAGTCAAGCAGAGAAAGACAATTATCATATGGTTTCACTCATATGTGGAACATAAGGAAGCATGGAGGACATTAGGGGAAGGAAGGGAAAACTGAAAGAGGGGAAATCGGAGAGGGAGATGACCCATGAGAGACTATGGTCTCCTTATGATTTTCTTAATAACATTTTCTTTTCTCTAGCTTACTTTAGTATAAGAATACAGTACATAGGGGCGCCTGGGTGGCACAGCGGTTAAGCGTCTGCCTTCGGCTCAGGGCGTGATCCCAACGTTGTGGGATCGAGCCCCACATCGGGCTCCTCCGCTATGAGCCTGCTTCTTCCTCTCCCACTCCCCCTGCTTGTGTTCCCTCTCTCACTGGCTGTCTATCCTCTCTCTCTCTCTCAAATAAATAAATAAAATCTTAAAAAAAAAGAATACAGTATATAATACATATAACATGCAAAATATGTGTTAATTAACTATTTATGTTATTCGTAAGCCTTTTGATCATCAGTAGTTTCTGGGGAGTTGAAGTTATATGCAGATTTTCAACTGCATGGGGGTGGGTGCCCCAAACCCCTGCATTGTTCAAGGGCCAACTACATATTTCGAAATAATTTTCTTATATTTAGTATAGTATTGGAAATAGGTCTATTAAACACACTAACTAGCCCTCCCTAAGCTCCTTCAAAAAAAAATTTTTTTTAGGTTGCTTTGTTTTAGTGAGTGATTTGGGAGTTTAGGATAGTTTCAAAGATGATTGAAAAAGAGGTAAGGGGCACCTGGGTGGCACAGCGGTTAAGCGTCTGCCTTCGGCTCAGGGCGTGATCCCAGCGTTATGGGATCGAGCCCCACATCAGGCTCTTCTGCTAGGAGCCTGCTTCTTCCTCTCCCACTCCCCCTGCTTGTGTTCCCTCTCTCGCTGGCTGTCTCTATCTCTGTCGAATAAAGAAATAAAATCTTTAAAAAAAAAAAAAAAAAAAAAAAAAAGGTAAAAAAAAAAAAAAGCTATTGCTACCTACTGGCACAACAGAGCTTGAATCTACTTTACCTATTGCTTGTATAATCAGATTGCCTTATAGAGTAGTGCTGGTCATGGACACAGAATAGAGAAGCAACTGAAGAAAGAATTAGAAAAGTTTTAAATAGTATTAACCACAAAAGCCTGGGAAGTAGAAAATATTTTGTTTTATAGGAACTGTATATGTTTAAAATAATTAAAATGAATTTTTTCTGACTATTAGCAATAGATTCTTATTATAGAAATAAAAAAGGCATCAGGAAGAAGATAAAAATCACCTGTGGTTTTACCATTGCCCAGGGATAACCATTATTAATGGTTTTACATACATATATTCTTCCAGAATTTGCTATGTCTACACATAGAAAAATACTCTTTAAAAATAAAACCCTACAGAACAGAATTCTACTGCATATACTGTTTTAAATTCCTTTTTATTAATAATAAATTATGGACATTTTTCATGTTATTTTTAACAATTGCATAGAAACCCCTTTTTGGGGGTGTCTATATTTAACCAATCTTTTATTAATGGGCAGTCTGGTAGTTTCATTTCTCAATGCTGCAATGAATTGATTCAGGATAACACTGGGTTTAAGAACGTGGGCCATGGAATCAGAAAGCCTAGGGTTGAAAGCTCAGCCCTACTACTTATTACATAATGCAACCTTCAGGTATTTAATTCTACTGCAGAGTGGAAAAAACACTATACCCACCTTGGAGGATTGTGGTTTAAGCATGGAAAGAGCTATCATTTTTAAAGAACACTCTTTGAGCTTCCATCACCTTCTCAAGGATACTGAGTCTTCTCCTCCGGGCAGTGGAAGACATGGGACCTGGTCTGTATTGAGCTTTTTGAGCCCATACTCCAAAATCTGTGCTGAGAATTTCCTCTCCTTGTTGACCCTGCCTCCACCTAGGTCACTCCCATAGTAGTGAGCCTGAGGGAAAGTTTGAAAAGGGCTGGGAGGTAGGCATCATCATACTCACCAGGGCTGGTAAGGAGGGGATGGGTGATGAGCTGGGAGTTTGACCCCCCATGTTCAGGGCATTAAACTTGGGAACCACTGCAACGCTGACCCTCCGGCGGGGCATGTTCTGTGGGAAGAGAAGTGACCATTGTTAGGGAAGGAGGAGCGCCCACAGTTGAGAAAGGCCTGGAAAATGCCTACTAGTTCCTAATGCTGTAATTACATTCACTGGATAGTTTGGCTTTGGGATAGTGATGGTGTTGAGGGTTGGTGTGGAAAGAGTGGCCAAAATTGATCCAAGTTTTCTATTAGTGGTGAGTGATTTCTTGACATGTTCTTATTTTAGCTTATATCCTAAAGAAATGGAACAAAAATGACCCCAGTCTCTGGGTTACACCCTGGAAAGTATATGAAAATGATAGGAATACCAAGGATTATGCATCATTCCATGTTCATTTGCATTTGGGGGATGGTATAGTCAGGGAAACCATGAGCAAGGGAAGACTGAAGGACAAACTAGCAAGTGTGGTAAGCTGAATTAGAGAGTCTGTCCAGAGGTTCTTGGGCATCTATGGATTCAAGCATGAATGACTTTCTGGTGACTATGAAAACTTCCGTTGTAATTCCCCTGGTATTCCTTGAACATGCATACCTTTCCCAGTGTGAGGGACATGGACCGCGCTGTTCGAGGGACTCCATCTTCTGCAACAAGAAGGAACAGAGAACTCAGGTAAGTTTTCAGAGTAGGCTCCAGCAGAAAACGGATAGCCCGAAACTAAGCTGAGGTACTGATTGGTCAGAACTCGCCCTCAAGGGATAGCCCAAGAGCCTAGGTGTTTGACACTACCCCCTGAAACAATTGCCTGCGGAGTGGGGCTTTTCTGGACAGAACTTTTATCCTAACTCCTCGGCACTATGAGAAGCCCATCTTGGACCTCTGATATCCCCCTGACACCACTGTACAGTTTCTGGTAATGCCCTGGAGAGTGTGTGAAAAACTACTTGTAGCAATACCAAGGCTTATTGGGTTGTTTATTGCTCATTTAAGAGATGTACAGTCAGGGAAATTATGAACAAAGAATGTGCAGTATCAGTAAAGAATGGAAACTTGTTGACAGAGTGGTTTCAGTAATTCTTGTATAAAACAATTTGGAATGAAGGAAACTAGCACCCCAGGATTTTCATCTTAGTGCATACGTTAAGTGATATAATTTATATAAAATGTTTTTGCACTACACCTGGATAATACTGCCACCAGAAAACACCAATATGTACAGAGAAAGGTTTTTAAAAGCTCAATTTCAGTTTCAGTTTGACCAGTATCCTCTAGCTTGTATATGTTTATCCCTCTTAACCATGTATTTTAGATGTGTCTCTTAAAAAGCACATAGCTAGTTTTTCCATTTTTCTATTTACCTCACTTCACTGATATTTTTTTCCTTCCCACCCTTTCCACCCTACACATTGGTTTAGAAGTTATACATTTTAGTTCTAATCTTTAGTGTGCCCACTTAAGTTTGTAACATATTACATGACTTTAATTTTTAAATTAATCACAATTTCTATTCTTTTCCTAATGAAACCCTAAAACAGTAACTCCCTCAAATCTCATATTGCTTTTCAGTATTTTTCACTTTGTTTTTGTAATCTCATATTATTATGACTGTTGTTTTATGTAGTAAATGCTTGTTTAGATTTACCCACATTTACAAATGTCTGATCAACATTCCTTTTTGCATCCTACTCCTTTTTTTGATCTCAATTTTGTTTTTCCCTAAGTACATCCATCCTTGTTGTTTTGGCAAGGATCTATGAGAGTTAAACTTTCTCAGTTGTTGTTTCAAAATATCTTTACCTAGCCTTCAAGCTGGCATCATAGTTTAGCTGGTTATATTTTTTCTAGGTTGACAGTTATTTTTTTCTCAGCTCTTTGAAGTCTTTAACTTTATTGTCTTTTTAAAAAATTCAGTTAATTAACATATAGTGTATTATTAGTTTCAGAGGTAGAGTTCAGTGATTCATCAGTCTTATGTAATACCCAGTGCTCATTACGTCATGTGTCCTACTTAATGTCCATCACCCAGTTACCCCATTCCCCCACCCTACTTCATTGTCTTTTGGTACCACTATTGCTATTGAGAATTATCAGTCTTTTGTAAATCCTCTCTCTCCTCTCTGGTTACTTTAAAAATTTTCACTTCATCTTCGATGTGTTTTTATTTCTTTTTGGAATTCACTGTTCTTTCTGAATCCAATGATTCATGTCTTTCTTTAGTTTTGGGAAATTCTCAGATTCTGGAAAATCTTTTTGAATATTTTCTCTCTCCCTTTCTCCTCTTGTGGATCTGCTAATAAACATATTTGGAACTTTCTCATTTTATACTCTATCCCATATCTTATAATACAACATTTCTTTCATATGTTTAATCAATTTATCCCTCTGAACTGCATTTTGGGCAAATTCCTCAAATCTATCTTCACTTAACTAATTTTTTTTCCTCAACTGTTCCCAACCTGATTTAAATGTTGTACCAATAAGCTAGGTTATGCTACCATAATAAACAACCCCAAAGTTTTGGTCACTTATAACAATAAAGATTTATTTCTTCCTTATGTTACATGTCCATTTGCTTCTGAGTTGGCAGAGGCTCTGCTCCGCATTTCCTCACTCTGGAGTCAGATTAATGGAACTTCTATTCTGGAGCAGTGATGATTGTTATGTGAGGAGGAAGAAACATGGGGTAAATTGTACACTAGTTTCTTTCTTTCATTCTTTTTTTTTTTTTGAGATTTTATTTATTTGAGAGAGAGAGCATGAGCAGGGGGGAGAGGCAGAGGGAGACGGAGAAGCAGACTCCCCGCTGAGCAGGGAGCCCGACATGGGGCTCGATCCCAGGACTCCAGGATCATGACCCAAGCTGAAGGCAGACACTTCACCAACTGAGCCACCCGGGCACCCCTGCACACTATTTTCTTAAAGGCTTCAATTCAAAGGTGACACATGTCCTTCTGCTCACATTTTATTTGACAAATCACATGGCATCACCTAACTTCAAGGGCATGCAGAAGTGTGCCCAAAGGAGAAAATTCGGAATCTCAACAATAGTAACTACCACACCTAAACTACTGATTTGTTAATTTCCATGATTCTGTTCATTTCTAGCTCTATTTTATTCTTTTTTTGATAATTGTATTTTATTCTCATGTTTTTGATTCATTGTTTGATGCCTCTAATAATTTTTAAACATACCTTAAAAAAATTATCCGATCGTTTTATTTTCTGTAATCCTTAGGATAGAATCCTATTGTTTAGTGTGTCTGATGATTCTTGTTCAAGGTGGATTGTTTTCTTATGTATTTTATAATTCTATACTCTAAAATCATCTTTAGTGAGGCTTCAGTTGGAGGAATCTTGTGTGTCCTGGGTGAAGGGTGTGCCTCTCCAGAGTGGCTTTATGTTTATTTCTGACAGTGTTCCTACAGACATCATTGTGATGTTCTTTTCAGATTCTCTGCATATTGCACCACAACTTCTGCCATGGCATACATTTTTCCTACGAGGAAGCAGAAAGTATTTTTCCTACTACAGAGTGAAACAGACTTCCTTGATTTGTGTCTCTGCTGTTTGGCAACTGTTTTTTTCTTGTTCAAGTTCTCTAAAGATGCAGTCCTTGGAAAATCTTAACTGTCTATGAGAGTCTCAAAGTCAACTCTCTGTCATAGGTGTCCGAGATATCTCATATTGCATGCAAGTGCAAAAGCTCAGCGCCCAGATAATTGAAGCTGACTCGTGTCCCCAAGGAAGCTGCAGGTTTCAGTTCTCTTTTCTTTTCTTGTATCTGAGTATTTCAATTTCTTTTCCTGTAGATTCAGCTGTTCTTTTAAACTAATGTTTGCTTTATTTTATCCAGCAGAAATGTCTAAGTACTTGTGGTCAAGGAGTTTCAAGTTTTCCAGTCAGCCAAAATAGCAGAACCAGAAAATAATTTTTATATATTGAAGCATTCATACAAATTAATAAAATGCCAATCTTACAAGCAGGCAAAAGATATAATTAGAGAATTTATAAAAGTGGAACTACAAATGTCCAGTAAACAAAAAAGGCAAAAAATACAAATTAAAACTATGAGATGAGATATAATCTTGGCCCATCAAAGTCAAAAATATTTTTAAAGGACAAGAATGTCAATGGCACAATGAACTGAGCATTATTATTACCCATTAAATGGAAATATCAATGGGTTATTTGAAAATAGTTGGCTTTAAGAGCCTTATAAAATTTTCTTTCCCCCAAGCCAGTATTTACATTTTTTGGAAATATATCTTAAGGAAGTAACCTAAAATGTAGACAATCGGTATGTTTAATATTCAGGGAAAAAAGTGATTTTTTTACGTGTGTATCACCTTTCTTCAAATCAGAGATATTTTTATTTCACTGTAGTCTTCAGAGTCTCAGGCATAGAAAAAGATTGCTAGAAGTCATGTAAAGGCTTAAAAACCAACATTATTAGGGAATGGTCACTGAGTATCTAATGGGCACACCTGTTAGGTGGATGCTGGCCCCTCTACCCCAGCCCAGGCTGAGAAACAGTGAAATGGGAACAAATGTCTGAAAAACACTTAGTCACCATTTAAGACTCATCTACCATCTCCTTTCTTATTGTAAGCACTTTCTCATGTCCCCAGACTGAATGTGGGACTCTACAGTATGCTCCCTCCAAGAATCTACTTGCATTTGTCACTGGGCTGGTTATACTGCTCTGCCCTTTGCAAGGGCTGGGAGTTCCTTTGGATCTCAGTGACCATGTGCCCTTTACTTCTATATTTAGTATCATATAGGGCACAGCAAAGGAGCTCAAAAAATGTCTTTAGCATGAATTAATAAAACTCATGGGTAACTGTTCACTTCATAAATCTTGAATAGGGCAGTTTACAGTAGACCTTGCACCTTCCAGGACAGTAATGCAAGAGCCCACATATTATGGTTCCTTTAGTGGCAACTTCCCCAACTCCCAACACTGAGAGAAACTAGTTTGCTATAGGCCCAGATGCATGTGGGTCAGGAGTCTTGCTGCCAAGATCCAAAGCAGACAGTCTGGAGCATGTGTACACTGCCTTTGGACTCTGGAAAGTGTCACTGATATTCCCCAGGAAACTTGTGAAACCTCCTGTTTATAAAGGTTTCTCCATCTGTTATACTTTCCCTCCTCCTGCTTTTGGTAACACGGATGTTTGCATTCCACAAGGATTCCGGTCACTAAAAGGTCTGTTTTCTCCTGCTAGCACCATCCTCATCAGCCAGAGCCCAGACCCTGGCTCTCAAGGAGAGATCCTTGTCCAAGTCACCGTCTTCCTCATCCTGGATTGCTGCAAGTGCCTCCTGACCTGTCTCTCCAGATTCCAGTGTCTACACTCTCCTAATGTATTGCCCGCTCTGAAGTTAGACAAGTACTCTCAGAAGAAGTAGAATCTGACCATGTTAGATGGTATAAACTCACCAGTGCCTCCTCATAGCCTTGAGGACAAAGGTCCAAATTATTAGAATGGCCTGGCATGTGGCCCTGGCCTACCAAGGCTTACCTCCAAACTGTCGTCATCACACTCCAACACTGTAACCACATCAAATTCTTTGTTTCATAACCTTTCCATTCCAGCCCTACATCCTTGTACACGCTGTTTCCTCTACCTGGGGTATATTTCCCCTTCTTCCATGGAGAATGCCTATTTTTACTTTGAAACACTGCCCAGATGCCATCACTCTGTAAACCCTTCCCTGACTCCCTCAAGCAGAATCTCCTCTGTGCTCCTACAGCAAGTGTACAGAACATTTTTTGAGTATTTCTTTAAAACACTGTCTTGCCCACGAGTCTATTTATCTCAGCAATATCTCCTTTAGCCAGGATCCTATGTCACCCCCACTGCCCAGACTCATCTCTCACCTGGACTATTGTAATAGCAGCTTTGTGGGTTCCCTATCTCTGACTCTACCCCACTAATGTAAGTGCCACACTGTAATCAGTGGAACATTCTAAACCGCATGTATGAACATATCATTTCCTTGACCAAAATCCGGTTGGATCCATGATGCTTTCTAGGATAAAGTCCAAATTCCTTAGTACATGTCGGCCCCAAAGCACACAGACTGTAAGGTCTGGGGTGTGTCCTTCTCACAAAGTAGAGTGAGCTCTTGCAGCCTGTGGCTTCATGTCCGTGGTCAGCTGGTGTGGTTAACTGTGTCAGGAGCTGCTTCGGGACTGTTCGTATTTCCTGGTTCTAGGTCCCTAGGCTCACCAAAATAGTTGCTGCGAGGCCCCTACGGGCAGCACCGGACAAAGGCAATGAGCCTTGCTCAACTAGAACTCCTCAGGCTGCACTGATGGATGTGGTCCTGGCCTAGGGCCATCAGGGACCCACACTGCAGGGCCAAGATGGGGGCAGGAGCCCAGTTCCTTACCAGAGGGGCCACAGCTGCGGCTTGAATTCTGATTTGCAAGTTTTTTAAACTCCATGAGCTCTGCATGGTCTTTCTCATACGTCCTCTTCAGATTTTCCACGTACTGCATCATTACTTCTGTTGCCTTTGACATGCGCTTTTCCTGCAGGAAAGGAGAGCATGAGTGCACAGGGCAATTGGAGGAAAGGGTTGTTGGCACTTGTTTGCTCTGAGTTAGCCTGTGGGCTGGGAGACTTAAAAGGATACAGGGACCAATCTTAGATTCAACAGGGCAGCTCTGAGAGTTTGCTGTCTGTGGTGTGAGCTGAGAGGGGGACTCAGGCACTGGCACTCAGGGAGGACAAGAACAAGCCCAGCCACAATGCCTCAGGGGATGAGAGGTAGAAAAGTCATCTCTGCTGAGAGAACTCGTCAGGAAAGCTTCCTGGAGATAGCCACGTCCCTTGAGCTCTCCCTTTGTTGCTTCTCCCAGCCAGAATGACTTCCTGGGTGTGCTGCTGAGTCAGGTGCCCTTTCCTCAGAAGAACACAGGGGTGGGACAGCCCAGTGGCTTGTCCTTCCTTCATTCCACAAGAGCAGCTCTAGGCTCTGTCCCAGGAACACCCTGCTGATGCAACCAATGCAGCATAATAGGCAAGCATGGGCCTAGCAGCATTGGTAATAACATCTAGGTGCTTTGCAAATATTATGGTAAGCCTATATGACAGACACTATCATCATCTGCATTGGTTGGAGAAGTTGGAACACAGCTCAGTAACTGACCTGAGGTCACACAGTGAATCCTGGTGGAGCCAAGATTAGGCTTCAGGCAGTCTGATCTCATGACACCATCCTGGATCAGGGCGGTGTCCTGTGTGCTTTAGGACTTCAAAGTGGCTGAGAGGGAGCCAAACCTGAGCCCACACCCCAGCTCTGCCACTCACTAGTGCTATTACCTTCTGAAGTTTCATGTCTTCATTGTGGGGAAGCAGTTTTTCCTGAAAGTATGTTTACCAAATACTGGTTCCATGGGAGTTGAATAGGTATTTTATGAGAAAATAGGTATTTTATGGTTCTTCAGTCAAATACATTTAGGAAACACATAGGTAGTTTTAAATAGGCTTCTTCACTATAGGATTTCTCAAAGCCTTGATGGTGCCAGTATGTATTAGAAATCTCTAAGAAACGAAGGTAGTACACAGCAGTTCCCAAACTTACATGTTCACAGAAAGCTTTTACCAAGGAACACCTCAAGGTTTAGAGGTCCACCAGAAATACTCTTAGTAAAACGCAATAATGTACCTAGGATGTCAGGCACAGAGGAAGCCATCAATAAGTGGGATCTGTAGTTGTCATTGCTTACATTATTGCTTTAGATACTGTGGGCAGAACTGAGCTAGTCAGAGGACTGAGAGCTGAAGAGGCTCACCTGGCGGACGGCCCCCACCATCTCAGCTCTGCTGGAGAGGCGCGCAGCCAAGCGGTGCAGGACAGCGATATCCTCCAGCAGCTTCTGGTAGGTCTCTCGGTGCTCACAGTGGTGCCATAGTGAAGCTGAGGACTGGGAAGTGATAAGGAACATCAGCTGGGTTCCTCACATACCAAGACTTGATTGAGCTGTCACAAGACAAGCCCTAGTCCCCATCCTGGCTGAATAGAGTGGCCTCTGCAGGGTCTGGGTGGGGATTGGAGAAGTCCAATGTGGACACTCTATACCTGACTGACCTGAAACAAGGAAATCACACCCAGGTCTCTGGTTCCTAAGGCGCTCGCTTTGCCATCCCAGGTCACCCAGCCTCCTCTTGAGAAGTTGCCAAGGACTCAGAGACCTTACTCACAGCCTTGAGGTAACCAGGCCTTCAGGTCTCTGCCTTAGCTCCTCCAAGCTCTCTGAGGAAGACTCAGGGCCTTGGCCTGATTTCTCATGTCAGGATACTCTACTTGGTGACTGAGAGAAGCAGGATACCTGGCATAGCCCTAGGAGACAGTCCCTCCTCCAAGGATTCCCCCATCAGTCTCCACAATTACCGTAATAGAAGCTTTGAAGTTTTCCAGTTCCTTCTCTGTGTTCTCCTCTGTTAGGTTGCGTTCCCTTTCAGCCTGGTTAATTCTAGATTCCAGAGTGTAGCTGTCATTTCTAAAGGCCAAGGACAGTTGTACAAACACGTTCTGTTGGGAACAAGAGTGTAGGAAAGATGCTAGGAAGGGGTAATTACAGGGAACAAGGTCACGGGTGTGTTTCTTGCATGAGCATTTTACATTAGCTCCTGGAACCAGTCACCAAAGCAGCCATGCACAATAGAAATTCTCCATCCATAGTAAACTACACAAAAGATTGTGAAATAGTAACCTGAGGTTCATGCTAGGTTCTTTCCAGAACCAGAAGACCAAATGCATTTTACTGAAAAATAGTAAGAGAATAACACTTTGCTTTTTCCCGAATTTCAAGAAAATAACATCCTGTATTTAGGTTTAGGTAAACTCAGGCCAGCATAGCTGATTGTGTAAGCAGTTTGGATTCATGCTAGGATTTATTGCACATGAGTTTTGGAGGTTTTGCATGGAACCACTGTATTTATTTATTTATTTATTTTATATTATGTTAGGAACCACTGTATTTAAAGAAACTCCATTTAGAATGTAAGCCTTTTATTTATTTATTTATTTATTTTTATTTTTTATTATATTATGTTAGTCACCATACAGGTACATCCCTAGTTTTTGATGTAAAGTTCCATGATTCATTACTTGCGTGTAACACCCAGTGCACTGTGCAATACGTGCCTTCCTTAATACACATCACCAGCCTATCCCATTCCCCCACCCCCTCCCCTCTGAAGCCCTCAGTTTGTTTCCCAGAGTCCATAGTCTCTCATGTAAGCCTTTTTGACTTAAAGCAAACTTCAACCAGCATCTTGTGTGAGTATTATAAATTCTACACAGAAAGCAGCTTTAAGAAGCTTCCACAAGATTAAATAAGGCCAGGTATGATTCTGTTAGGAGAAGTTTTCTGGAACAAATTTTCCATGCCAAAAATTCAGGATGCATGAATGAAACTTTGCAAGGTGGACTGAGCAAACATGAAACTCCTGGCATGATAGGAAACCACTGGGGAGGAGAAGTAGACAGATGGCCTCTACACAGGAAGAAGCAATGGTCTTTATTTTTACACTCTTCATTTGCCCTGAGTCAAGTGGCAGCAGATTTACACCCTGGGGGTGAGTTAACTCTGTCTGAACTTCTGAGTTCATGTGATATGGCCCACAGTGGGTAGACATCTTCCAGACAGAACTGAAGACTTTGAACTGGCCCAATAACAGCAACGATGGCAACACTGGAAGATACTCCACATTGAGCATCTACTATATGCTAGCACTGTTGTGAGTTCTGTGCACCTTGGCTCATTTAACCTCACAACAAGCCTCTGCAATAGGAACTATTATGGGCACTTTCTGGGTAAAGAGACTGAGACCAGAGATGTCATTAACTTGTTCAAGGTGACATGGAGTAGTAGAGCCAGGATTCAACCTTATACTGTTTGATCTCAAAGCCTGTGCACTGTCACCATGCTGAGCACTGATTGTATCAGTATACATCTGTGGGTAGGAGCTGGCCATTAAACAAACCACCCAGAGCCCATCTTCACCAGTGTCAGTGGGTGGGGATTTTCTGTCCTACACAAGCCTCAGGCCAGTCAAACTTATCAGTAATGTTCAATGTTTATTTTTCTGTACATGAGTTATCCCCTTCATGGCTGCGTGTTATAGAGTCCTGAATTTAGTCAGAATATTTGGGTCTATATGTTGGTTCTGCTAAGCACTGGGTCTGGAGCCTTGGGTAAATTAGTTCATCCCTTGGTTTCCTCCTTTGTTCTAATTCCTGCTCTACCAACTTCTCTGAGCTGATTGGAGGATTAGTTGAAAGGATGGATATGAGTGTCTGATGAACTGTAAGTGCAATATCTGTGTGCAAGGTAATTGTTACTATCTGTGGCAGACATTTCACGTTGTCTGTCTTCCTCTGCTTATCCAGTCCACTGGGTCTCAGGAAGGGCATGTTCATTTTCTCATTATCAGTGGCAAACCATGCTATAAAGACTATAAAACCTTCTATCCTCCGAACCTGGAGTGAAAAGAGATTCTGGACTCATCCAGATTCTTACTCCCTTCCTTCTATCAACTCCAACATAATTGACTTGGAAACAAACTAGGCTGGTATCAGAGGTCCTCACCAGCTCACCTGGGATGCACTCTCTTTGTCCATCTACCCTACCCCTTCACCAGAATGAAGTGCGGGCAAATTCCTCTCCGCTCACTCACCAACCCTGTTGGGATAGCATCCCTACAGAGACAAGGAAGCCCCAAGGGGAGTGCTGGAGGAATCAGGGAAATCTGGTGAGCTGCCCAACAGCCTCCTCCCTTGGCTGAGCTACCTTCCTTATGTCTGGAGCCCTCAGAAGGGAAGAACCTTCTTCCTCTGGACCAAAGTTGAAAACTTGAAATCTGACCATCTGTTAATAATTTTGAAATAAATTTGATTCAATTCTGCAACCTCCCAGCTAACTTTGTGTATCTAAGTCATACTTTTAAAGAGCATAAACCATCCTTGAAGAAATGTGGAATTTCCAGCTACCTTCTCATCTCTGACCAAGTTTATCAAAATCTTCCATTACCTGGGGTGGGAGTCTCAGCAGTTCAGTAGAGCTGATCACAATGTCCACATTACCCCTTTTGTACAAAATTGTCAGGGGCAGAGGCTAGAAAAGGGAATGCTTTCAATAAACCCAGTCAAGCCCAGGCACTAAATTTCATAAAGCACTGGAATCACTTACCTCAACTTCCTTTTCAGTGAGCGGAGGGGCACTGTGAAAAAGAAAAGACATGCAAATGAACTATATCCAACCTATGAAATAAACTAAAAAATTACTTTGAATAACCAGCAGACTATGTCTTTCCAGGAATGTAGTAAGGCATCAGTCCTCCATCAGCACCTGTACTATCTGTGACTTTGGACAAGTTATTTAAGTTTGCTCATCTGTAAAATGGAAATATCTACCACAGGAGTGTTATAAGTATGTATACCTACATACGTATGTATGTATAAATGCATGTGTGTATATATGCACACATATATGACATCCACACATGTATTTATGTATGTATATATGTATAAATGTGTATGTGTACATATTTGTATATGCAAGACATCCACACTGAATAGGCATTCAGGAGATGCTAGCTATTATTATGACTAACTCACAGGCTTGTTGTGAGGACTTAGTAAGAAAATACGTGTGCTACATACTTTATAAACTGTACACATCTGAGTAGCCTTTATAATTTTTTCAGGGCTACCCAGGTCTGCAAAGCCTGACCCTCCTCTTGTCTCTGAGGGTTGTGACAAGAGTGGATGTGGGCCAGGGAATACAAGGTAGGAAAGAGTGGCCAGAGTTCTTCTCTACAGTGAGAGCCTCCTCTGATAGTTGGAATTAGAGACCAGGCAAGAAAGTCCCAGCCAGCACAGAGGTGTCATTCTGAGAGGTTCCTATTCATGTGTGACTCCCTCAGTTAGCAGTCCTTTTTTTCTGCACACTCACTCTGCTACTGCTGCTCTTGCTGTTGACTAAAGCTAGTCCTGTTCTGAAACCCAGACAATGTAAATAATGCACGGGCCCTTTCCTGTGCTGGGGTGGGAGGACTGGGAGGGGTCCTACCAGCGTCACAGGACTTGGCAACAGAGCACGCCATCGATAAGATTCTCAGGAAACACAGCTTCCTCCCTTTGACGGGTGTGGAAGGACCCCAAGAGCAAAGGTAGGGGTCAGTTATCTCTGCAAGGGGCTGGTTCTCACCCCTGACAAAGGACTGTGAGAGCCTTCCTGTGAGGATGAGGCAACAAGACCCCATGGCCATCAAGTCAGCAGAGTACAGAGCATGGGACAAACAACTGCAAAGATGTTTGATGCTGTATTACAATGCTTGTCACAACCCCACCCATTAGGCCCTTTCCTCTGTGGGCCAGCCAATATAATCTTGACTGTCATATAGGGCACATATTGCTTAAACAAATTTATCAAAAGTCGCTGAGCTTGCCTTTGACTCCTGGCTTTATTTGGATAGTATGTGAGGTATACATACTTTCATTATTAACCGAACTTACTATTTTGATAATTCACTTTCTACTTTTTTGCTATAGAACCCAATTTTTCAAAATGTGCAAAGCCCTGAAGACTCAAGGAGGTGTGTGTGATGAGCACTGGATGTTATACATAACTCATGAATCATTGAACACTACATCAAAAACTAATGATACAGTGGCTAACTGAACATAATAAATTTTAAAAAGCCACATAACATGGTCAGCTCCCGATGCGGAGAGCTATATCTTATGAACTGGTATAGACAGCTAGGGGGCAGAGCCATGGGCCTTCAAAAAACACAGAAGCCCAGCAGGTGATGCACTATGAGACTATTTGGGATGGCAATGCCTGCCTCAGAATTTAAACTCCCTTAAATAGACCTTAGAATAAAATCAAGGTCTTCTGTGAACCAGCCCCTACCAGACTTTCCTTTTCCCATTCTCCAGACCCACTGACCATTCTGTTCCTCAAACTCACCTCATTGTGGCCCCAGGGGCTTTGCATTTACTATTCTTTCCTTTTTTATCCCTACTTTCTTTCGTAATAGCTTTATTTGAAATATAATCCACATACCATAAAATTTAGCGTTTTATCATCTATAATTCAGTAATTTTTAATATATTCGCAGAATTATACCACCATCAATCACTGTGGTCAATTTTGGAACTTTTCGTCATCCCTAAAAGAAACCCTGTACCCATTAGTGATCTATCTCCCCCAGCCCCCATTCCCAGCCCTAGGCAATCACTAATCTACTTTCTCACTCTATGGATGTCCCTATTCTGGAAATTTCATATAATGGAATCATACAACATGTGGCTTTTTGTGACTGGCTTCTTTCATTTAGCATGATATTTTCAAGTTTCATCCATGTGGTAGCTTATATCAATACTTCATTTTTATGGCTGAATAATATTCCATTGTATGGATAGATCACATTTTATTTATCCATTCATTGGACATTCGGGTTATTTCCACTTTCTGGCTATTATGGAAAATGCCGTTGTTGAACATTTGTGTAGACACATATTTTTTTCATTTCTCTTTGTTATATACCCAGGAGTGGAATTGCTGGGCCATATGGTAACTCCATATTTAACTTTTTGAAGAACTGCCAAACTGTTATTCCAAAGTGGCTGCACCGTTTTACCAAGAACTCTCTTTTCTTCACATCCTCATCAATACTTAGTTTTTGTCCACCTTTTTTATTGTAGCCATTCTAGTAGATGTGAAATGGTAGGTATCTCATTAACATTTTGATTTGCATTACCCTAAAGATTGATGACGTTGCTCATCCTTTCAGTGCTTATTGACCCCTCACATATATCCTTGAAGAAATGTCTACTTAAATCTTTTACCCTTTAAAAAAAATTAGTTATCTTTTTATTGAGTTAGAGAATTCTTTATATATTCTGGAAACAAATCCCTTATCAAATACATGATTTGCAAATATTTTCTCACATTCTGTGGGTTGTCTTTTCACTTTCTTAATGGTATTGTTTGCATCATAAAAGCTTTCAATTTTGATGAAATACTATTCATCTGTTTGTTTTTCTCGTTGCTTGTGCTTTTAGTGTCATATCTAAGAAACCGTGGACTAACCCAAAGTATTGAAGGTTTGTTCTCATATTTTCTTCTAACAGTTTGATAGCATTAGCTCTACATTTTGGCCTATGGTCTGTTTTGAGTTAATTTTTGTGTATTGTGTGAGGTTAAAGTTATTCCAACTTTACTGTTTTGCATCCAGTCATCCCAGCACACCATTTGTTGAAATTACTGTGCTTTTTGCCTGGAAATGTCTTCACCAAAATCTTTGCATGGATGACTTCATTTTGACATTTGCATATCTCATATTAATTACTACTTTATCGTAGAGGCCTTCCTTGACCCTCTACCCAATGTTCCAGTCCTGTGTCATTCTTTGTATGTGCCTATCTCATGTCCTTTTAGCAGTTTTGCTATCTGGAATCATTCATTTAGTTACTTGAATGTTATTTGTCTCTCCACCTAGAATGTAAGCACTGTAAGAACAGGAACTGTGTCTACTTGTTCTCCATTCTAATGTCTGGCACATAATAGGCGCTCAATGACTACTTATTGAGTAAGTGCCTGTTATTGCTCCTATTGGTGTTTGATCCAGTGACATGTCCTCTCTGCATTCTTGTTAATCAGCTACTGACCATGTCCCTAATTTGGGTTCCACACCTGGTTTTTCTTTCTTTCTTTCTTTTTCTTTCTTTCTTTCTTTCTTTCTTTCTTTCTTTCTTTCTTTCTTTCCTTTCCTTTTCCTTTTTTCTTTTTTCTTTTTTCTTTTTTCTTCTTTCTTTCTTTCTTTCTTTCTTTCTTTCTTTCTTTCTTTAAGATTTTATTTATTGATTTGTCAGAGAGAGAGAGAGTGAGTGAGCACAAGCAGGGGAAGGGGTAAAGGGAGAGGGAGAAGCAGTCTCCTCACTGAGCAAGAAGCCCGATGTAGGACTTGATCCAAGAACTGAGCTGAAGGCAGACACTTAACCAACTGAGCCACCCAGACATCTCCAGACCTGATTTTTCTACTGAATTCATTCAACTTGCTGACTCTGTGAGCTCCTTTTTGGTATGGTCCAGTCCCAATTCACATAGCCCACATAGATCATGAAATCAGCTCCTTCATATTAAAACTCAAGTGTAATTTCCCCATATTTTTTCTAGCGGAAGGAATCTTGAAGTTCTGGCTTCCTTCTGCTAGGCAACTGTTTGCCCATCTATCCCAAGCCCCAAAGCAGAGATAGAGAGTTCTGGGCCCGGCCAAGGGCCTAAGTAGCAAACAGTCTTTACTGAGGCTGGGAGCAGGGAGCCTGGTTTAATGGTTGGAGCAGAGAGTCGGGGGATGGGCAATGTGGCTATTGACACAATGCATGAGAGCCACTGACCTCAATCTGAGAGCCTGGACCACAGGTTCAGGAGCTGCTCTTATTCATTGACTATGCAGGCCCACACAGGCCCAGTCTTGCCTATTGGTTTGTAGCTGGTGGCTGTTAACTTACTCAAGGAAGATAGAATTGCTCAGTTTCCATCTCCTGGGGAAGCTAGGGAAATTTAATAGGCTGGAGGTGAGCTCTAATGATACTAATCGTCTTCAACTTTACTGAGGGAAAAGAAGCCAATAACACTGTTCACCAGCCTTGTTCCTTACAGACAAAAGAGTACCAGTGATTGTTTGGTACTTTAACAGGCCCCTGGTATAGACGGAAGGGCACTGGGTCTGCAGTCAGCCCACCCCGAGTTCAGTTGTTGACTCTGTCACTTGCTAGCATGTTGCTTTCCCCCTTTTCCCTCACTGAAGATAAACAAAATCTTCCTTTTCTGCCTCACTAGGTTGTTACAAACACCAAAGGGCACAGCATGTAAACATGCTGTCTAACCTGCAGTGCTCTGCCATGCTTCTCCTTCAGTTTCCTGCCTCTGGACAGCACCTCTCTGCCTTCCCTGAGATGAACTGGCCCCACCCATGCCCTCCTCCAGCTGTGGATGTAGTCTGCTTCTGACTTGTTTCTGGCACTTTTCCTGATGCTGGCTTAGTTGCTAGGCCCCTCTGAGTATTGCCCTGAAGACTCTGTTTTAGGTGATGATAATGTACAGTTTGAATATCACATCCCCTGGGCAAAACTTGTTTTCCTTTCCCCCAAATCAGGGAATTGTCTTATGTCTGAATGCTCCTCCTAATGGCCTTTCCCAGGCCCACAACAATTTAGTCCCCAGGTTACTTGGGCTTGGCAGGATGCCTCAATTGCAGGCACCCACCCAATTCCTATTACTTAGTGGTACCCTCTCTTCTCTCCTTTATACTCCAAACTATTCACTTTTCAATCCAGTTATCAAGGGTCTGCCATGTGCTGACATGGTCTTAGGTCCCTGCTTGCACACTGTCTCTTCTAGGTAGTGCAGCATCCTACCAATGACAGTGTACTTATGACCTCTGTTGTATAGGTGAGGAGGCTGATGTTGGGCAAATGAAGTCACTTTCTTCCCATGTGTGGAAGAGCCTGGTAGATTTTCCAACCAATCTTTCTTTGTGTGGTTCCAAATGTTCTACGTCTGTATTTATGCAGATAATAGACCTAGAACCTCTCATTTTTGGGTATATGATAGATCTTGGATTGAAACCGTTTCTCCTGGGCCAAAGTCCACCATCCTCTGCTGCCATGAGCCTCTGGTGATACCTTGTGCCCATCTATGAACCCCACCTGCTCTCTGAGTTAGAACCACCTTACATGGCTCTTTATTACTCTTTTTTACTTTGGATGCATTAGCCCTGTCTGGACCATTAGACTTTGACCTTTCTGGGGTCAAAAATCAAGGCCCATGCTCCACTATGTCCCATCTAGAATCTAACACAGGGCCTACCCAATACAGTGTCTTATGCAACCCATGCCCTGATTTTACCTTCCAGGGAGAGACCTGTGGACCCGCAGTTTGCGCAGCAGCATGTCAGAAATATTGGGCATGACATCCAAGCCACTCTTTGGCTCTTCTTCCTCAATAGCTGAGGAGAGTTCAGAAGGGAGCCCTGAAAAAAACCAAAGTGCCTAACTTATAAAATGTCTGAAATTATAGTAGCACTGTTGGCACCTTGCTTCAGTTTATAAGAACCTAATTATATGCCAGGGGCTTTATAATTGTTATTTTATCTTCGCAATGATCCAGTGAGCTAGAACTTAATCATCTCATTTTACAGGTAGGTAAGTAAAGACTCAGCAAGGTTAATAACTTACTTAAAGTCATAAAACTAGTTACTATCACAGTCAGACTTTCAAACCAATTTGCTCTAAATTCTAGTTCTTCCCATTGCTCCCCATAGTACCAAGCAGGCTCTTGTGCCTGGGGTTCAAAGTTGGTTTCTGGCAACTGAAAGCTATAATATTTGGAAAAGTCCCCTCTCTTTGGCAGGCTTCTCAGGAGACCTGTTGCCCAATTACTCTTCCTCAAGTGATTTCAGTGGTTCAATCACCAGTGTCCTACCTAGAAATCTGGTTCCATATTCCCATAGATAGAAATAGGGTAAAGCTAAGGTCATTAGATCTTTTACAGATCTCAGAAATAGATGCCTCCTAGCCAAAAGAACCAATGAACAGCCTTTTATTATCTCATAAAACTATCCTGGGTCTGTGCTCTGAAAGCAGAAAGAACAAACCAAGTATTCTCTTTCCCATAAATCTTTCTCCTGTTTGAAGACAGCTCTTGCACCTCTCTAAAGCTTCCCTTCTCCAAGCTTTACCCTTGTTTTTCCAACTGCTCATTGTTATCTACTATGGCCCATGCCTTCTAGATATCATCCCCTACCTGCACACATTCTGGTTGTTGCTGTCCCAGATATGCTCTAATAAGCGCTTAACTCAGGAAGACATGGGCAAATGTCCCTGGCATTGACATTTGTTATTCATGCAGCATAGACACACTGTACCTTACTATGGGCTTATTGTACATTTAGGATGAAAAGCCTCAAATCTCTTTTACTTGAGCCAAATCAGGTGTCTTCATCCCATACAGTGGTTACTTTCCACTTGCATGCAGGAGTTATAGTTATCCATGTTCTACCATCTCTCATGGGCAGGTTTCCAACCAGCTCAGTCATTTTCCAGAATTGTAGGCCAGGCCAGAGGTCAGGACTAGAGGCATACTTGTGGTAGCTGTCTAAGTGCAGCTAAGATTGGGAGTAATGTGAATTAGGAGTTTCTCCAAAGGAAACCATGCAGAGAGAAGAGGAGTTATAGTTTGGCTTAAGGTAAAGAATATTTAAATATTTTGCGCTTTCCAATAACAGAACAGTATTCAGGAGTTTGCCGGTACTCAAGCTATCCCAGCAATGTCTAGAGGGCCATCTGTTGGAAATGGGGTAGTCAGTGATCCTTCCTTGGATATAAGATTGAACTAGATGTTCTCTTAGCTACCTGTCATCTTTTGGATTCTGTCCTGGCACTTACTGCTCTCTGACATTTCCATGTGACAGATGATAAACCTTGTGGTGCCTCTGGCCTTGCGATACCTTTATGGTTTCCACACTGTACCCACAAGAGAGATAATTAAACAGTGGACTCATGAGAAATCTCTATGATTTATTGAACCATACAAGAACTAATAATCAAGTGAAAGCCATACCAGGGGCTTTTGCCTAGAGAAGTTGCCTAGGTTGAGCCTCCCTTGCCCCACCAAAAAAATAACTAGGTAGGCCTTCTATCCCTGATAGGATGGATGTCTGAAGGATGATCCTAGAACTTGTGGATCCTAGAACCAGCCACCCTCCTCCTGAACTCAACAATTACAAAAAATTTTAAACCAACCATAAATATACCAGCAACCCTCAAATGTAAGAAAAGGCAATCATCTTTAAAAATAATGGCCAGAGAAAGACAGAACTTCCTAGGAATAAATGTAGAGCTCCTACCCTTGACAGCCCTTTCTTCTTCCCTCAAAGAATTATTACTGACAGGAAGATATAAAGAGGAAGAATTCTGGCAAGAGTGTAATACCACAGAATGAGAAGGGAAGTAGACTGAGGGGGTGAGCAGGCAGCCTCCAGAGGAGATTCAGAAAGTTTCTTCAGAAAGGAAGGATCTCCATGCCACTACAACAATACTCCCAAGAGAAAAAACTGCCTGTGCTGCTATTTGCTTTTCTTACTGAGTAGGAGGGGAGAGGAAAGGCAGAATGATTGCACAGCATTCTACCAAAGCTGATTATCTCAAACAATATGGAGGGATTTACCAGAAAGTAAGACAAAAGAAAAAATAAAACAAGCCCATCCAATGAAGTGTGGGCAGGAGACACATGGAAAGCCCCAGTTGAAGCTGCCCTCTACCCCTGACCACCACTTTTGAAAAATAGCATAGTGGCCAAACTCCTTGGATTTTGTCTATTTTTTCCTTCCTCTCTCTGGCAGGGGAGTGAGAGTGGCTGCTGGGAATAGTTGGGCCAAGTCTGGAAAATAAACACCTGGGCTAATTGTCTCTACAATTCTACCCTGAATTGGGAAAATAATCTATAATCTACTACTACTGTCCCAAAAGAAAAAGATATGCCCACACTGTGGTGTAATAAATGCACGCGTTGGACTATGAACAAAGCTATAGAGAAAGAGCGGAAACTAATCCCACAAACACCACTACCCACAGCTCCATCTGGACTTCCCCTCTTCCCCACCACCCAAGCAGTAATAAAGCAGACACAAAATACCCAGTCTTCAGCTAAGCACTGCAGGGGGACAGAGATCTCAGATAAGGTAGGAAGGAGTCAATGAAAATTGACCTTCACAATATCTAGGTAAAGAGAAAATCCAGGTGAAAATGTCCACATCAAAAAGAAATAAAATGAAAACAATGGCATGGTAACTACATGGCAGCTAAGAAAGACTGAAGTATTTAGAGATTAAATAATGGAACTGTAGTTGAGATATTGGTGAGAAATTTGCAGATCATGTTGTCTCTGAACTAATGAACAAAACAAAAGGAGCAACGAACATATTCAAAGATATATGAGAAGAAAATTTTCCTCACTTGAGGGAAAAGCTGAACTTGCAGATTGAAAGAGCATGCTATGTTAAGGAAAAAATAATATCTCTATCTGTCTATCTACACACACATACGTGTGTATATCCATAGACATATATATGTATCCATATCCATGTATACATATATGTATAAAGAAGTGTTTCTCCAGCTGCCCTCATGGAAAGAGTAAGCCATCTACAGGGAGACGTGGAGGTTGAGGGGCGCTGGAAATCAGCTGGTCTCAGACTTCTCTACAACATTAAATACAGTGTAGTATCTACAAAGTTCTGAGAGAAAGAATGACCCAGAATTTAAAACTATCCAAGCTGTCCTTCAAGAATAAAGGTAACATTTTTAAACATACTAGAATTCAG
Source organism: Ailuropoda melanoleuca (assembly GCF_002007445.2). Lineage (NCBI taxonomy): Eukaryota > Metazoa > Chordata > Mammalia > Carnivora > Ursidae > Ailuropoda > Ailuropoda melanoleuca. Next base: position 62,406,814 of record NC_048225.1, read on the forward strand.
GAAACAGCACCTCTGAGCCCTTCTAGGAAAACTATTGGATAATAAAAACTAGCTAAACAAGACATAAATCAAAATCATAAACTTGGGAATGGTGAGCCATTGTAAAGGGACTGATGCTGAGCATTAAACCCTTTACATATAAGTTTAGGGCTAACCAGCTATGGAACTTACAGTTACAGAATGAAATGTAAATGTTACAGCCTTGACAGTATAACAAGAATAATTTATCATTTGTATATGTAGAGATGGAAGAATGGAAGAAATATGAAGGTGGGAAGAAATGCTGTCATTTTCATTTTTTCCCATAGGAAGTCAGTAATCCAAATTTGAAACATGTAATCTAAAAAAAAGTACCTCAATGGCTCCAAACTCTTAGTGCATTTCATAATGTATATTTTAAACTTCTAGAATCTAATCTGTTTTCTGGAGGAAGAAATTGCCAAAATTTAGCAATTCCTACAGCTTCATTCTGCTTTAATTGAAGTTTAATTAAATTTTCATACTTTTTATCTAAAATAAGTACATCTAGCAACCTAGCATAAAAACCTTCTTCCTTCCTCCCTTCCTCCTTCTGTTTTCGTGGGGGAAGAGGGCATTTGTTAGAAGCTATATTTACTTTCTTTGTATTTTTCACTATTAGTTGAACATTTTGATAATGTGCAGGAGGTATTTTAACAGTAGAATTATTTTAAACATATCTGCCTGTATTAGCTCGTTCCAATGAAAGCATTTGTTTCTGGCAATCTCCAGGACTTAGAAAAATAGCTTCTGGGGCTTCTGATTAAAGATGCTCTGAGACTCAGATGACCCCCCAAAATGCCAAAGCTATTGGATGGGGATAAACTTTCCTCAGATTGATCTTCTCGAGGAAGCCTTTTCCCTGTCTGAGATCTGAGGGCTCTGAGCTCAGACTGGGAGTGTCTAGAGGGACTGCCCACACCTCTCTCAACCTCCATGTCCATATATCCAACAACTTTCTAGACGTTGTCACTTGGATCAAGATGATGTAAACAATTTCAACAGCCACCATTATCAAACATCAACTTGCATTAGATGTAGTTTTCCATTCATTCCTTACAACAGCCTTGCAAGATAAATATTGCTAAGCTAATTTTCTGCAAACTAGGAAATTTAGGCTCAGCTAAATTAAATAGACTTCCCAGTGTCCCAGCTAATTAGTGGTAGAACCGGGATAAAAACTAGGTCTGTCAGACTGTGGCATCCAAGCTGCTCTCCACGGGCATTCAACACATCCAAATCCGAACTTGCTGTCTTCCTCCTCAGGTGAGCTCTTCCTCCTGTTCTCCACATCCTCATTAATGACACCATCACCCACCTTGGCCATGTGGACACACACCTGGTGGTCTTTCTGGTCTTCCCCTCTACCCCATCTCCTCACCAAGTCCTGCCAAGCTGACCTCCAAATAGCTCTCAAACCTGTCCCTCCATGTCCCTTCCTGTCCCTCTCAATCTACAGCTTTAACACCTGTCACCATGCTGTTTCCATACCCTTTTACTGGTCTCCCTGCCTCCAGCTTCTCCCATTTCAGGCCAGCTTTCATAATCTGTCAAAAAGAATTATTCTCAAACTTAGCTTTGATCCTGATGCTTCCCTATCTACAGGCTTCTCTGGCTTTCCAAGGGGTCCTGAATGAAGTTCAAACTCATTAATTCTCCCTCAAAGCTTTCACTCTCCCCGCTCCCCACTTATACTCCCCCCTTACTGCCCATCTCTCTAGAACATATGACCCATACTTGGTTCACATGGGATTCCTTCTGTTCCTCGAACACGCCGAGAACTAGAAGATGCCTGTGTGCCTTTGCTCCTGCTGTTCCCTCTGCCTACGATACTTCTTTTCCATCGCTCAAAGCTGCTCCTTCTGGAATCCTGCCCTGACTCACTCACCCCTACTGAGCTGGCTCCTTCTTCCTCTGTTGTGCTAGGTATTTTGGGTTGTAAAGTCTTAACACAATGTGTTATAGTGATTTGTGTATCCTTGTGTTTCCTTTCCGAGAAGGTGAAGGTGAGCTCATTCATTTATTCAGTATTTACTGAGTGCTTACTATGATTCAGGCAATGGGCTTGGAGCTAGGGATATAATGCTGAGTTAAACAGGTCACTTTCCTCTGGGAGCTGGTTACCTCATGGGACAGAGATTAATTAGAGAAACAAACGTTACATTTCATACTGTGGTAGATTTTATAAGACAGAAGGATCTGGAGGTACTGGAAAAGTGTTCCCTAGAAAAGTGACATTTGAGCAGAAATCTAATGACTGAATGAGAGTTCATTAGGCAAAGAGAATGAGAGGAGAACATTCCTGGTTCTGTGCCTATGCCAAGCCAAGAAGAAGGAGGAATGAGTTGTTGAAAGGCCAAAATATTGAGAGTGAAGAGAGCGGCCTTCAAAGATGTGGGAAAGGGGAGCGGGGTTAATTACACAGGGCCTTGTACATCCTACCAAGGATTCTAGTGCTCATCTTAAGAGCAGAATGAAGGCCTCTGAAGATGCTAAACCAGAATTGCATTTCAGAGATTCCTCTGGCTGAGAATGGACTGTGGATTGAGCTGGGTAAGGAGGTCAGGAGTGCTGAGAGATGGGATAGAGGTTGTTGAGGTAGCTGAAGGGACCAGTAATGACAGCCAAGACAAAACCCTCTTCTTAATGGCAGAGCCTGAGTCTTTTTCACCTCTGCATTCCCAGCATGCAGCCTGGGAACTAGCCCACAGTCAGCCTCACATCTTTGGCTTGAAATGACCTGCAAATGATTAGGACCCAAACATCCTACAAATGATCCATGAAGAGAACTTGTTGGATTGTTGGAAAGACCAGATGCAGCAGGAAAGAGCCTCCCAATCCTTAGAAACTGAAGGAGAGCCAAAGTTCTTAAGATTCCAGAATGTTCTGATAAGGATCTTCCCCATCTCCCAAAGGAACAGCCAACAATCATCATAAGAGACTCAAGTTTTCCCTATGAGCTCATATACACTGTTGTATTTAGGGCTTGATGGGTATTAAGGAGGGCACGTATTGCAATGAGCACTGGGTGTTATATGCAAATAATGAATCATGGAACACTACATCAAAAACTAATGAAGTGCTATATGGTGACTAACAACATAAAAAAAATAAAAATACTAAAATAAAAAATAAACAAACAAAAAAAAGCTAGCTTCTCTAGCTTTCAGGGAGCGCTCCCAAAGTCTCTCATCCTGGATATGAGAGGAGATGAGGCTCTTTGATTCAGAATGTTCAGAATGTAGGAAAAGGAAGTCCCAACTCTGCAGATATCAAGCAAACACATGAGGCTGCTCACCACAGCTCCAACACCATTCTACATAAACTGTGGAGCACACAGGACAACATCCCACATGTGATAGAGTTCCACAACCTTGATTATAGGAATTAAAATGTATGCCAGGTTTCTGCTGGAATAAAGACCAGTATCACATAAAAACGTATCAGCACAATGAAGTAGGTACTATAGTCCTATTATTATACCCATTATATAGAAGAGCAAATTGAGCCATCTAGAGACCAAGAAATTTGCCTAAGGCTATGAGGCTAATAAGTGTTGAAGCTTGAGCTATTAAGCACCCAAATCCTAGAAATGAGAGAAAAAAATGGGAGGGAGGGCACATAGTGGATATCTAAATTGGTATAATTTTTATGTTAATTTAGCAGTATGTATATGTATTTAAATATAAATGCCTTTTGATCAAGCAGTTCCACTTCTAAGATATTATCCCATGGCAAAACTTATGTATTTATATAAAGATGCATCTAGGAAAATGTATAGAAATACAGAGAAGAAACTAAGGTCCCCGAAGAATTATGTGGAGCAGAGCTATCTGCTAACCTGACAGCTTGCCTTAGAATCATTACTCAAGGCTGAGACATTCTTCTCTACCCTATAGGTTATCATACTTCGGGGCATCTATGTCGTAGCAACTTAGATTTTATCTTAATTAATGCAGGAAAGTTGCAGAATACTTTAAAAGAAATACTTATGGAGAAAATTGGCCTTACATGACACATCAGACACATCAGACCTAATGGACATATACAGAACATGCTACCCAAAAGCAATAGAATACATATTCTTCTCAAGTGCACATGGAACTTTCTCTATGATAGATCATATGTTAGGAACAAAACAGGTCTCAATAAATTTAAGAAGACTGAAATTACATCAAGCATTTTTCTTTTTTCTTTTTTTTTAAAGATTTTATTTATTTATTTGACAGAGATAGAGACAGCCAGAGAGAGAGGGAACACAAGCAGGGGGAGTGGGAACACAAGCAGGGGGAGTGGGAGAGGAAGAAGCAGGCTCATAGCAGAGGAGCCTGATGTGGCGCTCGATCCCACAACGCCGGGATCACGCCCTGAGCCGAAGGCAGATGCTTAACCGCTGTGCCACCCAGGCGCCCCCATCAAGCATTTTTCTAAGCATAATTGTATGAAACTGGAAATCAATTCCAAGAGAAAAAATATAGTAAAATGTTAATATCTGTAGAGTTTACATATATTACCAACAAAAAAATAAACCAACAAAAAACCTAAGGCTCATATGGACACCTAGGTAAAGAGATGAAAAGCAAATCTACCCACTAAGAAAAAACAGAGTAAATAAATATTTAAAATGTTTAAATTTGAACTTGCTTGCTAGCAAATTAGTTGAAGTAATAACAAAGTGGCATTTATTGTTTATCTGATTCTTACTATATTCTGGCCCATAAGGAGTGAAAGCAAAGCAAAGTCCAGTGCTGGTAGTTCTTAGGAGGAAGACCCCTCCGTCTTTGTGGGTAGCAGTCTACACTGGAGGCAATTTGGTAAATGCAAATATTTCTACACTTTGACCCAGTGAATCTCAAGCCTGAGAATTTGTTCAAGGGAATAACCTGAAGGAAGAAAGAAAAAAACTGAGTGCTGAGTTGTTTAGAGCGGGGTGGTTAATCGTAGCAAAAAGAACTGTAAACATCTGAAGTACCCAACAATCCATGCGTCAAGGCAAAGTTACACCCATTAAATGATAAATAAAAGGACACGTCAAAACACATGGAATCAGTTATGAAATAAGCTTAAAAAGTAGAAACAAGAAGTTATAGCTACACAAATCAATTGTGAAAAAATTATAAATGCAGGTAAATACTGGAAAGAATAAAAGTTGCTTTTTTTCAGAATTTATGGGTTGTGGGACAAATTTTAAGATAAATCTTTTCCTGGTGTTTTGAAGCTGCTTTAATAAGCACATTAAAAATTAAAAGTAGAAAAGTATATCATATTTTTTCCCAAAGATTTCCTCCAAAGATGGTTAATTTACAAGTTGTTGGAAATTTTATTTCTGGGAATCTTGTTAATGTTGACTAGGTAGGTGTTAGTTAACTATATTTCAGATCAGGGCTTCCAACATAGTTGGTGCACCCTGGGCATGCCCATAAAACAACCTTTAAGCAGAAGGCTTCGGTGCTGACTGACCACAGGTAGCATGACCCGTAGAAGAGGTGAGCCAGGAGATGGGGANAAGGGGGGTTGGGCGGGGTGGGGGGGGGGGGGAGTTGCAGGGCCAGGGAGGAAAGGGCTGGGGTCTGGACTTTGTGGTGACAGCAGATTAGAAAGCAAGAGATGACTCTGATGTCTTGAAAAGAGGAACTGTTCTATTTGAGTGACTTCCTGGGTGTGAGAGGAAAAGGAAGTGTTAAAAGTTGAGGCCTGGGTCACCCTTCCAGGCTTCCTAGGTCCTAACAAGGCTCAGGGAGGGCTGGCAGGGTCCAGAAGGGGGCTGGTTGGAAAGAGACAAGTTTAGAGGTTCTCTGAGTGGGCAGGAAACATAATCTGATTCATTCATTTATCTGCAAATATTTACTGAGGGCCTCCTCTGTGTTTGGCCCACACTCACCACTGGGACAAAGGCCCTGACAGAAGTCTAGTGTTTACACGTTCACCTTCTTTTATCTGGTAAAAATGAATGCAGCACTGGCCTGAGGAAAACATCTGCCCTGATGCCACCTACCTTTTTCCTGCTCAGCCGCTTCACTAAGTTCTGGAAGCTTGAGCCCCACTAAGTTCTGATTTCTTATCAGGATGTGCTCCTTTTTAGGAAAAGAAGAAAACAACATTTCAGATGATAACATCAGGAGGAACTTTTCTCTTGGTTCTGTTTATGGCTCTGTGACCACTCAGCCTTATGTGGGAGGTATTAGGGGCAGCCTCAAAGGGGGGTGGACAGTCATGACATGGTGACATATGAAGGGCACCTGGAAGATTGCTCCTCTCCCAGCCCATAAAAGTGCCTGAAACCCCACCATTAGCACCATATTTCTTGGGTTAAGAATTGTCACTGGCATGGTCTACCTTTTAAATAAGCCTGTGAGCCTCAGGGCAAATGAGCTCCAGCCACACTGTGGCTGAGAGCTACACAACAAACAGAAGCAGAGCCCAGGGCTCCGGAGATAGGATGGTCACCTGGATGTGTATGGAGCTTCTGCTGGAAATGATTTTGTTGAGCTCATGACTTCGCTTTATGCTGGCTAGCGCATAACTGGCTAGGGCAGTGAGTATCCACTTCCAGGAGTTGTGACCTCTCCTACCCCCAGTTCCTCAGTGGCTGGTTATGGCACCCCTTGAGTTGTAAAACTGTCCAGACAAATGAAGCCTGAGAATTGCTGCCCCACTATACTGCCTGGGGCCTTAGCAGTCCGAGCCCAGGAGAGATGGGGATGCTGACCACAAGTCAATCAGCACCAGACCAGCACTTCCAACGTCTGACAGATCTCCTTGCCCCTTGTGACTTGTGCTTATTAGGGGATTTTCAGTCTCCCGTGTAGCAGGGGCCACTTCAGTGGTTTGCCCCCGGGTAAAGAAGGAAAGGAAGGGGCCAGCAGAGGGTGCTCATGGCCCAAAAGGAAGTAACTGGCCAGGGCCTTTTACCTGTTTCCTTAGCAGCTCCCCGGAGCCTCCAATTCAGAGCATTGAGGAAAATTTCTGAATAGGAATGAAGGTTTCTGAATAGGACACATTGCAATGTGTCCCTGCTAGCACAGAAACCTCCTCACTTGTGCTTGACTGCTATCAGGTACCTCTTTTCCACATTCGGTAGGGGAGCCAGGGGAGCCTTGTCCAGTTTTAGCCATGAGGGTGCCAGCTCCCACCCCGCAGAGTCCTGGTTGCCTTGGCCCCTGGCCTGGGTTGGCCCTCTGGGGAAATGGGACTGGATAACGATTCCTTGTCCTGTTAATCTCCTCTTACCCTCACACACTATCTCTGTCCCCTACATCACTGCATACTCCCAATCACCCCCTGCATAGGGTGGCAGCCCCACGAGAGACTACTGTGCCTGGTTTGATGGCCAATGAAAGTTGGGAACATCACGGACACTGGAAGAAATTCACCACAGGGGGAGCAGCCCCTCATGGCCATCATTATACTTGAGGATGGATTTGAGGCCCTTTGTTAACAGGCATCAGGAAGGAAAGTTTGGGAGCCTGACAAAGGGAAAAGCTATTCCATCCTTGGCATGACAAAGCACTCTATCAAGGGCTTCCTGTTTATGAACTGCCAGCTCTGGCTGGAGGAGAAAACACAGCCCAGTACTGAGGGCCCACGTGCCCCTCCATACACATGCCTTACCTTTAAAGTATGGCTTTGTGTGGCAACTATATCCCACACTGACTTCACCCTAGTAAGTGAGGTAAAAGCACCTGAAACATATTTATGAAGAAGATGCTGCACAGTGGGCCTGATTTATCAGGGTGGGGAAGTTTAGGGACCCACAAGACCCAAGTCCAGGCCACAGCTGCCCTTCCTAGCAGCTCAGCCCAGAGGTTTTCAGCCCAGCGGGGACCTGGAGTGCACACCCTACCCAGCTGGCCCCCAGGAACCTACCTCACGGAGCTTAGACAGTTTTTGCATCCGTACTGGCTGCACTTGTATCTGAAAGTCTTTGAGTCCGGGTGCCTTGGCCAACTTGCTGCCAGCTTTGCCCGAAAAACGTTTCTCTTCCTCTGCCAGAGGCAGCTTGGCAAGCACTTTCTGCAACCGGGGGCCGGGTTCTTCAGGACCACTGTCCCAGGAGACTCCCCGCTGTAGGGGCGGCCGGGAAGCAGGGGGCCGCAGCTCAGCTTTGGAGCCAAATTTTGACCCTGTTGGCTCTCCAGCTGTACCTTTTCCCTGAGGGCCCAGGGGAGCCACCCCTCCAGAGCCCTGGGCTGGACCTCTGGGCAGAGGGTTGCCTTCCCTAGCTGTCTTCAGAAGTGCCTTTCCCAGCTCATTTTCAGCAGGGCCAGGCTGAGGGCTATTCAGGGCCATTTTCCCACCACTGCCTACGCCAGAAGCTGGGCCTTTGGGTGTGGCCTCAGGGCACTGGAGGGGAGCGCAGTTTTCCTTTTGTTCAATTGCAGTCTCTTTGGACTTCTCAGTTGTGGGAGAACGAGGAGTCAGCCTGCCCTGAGACACTTTCCTCTGGTCATTCTGCTTCCGGTCAGCTAGCCCTTTGGAGACATTCTGAAAGAGACAAGGTAGAGCTGGGACTCTGGAGGCAGGTTGGAGAGGAAAGAGGTAGGGCCACTTCCACCGTGGGCCTCTGTCCCCACAGACCCTGCTAAGGTGCCTGTGTATATGTGTGTGCACTGAGTGGAAGAGGAGGGCTTCTCAGTCAAGTCTGAACCAGTAAAGGGGATCCACAGACAAGTCTGAGGTCTATAAAACAGACAGGACAAGGGGACCTGTCATTCACAGTCCTCTAAGAACTTCCCAAGGGCTAGGAGCTGTGGAGGACAGTGGAATAGAGGACAGCTTGGGGGCAGTCACAAATTTTCCCCTTGACTCAGTTGCCCCAGTTTCTAGTCTTGACTCTTCCTGGCAAGGCACTTAACTCTTAGGGACTCAAATTTCTCATCAGATTTATGAATCCTCCGAAATTATTACAAATGTAAATGTGTGTTTATGTGTGCATGTTGTATGTATTTTTCTGGGAAGAGAATTCATAGCTTTCAACAATTTCTCAAGAATTACATGATCCAAAAGAGGTTAAGGATCTTTGGATCAGGTGGCTCTTGCAAAGGTGGTATCTTACTACTCAAAAGTTCTAAGATCCTGCACTCTTATTTCATTTCCCAAGGGAAACCTGCTTTGTGAGGAGCATTTGTATAACTATCTTATTTCATTTCCCAAGGGGAACCTGCTTTGTGAGGAGCATTTGTATAGCTATCTTATTTCATTTCCCAAGGGGAACCTGCTTTGTGAGGAGCATTTGTATAGCTATCTTATTTCATTTCCCAAGGGAAACCTGCTTTGTGAGGAGCATTTGTATAGCTATCTTGTGTGAGTGGTGGAATTCTCCCAAAGGACTCTACCTTGGCCCCTGTTCTAGATGAGATTGTATTTCATGCTGCCCTGGACATCAGCTTGAACACTTTGCTCTGAGCAGGGTGGGGCCCTTCTAGTGCTCATCAGCAAAGATGAGATTTTCCAGGCTACCCCCAAGAAGAATCCCAATCAGGACCTGGAACTTTACTGTAATTTTTACTAGAATGACAAAAGCAGCAGTCTTGCCTGACTGTCGCTGGCTCCAGCAGTCCCCCTGGTCTATGGCCAATGGCCTGAGTGAGAGTACAGGGTTATAGGGTTATAGTGAAGGTGATCCCCACTGAATCCTGCCTCCTTACCCCCTCCACTTTAGACTTCCAGTCGTGATAGAACAGAGGAACTTTTAGCTTCCCCAGCCTTGACCCTCTACTCACGTACACCCACTTGAAGGCTGCCCAGGGCTAGCCTAGACTTTTGGAATGTGTCTCCCACACCCAAATCATCCAAATGGGCAGAGCTCACACTCACAGGCTCGCCAAGATGAGGTGAAGAGAGTTCGGCCTCATCCCCCTTCTGCTGGAGAAAGTGAACACAAGTCAGACAGCAATGTGAAGAGACCATATCTTCTCTTGAAATACCCTCAAAGTGGTATAGATGCTCCCCCCACCCCAGCACCATCATCTCAATGGATCATGGAGGGCCTCTCAGGGGTTAAGGGGTAAGAAGAGAGACCAGTTGGCATAGAAACCCCAGTCAGGACCCTTGTTACCTGCGGTGGTGCTCCAGGCAAAGGGGACTGTGGGCCACTGCATGCATCCAAACCTGGAATGGTCCAGACACTGGTGGGTGATGTCCAGCATCCCAGACCATCAGCTGTCCCTTTAGCAAAAACACATCTACCTCCCCAGAATGCCCTTCCTTGTTTCCCCTAGGTCTGGTTGCCAGTAATACCTGACTTGTGGAGTACCTTCCACATGTCAGGTTCTATGGTAAGCCCACAGTTAATCAGCACAGAAACCACATGAGGAAACCAAGGCAGAGGGAAATCAAGGTCACACATCCAAGAAGTATCAGCACTGAGAATTGAACCCAGGCTCCCGGTCAGAGCCTGAGCTTGCCCCACAGCTCTGACGAGGGCAGGCTGTTCTCCCTGGCACCATGCCTCTTTCCGAGCTGGTTTGAAGGTGTGGCCCTGTACACAGTCTAATGAAAGGAAGAAACCAAAAAGAAAAGAGTATCTCAAATAGAGGCCTTTCTAAATAAGCTCTGGGGTGGCCTCTCCGTGAGTCCTCTCTTAGCGGAGAAAGCACTCGTTGTAGCCCCTTCCCACAACCTTGCCTCTGTCCTCACCTGCCTAGACTCATCCTGGGCTAGGCCTGTCTCCCCACACTAGCCCAAAACCCCAACAGAAAGTACATCCACCCTCCGCAGAGGCAGCCCCATCAGGCCTAGCTGGGAGTCCTCTGGAGAGGAGGCCAAACAGGGGGCCTGACTAGAAAGCCTGCAAGATGGGATGCATCCTGCTCAGGCCAGGGACCGGACTCAGTTGCCACCCAAAGGGAGAAGCCAGGACAGGAAATGCCGGGGGTACTAGACCTCACCAGGTGGCGTGGAGACAGTAAGTGAGTTGCTTTGAGAGGATGTCGGAGAAGCTCCGGGGCTGAGGTTCGGGGAAACAGCTGTGGAGACAGACACAAACTGACCAGCATTCATGAAGGTTTATGACTTCAGCCTAACAAAGATATCCTTTCAGGTATTTCTAACCCATGGGAACTGGGACTGCTTCGTCAGGTCAGGAGCTGATCCTGGCCTGCCATATAAGGCTCCTACCACAGGAGGACTCCACCCATGCAGGGTGGTCTAGGAACCTGTGCACATGGGCATCACACAGGGATTTCTCTCTGTGTAGGATTTAGGGAGGGGGAACCCATGTTAAATTCATGGGTATCATAAGGGCTGACATTTCTTGGTGAAACAAAAAGACACAATAGGCCCAAAAAATGAAAAGCAAAGTTGTCTGGGCTAGAGTTGGATCTGTAGTTTAGAGCTTCTGAAATAGGGTAAGATGCCCTCTCTTCACAAGATCCTCTCCACAAGAATCAGTCCAACCTGGCGCCTAGAGGCCTGGGGGCAGGCAAGTCAAAGGCCATCCCTTAGAAGCAGAGCTCCCATTACAACTGGGTCCTGGCCCCCCCATCCCCTACCCCACCTCGGAGGGGCTCAGGGCAGCCACCTGTACATCCTACCTGACGGGGAGTCTCCGGGGCCGTTCCTGGACTTCCTCCCACGGCGGGTCAGGAATCGTTCACTCACCGACTTGGCTTCTTCAAGCAGCGCCAGGTTTTTCTTCTTGTCCTCTTCTGAGATGCTGATGTCTGGCAGCTGGTCATTGACCAGGTCAATAACGTGCCCTGCAGGATCTGCAGTGGGAGGGTGAACTCTGGGCGAAAACCACAGAATCCTTGACCCCCCACACCTTAGTCCAGGGAAGCTGTCCAGAGTGGACTCAGCCAGCCAAACTTCAGCCCAATGCCAGGCCAGGGAGACAGATAGGGCTGCCTCAGCAGGTTTGTAGCCTATAGCTGTGGCAGGTTCTCTGTAACAAATGGTCACAAGGCCACCTAGTTTCCCAGTACTGTCCTAAGCTCTGCCATTAGGGAAGGCCATCAGGAACACTACCTCCATGCTATCTTTCCCTAGTGTGTTCTTCTTTCAGGTCTCTATGTGTTCAATAAGCTAGTGAGCTTAAGATGTGTGGATAAAGAACACTCCAAAGATCATGGCCACCTTTCCTCCCTTCTTTCCTTTACTCACACTACCTACCCCCACCCTTCTCCAAAACCGCCTCTTCTCCAGCAGCGCTTCTCTGGGTGAATGACACCACTTTCCCTAGCTGCTCAGAAACATGGGAGTCACTCCACGCTCTTTCCTCAGTCTCTTCACATCCCACCAACTGGTCATCAAATCCTGATCATCATTGACCTCAGAAATATCTCTGGAACTTGTGCCTACTCTTCATTCTTGTTCCTTAGATCTTACCTGCACATTTACAACAGCTGCTTCAGAGGTCCTCTACCTTCACGCTATCCCCTTCCTAACATCTTCCACTGCCTATCAGAGTGACCTTCCTAGGAGCCATATCTGACATTGCACTTCTCCTGCCTCACATCATCAGGATTCCTTATGGTCCCTAGTCATGTGCAAATGCCAAACTGGGTCCAGAACCTTTGTTCATCCCATGTACTTCTCCTAAGGCCCTTCCCCTCCCGCTTGGTGGTGAACAACTCTCATTGTGCCTCTTTAGCCCCCCTTCCCCCTTCTTCTGGTTGTAGCTCCCCAGTTTGCATTGGGTAAAACCCCTCTGAGTCTCAATTACGTTAGTTAGGAAGGAGCTAAACCCTATCCCCTCACCTCACCCGAGCCATGGCCAGTCAGAGTTCAATCCCCTGGCCCCAGTGATTGATTCAGGGATCGCCATGGGAGGCCAAGGAGAGGCAAGTTTGGGAACTGTGTTTGAGTACACAGGAAGAAGCACTCTCTTTCGACTGATGGGACATAAGCTGGGAGTTCCTGGTAGCCATTTGCCAAAAAGAAAGCTAACACATGAAAGGAAATTTGAGAGATGGGATGAGCCAATTGCTAATGACCCAACTTGAGCCCCTGGATCCAGCACTCCTTGAAACGACATGCTCTGGCTTTTATTTATTTTTATGTATGTATGTATGTATGTATGTATGTATGTATGTATGTATGTATGTATTTTTAGCATAAAATAGTTTGAGTTAGGTTTCTGTCATTTGAAAGAGTCCTGACTATTTACACACAGCAGAGACAGCAGAGCATTCAGTTGCTCTGTTATGGTTCCTGCTCCCTCACTGTGTTGTTTCTTCCACCCAGAACGCTTTTTCTTCCTTTTGTCTATCTGTTGAATTCCCTAAGGCACAACTCAAATACTCTCTCTTCTGGAATACCTATCCAGCCTTCCCTCTCCCCAGACAGAATTGGTCCCCTTCTTGCCTCAGTTTCCCTAACACTTCTTTAAAGGGCCTTATCATACAGTGTCCTGATTATATCTGTTCACTTTTCAGTCTCTTCATAGACTATGAGCAACACGAAGGCAGAGACCAAGTCTATATCATATTTGTGTTCCAGTGGTCCAGAACAGACCCTGAGAAACCATATGGAGGATGAGCTGGTGACTGGGGCAGCGATGCTTGGATTCAAACGCATACCTACCTGTATGTGGACCTTTCTTGCAGGAGATAGAGGGCTCTGCCCCCTGTGCCCCAGAATTGAGCCTTGCCCTGCTGTTCTATCTCTTTAACTTCCTCATCTTTCTCTTCACCCCCTGGCCTTGTCTTTTTACCAAAATAAATTAAAATTAGATATCATACTTCTTCTGGGCTCAAACACAGAGGGGCAGACTGACTTTGCCTTCTTACGCTCATAGGTATAGACCTGCCTGAGAATTAGGAGAGGGGAAGGGGCTGAGCTGCCAGATCTCAGTCTTCCTGCTCAAATATACCTTCAGCTGGACCTCTATCTCTGGTTGCAGAAATAAGATAATTGGACTAGCCCCTTACCCACAGAAGTCAGTGAAGCAGTAGAAACCTTCAAGTGTCGGTGGGAAAGCCTCCTGTGGGGACTGTGAGCTCTGAAAGACAGAACAGAATCATCTTGTTAAGAAAATTCGTCCACAGCTTGTAAATAGGCAAACAGATACCTGTATACTCTTTCAAAGTCATCCTAGAACATCGTCTTACAAGCTTGTCTAAGCTTGAAAACTTGTTAGAAATGTAAATTCTCAGGTTCCACCCAGACCAAATGGATCAGAAACTCTGGGAGGTAGGGCCCAGCCATCTGTGATTGAACATGTCCCCCCAGGTAATTCTGATGCTAAAGTTTTCAAAAACCTGCCCTAAGGAAATGTACCTTTGGCTATTTACTTTTCATTAGGGCTCAGACTCTGAGTGAACATCTAACCGTAGAAAACTCATAAAATGTGAAAAATTGTATGGTGGAGATGGAGATGATTTCTGTTGGGGAAGAAAGATAAAAACAAGGTTTCATTGTCTTGTGGAACATCAACCTATGTTATGTTAGACTTAGGAATCTTATTCTAGCATTCTTTTCCTCCCCACTGGTTATATATGTATTTCCATTTTTTGTATTCTGTTTTGAACTGCCTTTGTCATCCTGATGGTTTCCTCGTCAATGAGTTAAATAAATCTTTGACACATGCTCACTATATTTTTGTATGAGAATGATCTTTGCACATTTTTGAAAATTATACTTAGTCTTACTCCAACTAGACCAATGCATATGCTAGTGCTGTGTCAAACTGAGGCAGTGACATCCCTGTGTACGTGAGCCAGTGTCCTTCCTAAGCGGTCCTCTTCCCTACAGAACCCACTTTGACCAGGGGCAGGATTCTCCAGTCAAAGGCTCTTATCTCTGTTTGCAAATATCTGGGCAGTTATTATGGGAAACTACCCTGCTATAATTTGTGCTTAAAGGCTAGCAAAGTACAAAGAACCAAATCCGGGAAAAGAAAAATAATTTTGAGGGGAAAGATAATGGACAAACTCTTGCTCTCATTTGGAAAAACTGCTTGATTCTATTTCATCAATAAAATTATCAAGAAAGAAGATTTATAAAAAGTATATATAGCTATCTAATCCTCACATGCTAGGAAATATTGTTCTTGATAGCACAAAGATTAGGCACATGACATGTACCTGTTGACCAAGTTTTTGTCAGTTTCTCCTTCCGGTGAACTGGCATCCCCAGTCAAGATGATGGTAGGTGGACTGCAGGATATTCCTGCAGTGTGAGGGCCCTGGTGGTTCAGGACAAAACACAGATAGAGTTAGGCTTCGGATGGTGGAAGTTTCCGAGAACTAGAGCTGGAGCATTTACTCTAGTAATATGACACTCAGAACCATCTTGATAAGGGTTGAATACAGTTTATTTGGATTATTCAGGGGGAAAAAAGGAAAGAAGAAAGAAAGAAAGAAAGAAAGAAAGAAAGAAAGAAAGAAAGAAAGAAAGAAAGAAAGAAAGAAAGAAAGAAAGAAAGAAAAAAAGAAAGAAAGAAAAAGAAAAAAGAAAGAAAAGAAAAGAAAGAAAGAAAGGAAAGAAGAAAGAAAGAAAGAAAGAAAGAAAGAAAGAAAGAAAGAAAGAAAGAAAGAAAGAAAAAGAAAGAAAGAAAGAAAAAGAAATAAGGCAGTTTCTCTTTCATTCCTCAGCAGACATTCACGGAGCTTAACATGGTCTACTTTTCATGAATTAACATTCAGGAACCTCTAAGCCATCCCTGGTTAGTCTCACTAGCAATCTAGAAATAGAATGGTGCAGAGGCCTCAGGCACAGCCAGCCAGGTTGGGGAAGGAGGAAGACCAGGAGAACGGGTGGTGGCACCCACACATTGGGTAGGTACACAGTGAGATCCCACATTTGGGTAATCATGGCATTTTGATAAAGGTGATGTGTTCAATGGGTCACAGAATATGTAGTTTAGTTGTGTAACCTTGAAAAATGTTTACCTGAATAAATACACATTTCTGAAATTAGAACAAAAGTTATTAGCCAGTCCTTAGATTTTTGAGGTATTTCCAAACCACTAAACAAAACAAAACTAATAACAGCAAACATGAAAGAGTCATTCCATTCTAGGTTAATGAGGTTGTAGTGAAATCAGTGTACTATTATACTGCGATGGCCATGTGAATGGTAAATCCATATCTGGACTGTAATAAATATTGATTGAACGAGTAAGTGAAAGAATAAAATGAAAGCAATATAGGATATACAATAAGGTCCATAAAGATGCATATCAGCCTGCATTTCCCCACAACTCAGTGTACTGGGGATAAAAATAGGAGTAGGAGGGGTGCCCGAGTGGCTCAGTCGGGTAAGGTCTGCCTTTGGCTCAGGCCATGATTCCAGGGTCCTGGAATGGAGCCCCGCATCAGATTCCCTGCTCAGCAAGGAGTCTGCTTCTCCCTTTCCCTCCGTCTGCTGCTCCCTCTACTTGTGCTCTCTCTCATTCCCTCTGTCAAATAAATAAATAAAATCTTTTTTTTTTAATTTAAAAAATAGGACTAGGTAACAGTAATACATAGTCTTTCCAGTTCTTTTGCCGCCTACTATTATAGTATGTCCATCTAAGAATTGTTCCCAGGTATGTCTGGGAGTCTCTCTAGGGGTTCTCTCATATGTCGCCTTATCATTTTCCTTCTCTTCTTCCCTGCCCCTCCTTACTGGTGTGTGTTGTCAGGGCTCTCTGTGAACACCCTACCATCCCTGCCAGGCCTGTCTCCCAGCACTCTCAGGCATGTCACACCAGCTCCCACTGTTGGAGTGGCGTCCTGGAGCTTCAGAGTAGTGGGTCCCCAGTGCCACTTTCTCTGGGGGCTGTGTCTTTCTGGAGCCTCTGGGCAATAAGTGTTCTCACTTCTACTGGCCCTGATGAAGCCGTTGCCTGGGGGCTCCTCACAGATCCAGGGCTGAGCTGTGTTCTTGAGCAACTTCGCGTGTAGGTGTTGACTCCATGCAAGGTGGGGAGGGGCCCTCTCTCCTTTTCACATTATTACTTGTTAAGTGGGTTCCATACAATGCTCTCTGCGCTTCTTAAATCCCACAATTTTAATTGAAACCAGCTCTTCCTGTTTTCATTTGTATCTCCTCCCTCACTTGGCCTCAAACATAAGCCAGGTAAGCTGGCGAAGTGTCTCTGAGTCCCACCAGGGAATGCCAGATCCCTGTGTTCCAGGACCTCTTCAGCTGGAGGGAGGTACAGGGATTGGAGGAGGAGGAAGCACTCAGCATCCCTGGACACATGGAAAGGAAGTTGGGACAGGGACTTCGGCTGGATAGGAAGCAGTAGGAAGCAGCATTGCCTCTTGTAAGAATTATACAGACCTGTGCTCAGATTTCTGCTCATCACCCACTAGCTGTGTGTCCTTGAACAAGTTATTTAACCTCTCTGGCCCATGATCATAAAATTCAACTCACAAGGTTGATGTGAGAATTAATAATATCGGGAAAGCACCAGCACATGACTGGTGTTTTCAATAAATAGTTACTGTCAGATTACTTTTCTCTCTCGTTCAACAAAGACACTTTAGTTATCCATCCATCTTGTGTCAGGAGCAGCTTGAAAAACAAAGACCCTCAAGACCTCACAGTCAAGCAAGGGATATAGAGAAGTAATGAATACTTATAATAAATTTAAGCTGATAAGAAATGGACCACATTCTGTGAAAGCTCAAAGGAAAGGAAAAAAACCTCCTCAGCGGAGTTGGAGAAGACTCTCCAGAGAAGACATTTCAGCTGGGTCTTGAGGGATTAATGGGAACTTGAAAGAAAAGGATATTAGAGGAGAGGTTTTGGGCAAAGGGAACAGCATTAGTAAAAGGCATAACTGGGCATTAGAGATTTATCAGTGTAATTGGAGCATGGACTCTGGGGTATGTAAGATAGGAAAGTTCAGGGATGGGGGCTGCAGTATTGTGGTTTATAAGAAAATATATATATTTGGTCATTCAGATGACCAAATATATATATTTTTCATAGACATTTGGTCTTCATCCACAGTTCCTAGCTCACAGCTCCCAAGACCCTTGGAACTTCCTGAGCGATAAGAGCAATGGGAAAATCTTTTGTTATAATACTTGGTTCTTGTTCTTAGTTCCTAAACTCCCTTCAGAGCCATAAAGGTGAAATGGGTTGCTCGTTATCTATAACAAACCTTTCCATCACAACTGAGCTTATGCTAATGAAGGTGACTTTTGCAAAGCACCTAAGTATGGAAGCTGGTTGCCATGGGAAACAGCCATGAATAGAGTGTTGGAACTTTCAGTCCCCCGCCCCCATTTCCCAGGAGGGGAGAGGAACTAGAGGTTGAATCAATCACCAGTGGCCAATTAATTAATTAATCATACCTACATAATGAAGCCTCTATAAAAACCCAAAAGGAGGGGGTTCAGAGAGCTTCCACTTTGGGGAACCAACGCACTTCCACATGCCCCTGTGCTGCATCCCAAGCTCCACAGGGCTAAGCTCCTTTATTCAAGACCTCACCTTATGTATCTCTTCATCTGACTGTTGATTCATACCCTTTGATATCCTTTGTAATAAAACATTAATCTAGTGAATAAATGGGTTTTCCTGAGTTCTTTGAGTCACTTTAGCAAATTATTACACCTGAGGAGGAGATCATGGGAACCTCTAATTTCTAGCCAGTCCATCAGAAGCACAGGTGACAACCTGGACTTGAGATTGGTGTCTGAAGTGGGGGCAGTAGGACAGAACCCTTCACCTGTGGATTTGATTCTATCTCCAGGTAGATAGTGTCAGAATTGAGTTGAGTTCTTGGACACCCTGCTGGTGTCAAATAATTTCTTTTGGTAGGGGGAAGCCTACAACACATACAAACACACACATGTTGGACTTGGTTTCAGGAAGCTAACTTAGAGGCAAATAATGGAAGTAGAATAAAAGGTTGAGCCAGCTTCTGATGGACATTGGGTGTTACTCCAGTGAGTTTAATCTTTGTGGTTTTAGAGATGGGGAACACTGAAGGTCAGGTTTGGGAATACTTTGACCACCCAAAGAGAGAACATAGAAATATTGACAGGAGATCCATTCATAGATCATTATGGTGCACATTGGTTGAGATGATGGAAAATGTCTCGTTATTACAGCATCCATCATCCTCCTAGGAATTTTGAGAGGCTTCCAATCAATTGGAGCTATGTTACTCTCCATTTGGACACCCACAGTTGGCCAAGGTAGTCAGCATGATGCTTATGGCTGGAAAAAGAACCAGCCAATCTATCTTCATAACTCCAGAGCTCCAGTCCTTCCAAGAATGTAGATAGCAATCCTTCTGTCAAGGACTCCTCTTGTAAGAGATGCTCAAGAATTTCCCAAAAAAGCAACAGCTCCTTTGATTGATAGTATAAACTTGTTGGGCTAGTGATGGTCACTCTTGATGGTCACTTGCTTTGTCCTTTTGTTACCCTGTCTCTTAGTCCCCATAACTATAAAATGGTCAAAGGCCTGGGGCGCCTGGGTGGCACAGTGGTTAAGCGTCTGCCTTCGGCTCAGGGCGTGATCCCAGCGTTATGGGATCGAGCCCCACATCAGGCTCCTCTGCTATGAGCCTGCTTCTTCCTCTCCCACTCCCCCTGCTTGTGTTCCCTCTCTCACTGGCTGTCTCTATCTCTGTCGAATAAATAAATAAAATCTTTAAAAAAAAAAATGGTCAAAGTCCTGCTCTGTCTCAGAAGAAGTTTGTGTGAATAAAATGAAATGATGAGCGTGTATGCACTTTGATAAGTCTCATAAGATCTACAAATACCCATTAATCATAATTATCATTAAAATTAACAATGCTCTCCTCAGTTCTCCCCACCTCTTGTCCCCTGGTAGGAAGCCAACAAGCAGCAGAGAGGCTGGGGCCTTCCAAGGGGCCAGGAGGGAAGCAGGAGGATCTTGGGTCATGATGTGGGTCTTGATGACACACAGTGGAACAGTATCCAGAAGAGCTGCTGAGGTCAAAAAGGGGAATCAGAATGTCAAAATGGCAGGTCATGGGCTGGAGCTGGGGCAGGCAGGGCCAGGGGCAGGTGCCTCTTTACTGGGAAAAACTGGTAAAGAGGGAGGAATGGGGAAGTTTTCTACTGTGTGGATTCTTTAGTGAGCAGGAAAAGGGCTGAAGTTTTTCCAGAGGCTTCTCTTCATGTCACTATAAGGGCTTCTTATTGATGTGGTTTCTTGGATCTCAATTAGGGAATTAGCCTATTCTCTGAGCTACAAATTCTCTGAGGTACAAATCAGAGACCTGGAGGGCCATCCCCTGTGAGAGTATTTATAAGTTTTTATATTAGTTGCCAACATTTTATAATTGAAAGAATTCCCATAAAGGTCTGGATTTCCTGCTTTTCCTGAAAAACCAAGAGATCAAGCAATCTTGGGTCTACATTTCTGAGAGTAACCCTTGGTCTGCTTCTACTGGCTTGCTTCAATCAGTTGTGCTCCCTGCGTGGCCCTGAAGGCATCCAAGTTACTGCCCCTGTGGTGCACGATTCTTAACCTGTCTTGGTTTTCTGGAGCACAGGAGGTTTATGCTTAAAGCCTCCCCTACTCATGACACCTTTTTTAAAACCACTTTATTAAGGTATGATTGACATATGAAAAGCTATACATATTTCATGTATTCAACTTGATGAGTTTAGAGCTAAGTATCCACTTGTGAAACCTTCATCATAATTTATGCCATAAACCTATCCATCACTTCCCAAAGTTTCTTCCTGCCTTCTTATTTATTTACTACTATTATTATTGTTGCTGTTGTCATGGTAAGAACACTTATAAGATCGGCCCCCTTAGGAAACTGTTAGATACAGTACAGTATTGTTATCTCTAGGCACTAAGCTGTACAACAGATCTCTAGGACTTATTCATCTTGCATAACTCCCACATCATCTTGATGAGGTTTCTTTCCATACAGGCTCATGGGAGACTGCTGCCATGGGAATTCCATTTGGAACACTGACTGTGCTTACAGTACATTTGAAATTCCTTCCCTGGGTGGAGTTTATTTTGACCATGATAGTTTGAGCTCTAGAAATTATCTTATTCATGTTTTTCATATTTAGAGAATTTTTATCTTGTATAAATCCTTGAGTGAACAGGAAGAAATACGCTTTGGCTAGCATATCATTTTCATGCGCATTATATCATATGGTTTCTGCCATCCCTTGGGGTGGGCTTTTATGAATCCCAGCAGGCATTAATGCAGATGGGGTAGGTCTACATAAAAGGGGCAGGGGAACCAAACATCACTTTCTTCTTGTTGCATTCTGAAAGAAAATCTGTGGGAGTGCTGATGGGATTATAACATATTCCTCCAAGAGTTTCATATATTCAGGCTGCTAAGTAAGTAGAATACAATTCATTTATTTAATTATTTAATTTTCTTGACATGCTACCTGTTTCCCAAAGCAATTTGAAGTAACCAGCAATAACATCTAAGATATAAAAACAGGAGGCTATAAAAATGGGGGGATAATTTGATAAATATAAACACCCCTAGGAGCTAAAGAGAAGTGCATGCTTCTCCTAACCATCCGCGGTTTGACTCTGAAGTTAAACTGTTTGACCTGAAACCTAATGCATCTGTGATGCATGTGGTCTAGGGTCTGAGAAAGATTTCTTTAAAGAATTATTCAGCAGACAAAAAAAGTAATACAAGAAGAACTCCATTCTTCACTCTCACCTCTCAAAGGACATGGAATGCTTAGCTTCCATCCTCCCTTACCTCTGCCCTTCGACTTTTCACTTGCTTACCCTCCCTACCTGAAGCCCTTCTTCCTCTCCCTCCCTCCTCAACTTACTCTTGCAGCTCCATCCATCTACTTATTGTACAGATTGTCTAACCTTTCTTTTTATGATTGATTCAGTTTTCAAAAGTCTTAGAGTCTAAGAGAGGTCATTGTGTACACATTCACACATTATTATTTTGTTCTCTCCATTCATCCAGCAAACTTACCGAATGCTTATTATGTGCTGTGGTCTATGCTAGGGCCTGGGAAGAGAAAAGTGAACAAGCCAGGCCTCTGAAATGCTTCCCAGTTAGCACAGTGGGATGGGGAGTGAAGAAAGTAACCCCGACACCCACCCCAGGTAGCTCCCGGGGCCTGGTGCCCTTAGTGTTGACTGTGACGGAAATGGTCTGCAACACACTGGAGGAACTGCTTTCTGGTGGGAGTTTTCTCTGCCTCCTGGCTAAAGGCCACTTTCAGCCAAGCTCTCCTGAGGTGACTGTCATGTATGGGGCTGTAGGCACCTTCACTCAGAGAAGGGCAGAGGTGCTCACACAGAAAGGCAGAGACAAGCCACGGTGGCAGGTGCCAAGCGTGTAACCACAAACACACACAATTCAAAGCTGCTTAAAAACTAGGAGTCATAAAGCAATCAGGGAGACATCCTCCAATCCCCTGATGGAATGTCCTGGAATGCTCCTTACTCTCTTCTTCCAATGTGTGCAAAATATACAGTAATAAAATCAAAGTGTTCTTTCCTTAACCAGTACACAGAATGGTTGAACAAGCTTGGGGCAAAACTGTCTTTGTGGGGAACATTCAGTCTTCTGTGGGCTGTTTCAGTTCAGCAGGCACTAGGGAGACAGGGATCCAGGAGAGTGTGGGAGATTCCAGGGGCCCTCTGAAGTGAATTCTGCCAGATTTTAGTGTGTGTGATGAGTGTAAATACTCCCTGCTCCCACCCTGAGCTGCCAAACAGAAGACAGGGCCTCAAGCAAGCTTGCGGTGCGGCGTGTTCAAACACAGAGTCTGCCAGTGATGTCACTGGCTTCAAGACTTCAAGGGCCTTGGGCTTGGGAACCACAGTAATTCATGCATGACACAGCTGCTCACTTACTAGCTGTGTGACCTTGGGCAAGTTACCTCACCTCTCTGTGCCTTGGTTACCTCATCTGTAAAAAAGCTATCTCAGGGGAGTTACAATAATTAAATGGGTTGATAGAGAAATAAGATTGTTAGTTAAAACATAGGATGTCTAGTTATATTTGGACTTCAAATTAACAACAAATAATTTTTTAGTGTGTGTGTCCCAAATATTGCATGGACGTAACTGTATTTTCATTTGCTAAATCTACAGCTCCAGATGAAAAGCTCATAGAAGAGCAACTGGGACTTAGTAAATGCCCATTAGTGTCAGACGTTACATTCTGTTCCTGTTACCTTTGGGGCTGAATTAATTACTTTGGAGTTCGGTTTTGAAGAGATTGTTTTCTTAGTTTTGAGTCTGATCAACCATTTGGAGTTAAATTAGGAGGACTTGCCCTTCTGGTCATGAAGCCACACAGCATCTCCCCTGGGCATCTGACCCCACAAGCTCTAGCAGTCTTGTAATCAGTGACTCTCAGAGAAGCCCGCCTCCAAGGCCACCTTCACCTGGCTTCACTTCCTCTCTTACCATCTGCCCCTCAGATCAAGTAGAGCTGCCCTTTGTGGGTTACAGACACAAGAAGCAAAGGAACAAATGTGGAGAGAGGGCAGTGACACTCTCTTAGACCTACTATGTGTGGGGCCCTGTCCCGGGCACTTCTGGTGTGTTTCCTCACTTCATCCTCTCCAGCAGTTCTGCAAATGAACCTCAGAATATCCACAAATTGGGTATGATAATGCCTCTTGATGTCATTGAATCATGAAGAGGAAAGTGAAGGCCCTGAGAATAGAATAGGCGATGGATATATTTCTTTTCTCTCCCCCTTTTCCCCCCTTCAATCCCCACTTTACCAATGAAAAAGTGGATTGTCCAAGGCTGTACAGCTAGTAAATAGTGGGGAGGAAGGGCTCCACACCAGGCCTGTTGGCCTTCCCACTCCACCATGCTACTCTTACAGTTGTTTCCCCTGACCTTTGGTCTCACCTCCCCTGGTTCCTGGTATGTACCGGACATTCTGACACTCCTCTGTTATTCTTCCAAGCTGCCCCCTCCCTCACAAACCCCTTCCTCTGGGAAGCCCTCCAGCCAGTGCAAGTTTGAACACACAGCTGGAAAAGAGACAGCAGGGACATCCCCTTACCTTCCCATGGGCCCTCCCAGGAGTCCATTTCCCTTCCCTGGAGTCAGCCAAGCCCTGGGGGCTGGGCCATCTCCCCACAAGCTCACCCTATAATAAGCCATCAGGTCACATTTTGTTCTCCTTAAATAAACCTTATAGAAACATTTAAATGTTTATTTCACTCATAAATTCCCAGGAATGCACAATAGTTTCCTAACTGCCTGGGTGCAGGGATAAATATAGGCCAGTGTCATAGACGGGAATATTATCTTCCTTTCCCCAACGTCACATGACTAGGCCCAGACGACGAAGCTCTAAGCAACAGCCCCAAGCCCCAGCCCTGGCGGGACTGGGAAGTTTAGCTCCTGCACTTGGGACCTGGCAGATAGCCTGGGAGAGAAGGACCCTACTAGAAGATAGTGCGGGGTAATGAAGTTGGGGAACCCTAGCCAGAATCCCACCTGGATAACCTTAGGCACTTTACTTTTCTGAGTTTCCTATTCTTAAACATTATGTGGAGCTAATAATCCCCATTTGCAAGGTTTGTTTAAGGATTAGACAAGATAAAGCAATAATAGTGACGATGATGATGGTGAGGGTGGTGGTAGAGGTTGGGCCTTGTGGTGGCTGTATCCCCAGGTTCCTCTCTCATAGCCTGGAGGACAAACAGGGACTGCCTCTGTAGAGACAGGCCCTGGCCACAGAGAGAAGTGGTGCTCTTTTGATAGGATAAAAGGACTCTGGGGACTCTCGAGAAAATGATTATTCCAGCAGCAAGCCCTAAGAGCATGGGAGAGAGTAGAAATGCCTCTGCTGAAGTCTGCTGGACATGGGGCTCCTCCCTGCCAAGGACTGAAGACTAGTTCCTGGCTCCTCTAAGCTCCCCAGTGTCCACCCTGTGGATCCCCCTGTACACCCAAGGCCTGCCTTGCCTCTGGTGAACCCTCTTTCCTGCCATTGTCCACTCTATTCCTAGAAGCCAGGGATCAACAACCACTGGATTATCCTGCCTTCTTCACCACTGTTTTCACTCTCATGCCAACAGACACCAGGAGTGTGGAAATCCATGCAATGTCTATTAGTCCTACTCAGGGAGAGTGTATCACCCACTGAGCCATTCATTTATTATCATCTTCTATCCTCTCCTCCTCCCCTCTTTTCCTCCTGTTTCTCCATTTCTTCCTCTCCAATCCAGGCATTTTATCCACTCAACCTATCCACTCAGCCTATCACACATCCATCCATCCATCCATCCATCCACCTACCTGCCCATCTGTCCATTCATCCATCCTTCCTTGAGCTCCCACCACATACTAGAGCCTCTGCTGAGAATTGGAGAGACACACATAAAAGACACAGTCCCTGACCTAAGTGGCTTATTTGTAGCATAAGACAAGAGACAGGAGAATCAGAAAAACAAAAAATGGTAAGCTACTTCTTTGCTCACTGTAGGAACTAAAGACAAAGAATTTTAATATACATTTCTGACCTTCTATAACAGTCAACACTTCCAAAACACTTTCTGCTTTTTCTTTGGCACTTCCACAGCTACAATCTCGGAGTTCTTCTTCTGTGACCAGAACCACTAGAAGCCATCCTGGTGGAACTGTCCTCTTGGCCCTTTCCAGGCTGCTTTTCCATAAAGAATGAGGCATCAAGCAACTGCCCTCCCCATGCTTGGGGCCTTTGGTGTCTAGAACACTGGTTTACTGCTGGGTGGAGCTAAGAAAGGAGGCAAAGCTAACAGAAACACTTAAGCAGGAAACTTGGGTTTGCATCTCTACTGAAACACAATGCAATTATGTGGCCTTTGATAATTACCCTCATAGAGACCCACTTTCTTCTTCTATAAACTAAAGATAATAATATCTACCTTGAGGGAATGAAACCACGTGGTAGGTGCCCAGTAGATGGCTCCAATATCTTGTACATTAGATACTAACGTTTTACTGATAATTCATTTGAAGATATTTCATTGAAGATTTTAATTGAGGCTATTCTTACAAAAGGTAATAATAAATGGAAATGAGGCGATGAATTCAAAACCCTCAATTGAACATTCAATGTACTAGCCAGTTTCTAGTGTTTGGAATGTACTTACCTGCCTCAGCTTTCTCACTGGTAAAATGGAATAATAATCATATGTACTTCCTAGAGTTGTTGTGAGGTTAGTGCACGTAAAGTGCTTAGAGCAGCGCCTGTCACTTAGGAAGCCTAGCATGAGGGTTCTCATCAGGTGAGGTGAGGGCATGTCCCCACCCCACACAGCTGTCATCAGGTTCCCAGGGTTTTACGTGCACTATCTATTTTGTCTTCATCCCATTCCTTACAGACCATTGATTCTCTAGGTCCCAAACCTTTTTCTCACACATTTCCCAAGGGGTCTCCAGGGAGGTGTAGACAGAACCCCAGTCTGCTGGCCAGTGAAGACAGGGCCTGAACAGCCAAGGGAGGATAAAATGAAGAGAAAAGCTGGCAATCTACTTTAAATGGTAAAGCATGTTGTTAAGTTCTAGATATTTCTGGGGTTAGCAAGACCAAGGATCCTCCAGTTCATGATCAGAGAAGAGAACACAAGCGGAACACAAAGCAAATCAGATCAGAAAGAGGTTGTCATTAGATTGTAAATCCATGGGGAATTGAACTCTCTGAGAGTGGGGCCTTAGGCCACTTTATTAAATGCTAATAAACATTTGTTAAATGACTTCAATAAACATTTACATTTAACTCTTGAACAACGTGGGTTAGAACTTATATGTGGGTGGTTTGTTTTTTTTTTTTTTTTGTAGTATGGTACTGTAAAAGTATTCTCTCTTCCTTATGATTTTCTTAATAACATTTTCTTTTCTCTAGCTAACTTTATTATAAGAATGTAGTATATAATACATAAAACATACAAAATATGTGTTCATGACTGTTTATGTTATCAGAAAGTCTTCCAGTCAACAGTAGTCTATTAGTAGTTAAGTTTTTTAAGAGTCAAAAGTTATACATGGATTTTCAACTGTGCATCAGGGTTGGTGTCCCTAACTCCCACATCATTCAAAGGTCAACTGTATTGAGTAAATTCAACTCAAGTCTATATTTATTGGGTGCCTATCACGTGTGATTGAAGAGTTATACCTTTCCTGTGTGCTCAAACTCTGTTGTGGTATAGTGGGGTATTTTCTGGACTAGAAGGAAAAAAAACAATAATTCTAGCCCCATTTCCTCACCTTCAGCCATGAAGCAGTAGAATCCAGGTCTTGTCCCTTCTTTGTTATGTCCTTTGGACAACTGACTTAACCTCCCAAGCCTTAGTTTCCTAATCCGTAAACTAGGTATAGTCATAGCTAACTTATAGGGCATTATGAAGGTTATCTGAGATAATGAATACAAAGAGTTTAGCTTAGAACATCGTAGGAGCCCCACGTTTAGCTTCTTTCCCTGCATCTGGGTATTATACCCAACTGTTCTGAACTTCCAGTTCCCTGGGAATGATGACCACTGTCCTCAACAGTGGGGTTAAGGCATCAATTGCAGTAATATACATAAAAACTTTTTAAAAACTATGTTGTGCTGTATTAGGGACTTACAACCTATTGTGAGCTGAGAACCTTGCTTGGCACTTTATATATATTATTCTGGTAACTAAAGTCAAGCTGCCTGGGGTTTGACTCTAGACTCAGTGACTTAGCTGTATTAGCTAGTACACATTACTTTTCTGTGCTTCAAGTCTTCATCCCTAAATGGGGATAACAATAGTACCTATCCCACAGAGATGTTCTGAAAATTAAGTGAGATAAAGTGTACAACTATCCTAGCACAGTGTCTGGAACGTAGGAAAGTTTCCTTAAATGTTCGCTGTTGTTCGCAGCTATTACTGTAAGGCTCGCCTTTAGATGAGGAAACAGGCAAAAATGAGTAACTCACCCCAGGTCCCACTCAGGGATGTGAAGCCCAGCTCTTTCCACATGCCACACTACCTATACCTGGCATCCCTATGAAATGGAAGCATGTCCTGTCTCTTCCAGACTTCCCTGGCTGCTTGGGGAAGCCTGCTTGGTATTTTTCTCTTCTAAAAGGACAGCTGAGCAGGCTCTGCTCTGGGTCTGGCCCGCTGACTGATGGTGGTAAGTCAGGATGGGTCTCTCACTATGCTGACACAAACAGGGAGAGAATTCCAGATTTGTCATGGCAGAGCAACCATGATCTCCAATTCTGACCCAAAAGAGGAGGTCCAGCAGCTTTTTGGTCCGAGGTTCTAGGAGCTCCACAGCCAATCCCTTGCTGTTAGGGCCACACACAGAGCGCTGATTCTCCAGAGCACATTCCAACCTAATTTCAGTTAATTAAAAATTGGAGGTGGGGATGGGGGTGGGGGCGGGGATGCCATTGGTTAGTTGAGTGCTCTTACGTCAACAAAATGCTGCTAACAGGGTTAAGCATCACATCGTCTAGAGGAGCAGAAAGTGCAGCACCAAGTAGGAACATAGGGAGATGTAGAGAGAAACTCGTGTGTGGCCTGAAACAGGAATTGCATGGTGGTCTGTGTTTTTAGAAGTCAGCGTGCATCGAGTTGGGCTGTGTTATTGTCTAAGGGCTGAACAAGAATGAAGAAGGCATAGGCAGCACATTGTCTCAGCAGGATGTGTGACACGGAGCTGTATTTTCTGGCCCCATGGGCTCAGGCATCTGAGAGGACGGCAAGCAGAAGTAAGACCCTGTAGTGCTTTGGAGTGTGGATGGCAGTGCGTTTGCAGGGTCTAGGTTGGTCATCTCAGACAAGGACTTTGGGAGCACAGGACAGTGTCCCCCTGTCTCAGGCACCAGGGGTTCTCATAGAGTTCCCAGAGGAAACAGTACTTAGTACAGGGTAGAGACTTAAGAACATGCGGTCTGGGGCCAGGCTGCCTGGGGTCAAACCCTGGGCCTGCTGCTTATGAGCTGTATGATCTTGGAGGAAGCTACTTAACTTCTCTGTGCCTCAGCTTCCTCAGCTATGAAATGGGGATGATGATACCTACCTCATAAAGTTGATTGAAAGTTAAATAAGTTAATACAGTAGAATAGTGCCTGGCATTATTATTAAGTGTTGTGGACAATGGAGATGGGGGCGGGAGTTAGTCAGTGGGCGGTGGAAGGAGGGCTACTGGAACAGATGATGTGAAAGATGGAGGTCTGCTTATGAGTTCACATTGACCTGCACCTGGGGGCTTCCAGAAACCCTGAAAGAGGATGGAGATTCTCTGGGTGGAAACTAGAACCAGCTGTTAGAGCTAACCCGAACTTCTTTGCACACTCAGGCTTGCAAGGCACTTCTGAGGAAGTCATGCTGTTCCAACGAGTCAGCTTTTTGATATGGCTGCTGGTCACAGGCCAAGGAATGGGTGATATCCTGTTCTTGCAGCCTCTTGGACCCTGAGGCCAGGTCTGGTGCCCTATGATTAGGGGGAGACAGGTGGGTATGTGCCCGGAGGAGAGATTTGGGAGCAAAGCTTGAAGGAACAGGGGAAAGGGGACTCTGGGAAGATGCATAAACTGCCTTCCTGCATCTGTAGGTTTTCACCGCACTATAGGCAGTTGTGGAGGGCAGAACTGAGGGGAGTCACAGGGAGGAAGTTCCAGCTTGACCAGGAAGCAGAGCTGGCCAACCACACCACAGACTTCCTTGTGAGGTGGGGAGTTCCCCCATATGGAGCTAGTCCTACAAATTCCCAAGACCCACCCCAGAAGACTGATTCAATAGGCCTAGGCTGGCAGAGGAATCCAGGTTTAACAAGCTTCCAGGTAACTGTTTGGGGGCTCACACTATGCAGAATTTTGCCTGCCTGGGAGGGAAGGGTGTTAGATGAGATCTAGTGTCTGTTCTAGTTTTAGCTCTGATGCTCTGTCATTCTGTGGTCCCATAAGGTCCCAGGCTTATGTTCTGACAGCTTTTATTCCTGCCAGAACCTCTTAGCCACAAGCTCATTCCTTTCAGCCCCTCCCTGTTCTAGAGCCATCCCAGAAAATACAGTCAGGGCACAACCTCACAGAGCGCATTGTCCAGAAGCTTTATTTCTTTGTGGGTCTTGATTACAGCTTCTGATTAGGGACCTCAAGTGTGTGTATGTGTGTGTGTGTGTGTGCGCGCACGCATGCAGAAAGAAAAACAGGATCTAGGTTTACAGCTTTTGTGTTTTTGTGTGAGAAGGTCTCAGCTAGTGTTCATGTCAGCGATGGGAAATGGGGGCTGGGGTTTGAGGAACTAGAAGTAGGGCTGGACCCAGGGGAGCTGTAAACTCAGAAGGATGCTCTGGTTCTTTGCCTGCTTCACAGAGAGGGAGTTCACACGGTACTGGGGATTTTAGCCAAATCCTCCTAGCCAACCCTGCTTTCCTGACTTGGGCTCCAGCCCCTGGAGGCTCCATCCTGTTCACAAGGCCTGACCCTCCCCTGAGGCTGTGGCTGCCTGAGAAGACCAATGTAGGTTGTCTGATGGGTGCAAAGAGGGAGGTGCTCTTCACTGACAATGCCCTTGGGCTTCGAGAGAACTCAGGGAGGCCTAGTGCCTGTCAGTAAGGGCAGAGAATAAAAGGATACTGAATCTGATGTCACCTTCAGTCTAGAGTCTAACCTGCCACAGCCCCATGGTCCCTCAAACCAGAAAAGGTACTAGAGGGCTGGGCTGACCAGAGTCTAGGAGGCAGTCACTAACACTTGTCCTGAGGAAGAGATGAGGAAGCAGAGGCACAGAAAAGTTAATAGGCTCACAGGAGGTCTTTTGACCAGGATGTGGAGGAACCCAGCTTGGTCTGTCTCCAGAGTCCACATTCTTAAATCCTGTGCTAATGGTCCTCCCTAATAGGACCTGGGCATCAGCTCACCTAAAGTCCTCATGGGTCCTTTTCCTGCTGGGCTCCAGCAGTGGAGAAGCTCTTGGTACCACAAACACTCCCTGTATTGTCTTGACTTCCCACAAGCACAGAAATAGAATCATGGCATTTGAAGGATCTTCAGAGGCCATGGTGGCCTACCCCTTCATGTTATAGAAGTCTGGTTCTGGTTCAAGGTCACAAGGGGAGTGAGCTTGTGGAAAGCTGGAATCTGGAGCTACTGCTGTTCAGCTAGGGCTCTCTGACCCTCAAGTGTGTGGTTAGCTCATGGATTCCTTCCGCTGGCTTGGCTGTGCCTGGAAACTCACACTCACCTCTGACCCAGTGGAGCTGTACCTAGATGTGGTTTGAAGTCATGATGGTCGGAAGGGCCAGCAGGCTTTTGTGCTATCTTGTCTTAGTCTCCTGAGAAGGCTTAAAGGTTCTTTTATTTAGAGAGGTGAGATGATGAACTAAAGGTAAACTAAACTCAGTATAAAAGGATGTCTTCACTAACAGTGGAGTTGCAGCTTTGTCAATCTTTTATTTTTATTTTTATTTTTTTAGGAACACTTGTATTCTTGGGGAGCATGGCATGACAGCTGTTTGGGGGAGCTGGCTAGGATTCAGGAGCCAGATTTTGCATCAGAAACTGGCTTAAGCACACTATTGTCATTAGTGAGGTGGAAGGGGTCAGACAGGAAGGGTCATGGTAAGAAGGAAACCAGGGCTAGGGAGTAAGGATGCTAATGGGGACAGAACTGGGGAAAGTCACGACTAGGGAGAGGGAGCATTTGAATCAGATGTGGATGTTTCGCTTTATGTTGTCATTCTCTTCTTTAATCTTCAAACCTTCAGTGGATTAACAAAATTTTTGTTGGCTAAAACTTATAGCCCACGATTACCAATGTTTTAAGGGAATTGTCCACATTTGGTTAGGAGCAGTGGTAGAAAAGGGGCAGCAACAGAGCACCCTTTTTGGAGAAGACCAGACATCATTCATAGAAGAGCAGAGGAGAAATCTAGAGCCAACGAGAGCAACTGACAAGCAGCACGCACAGGGCTCATGACATTCCTGGAAGAGAGGTTCAATAAAACACTGAGCTGGTTGCCTGTGGCCAAATGCAAGGGGGTTTGGCTCACTGCCATTTAGAAATTCAAGGGCTCCCCACGTGTGCCAAGTTCTGCAACATCTCAATCCCATGAGTTTGGGATAGGGAGATACAAGAAGCCATTCTTTTCTAAGTATTTACTATCTGAGTTCCCACAGTTATGACATACAAGAAAACAAATGTCATCCTAACATGAAAATGTTCACTGAGAGTCTGCCCGCTTACCAAATTAATGCTCACTCATACATTCTTTCCTCACTTAACAAGTGCCTGTCCCTTTGGGCTGAGGTCAGTTCAGACATCTGTCAGATATAATGGGGTGGTATAAGTGCAAAACAAGTGCAAAGTTCATGAAATCAAAGAACATAGTGTTGGAAAACTTCACGTGCAAGGTCTTGGACCAGTGAAGAGCAGATGGAGCTGGAGAAGCTAACAAAGAAAAAATTACAAGGATGATGAGGCAAGATAGGTTCTTTATGAGAAAATGATTTGCATATTGAAAGATCCATAGAGGTCCTTGGGAAAAATGAATGAAGCCCTTAAATTTTAAATACACAATCTCTTAACAGAGGTGCTGTAAAGTAAAATGTGAGCGATGTGGTTCATGTGTACAGATCATCATGTTGGTATAAAGAATAGATATACCAATGCCAAAATCGACACAATTAATTCTTTGTTCCTTCTAAAAAAGTAGTGCATAGTCAATTTTTTGTTATATGTCTAGCTAAAATAATTTTTCATAATTTCATTTGTACAATATAATCTCAGTGAGACTCTTTAAGTTAATTCCTTTTAATCATTTCTCTTTTTTATAATACAATTTTACTGAAAATCTTTTCCACTATTTACTGTAAAATTTTGATCTTCATTTTAAGTGGAATCAGTTTAAATGGCCTTTTGCTGGTAACCACAACCCTGACATGACAAGGCCCTCTATGCTGACGGCTCTCCTCAAGTCTTTCTCCATTCTAGGAAGGTGCCTGCAGGGTTAGTGGCTGGACCTCCCAGGAGACCTCAGTCAGACATAGCCTAGGAGTTTCCTCTCTCAGGATATATGGGGGGAGGGGGGACTTGGGCAATTCAAATGGACTCTGGGTATTTATTCCTCATTGTGGCAGCCACACACCTTCACCAGGTGCCCACTGCAGCCTGCACAAGCTGTCAGCAAACCCTCTGGCCAGGCTTAGAGATGTGGCACCAGCCCAGGGCACTTGGCTTGGCCCTGGCCAGGCTAACTGCAGGCAAGGAGGGGGCACTTACTTGGCCGGTGGGACTCTGGGCTGCCTGTGGCTCTCCAGGGGGCTCCTCCTCCTCGGGAATGTGGGGCATGGCAGCCTCCTGGCGGGAGTGGCCACGTGTGCCCGGAACCTCCGCAGTGTCAGCCCCAAAGATGCTCCAAGAGGCCTGGGCTCCGCAGGCTGAGGAGACGCCAAAAGGACAAGTCAAATCCACTCCCATCCCTGACCCAGGCTGGGTTCCATTTCCAGGAGCCATGAGCTGCAGAAAAAGCCTGCTTGAGTTTGCATCAACACCAGAGGTTGGACTAGGCTAGGAAAGGGCATTTGGAATTGCATTTCCTCCTGTTCATTTTCTCTGTTTACAAAGTCAGAGATGACCTTAGAGATTTTCCATCTAATTTGGTCCTTACAGTAAACACAGCTATCCCAGAAGGGAGAAAAGTGCTTCAAACTCCTCAGAGTCATAGCTAATGGAGGACACTCCATTGGGATCAGATTTGTACCTGTGTATCGTTTATTAAGCACCTACTATGTGCCAGGCACCATCCCAGGATCATTTCCAACATCACCTGATTTAATCTGCATGATGACCTCTGATGCAGGCATTAATATTCACATTTATAGAAGAGAGAATGGCTTCAGAGAGTGGCAGCTATTTGCCAAAATCATACAAAGAACCAAGCATTTGAATCCAGATCTTCCTGATTTTGAGGCCAGGGCTCTTTTCACTGTACCACACAGCCTTCCTTGCCTGGGTTGAGGAAGAGGAGGATGTTTCTTGACTTTCTACCGCGTGGCTGACCTCGTGTCCTTCCACGGCATTCCTGACCCTCAGTACGGGGCTCTCTCACTTGAGGACAACTCAGTGACTTTCTACCGCGTGGCTGACCTCGTGTCCTTCCACGGCATTCCTGACCCTCAGTACGGGGCTCTCTCACTTGAGGACAACCCTCAGTGACTTTCTACCGCGTGGCTGACCTCGTGTCCTTCCACGGCATTCCTGACCCTCAGTACGGGGCTCTCTCACTTGAGGACAACCCTCAGTGACTTTCTACCGCGTGGCTGACCTCGTGTCCTTCCACGGCATTCCTGACCCTCAGTACGGGGCTCTCTCACTTGAGGACAACCCTCAGTGACTTTCTACCGCGTGGCTGACCTCGTGTCCTTCCACGGCATTCCTGACCCTCAGTACGGGGCTCTCTCACTTGAGGACAACCCTCAGTGACTTTCTACCGCGTGGCTGACCTCGTGTCCTTCCACGGCATTCCTGACCCTCAGTACGGGGCTCTCTCACTTGAGGACAACCCTCAGTGACTTTCTACCGCGTGGCTGACCTCGTGTCCTTCCACGGCATTCCTGACCCTCAGTACGGGGCTCTCTCACTTGAGGACAACCCTCAGTGACTTTCTACCGCGTGGCTGACCTCGTGTCCTTCCACGGCATTCCTGACCCTCAGTACGGGGCTCTCTCACTTGAGGACAACCCTCAGTGACTTTCTACCGCGTGGCTGACCTCGTGTCCTTCCACGGCATTCCTGACCCTCAGTACGGGGCTCTCTCACTTGAGGACAACCCTCACCGGGCCTGTGATTCTAGAGGCTCAGCCGGGTGGGTCTTGTGTACTTTCTGCAGTGCCCACCACAAGCAACCTTTCATTGCTTCTCCAGAAGCCAGGCTTATCCTGTCTCATGGTGTAGCAGCCTTGAGGCCCAGCTGGGATCGACCAGTCAGCATAATCTCACTTGTCTCACCACAGTGATTGGCTCAGGGATAGAGAATAGGTCCAGTGTAAACCAACGAGCACACTGCAGTGTTCTGGGACCCAGGTGCTTTATCTTGCTCTGGGTGGTAGAGTGCACAGTCGTAAGACCCAATGTTACCGATGCCATTTTGTTTCTGTTTGGAAGTCCAAACTGAGGATAAAACTGACATACATAGAGAGGGGAGTAGAGCCAAGACACTTGCAGAAAAAAAGAAGGTGGATCCCTGATCAAAGTTCGTCTGAAGCCTGAATTCTTTCTGGACTAGCCAGTTATACAATTAAATTTCTTAGGGTTTACTTACAACTACTAATTTGTAACTACTTATACTAACTTGTAACTACTAATTATTGTGACTTGTAACTAGTAACTATTCTTTCATGTTGTTTAGGACTGTGATCTCTCCAACAGACCTGAATCAATGGGCCTGGCTCCTCTGCTTCCTCTTAGAAAAGTCCAGTAATGTGAGGTTTCAATCTGCAGAGGCAGGATAGCAAGGTAGAAAGAACACAGGCCTTGGAACCTTATATCTGGATTTGAGTCCCCACTCTGCCATTCACTGGCTACATGGCCTTGAGCGTTGGCTTCACTTCTGAGCCTCACTTTCCTTATCAGAGGAACAGAGATAAGAATGCCTCCCATGCAGGAATGTTCTAAGGACAAAATGATATTGAGCACCAAGCACAGAGGTGCTCACAGAGGCCACCTGCATGGAGGTCTGCAGCCCAGGAAGCTCGGCCAGAGTCCAAAAGCTTCTACCCAGCCTCTTCCCCCACTAAATTCCTCCCGGTCCCCTTTCCTAAAGGGGTGGGAGAAGCCTTCAGGGACCTGCAGAACCAGGAACCAGCCTAGGTCTACAACTTCAGAGATTCCCTGAAGTTGCTGCTCTGCTAGTCAGACCTCAGCCTGACTGAGACCCTGACCTCAGCCACAGCCAGTGGGCTACTGGGATACACACCGGAGAAACAAAGAACACTGAGTACCTACTGTGTCCTAGGTCCTATGTAAGGTGATAACTGCAAGAGACTGTAGGAGGAAGTCAGAAAGCCCCACCACCTCCCATGATACTAGATATTCTTCTGGTCCCACAGGAAAGGCCTGAGAGCCTGGAGCCAGAGGGCTGTGGGCAGGCTCAGATCTGACATCAGCCACAACTCTGACAGATGCTCCCACCCAACACACACACTTTTGACTGAGCTCCCCAAGGAATCAAAGGGTCTGATTCATCATGGATAACTAGAAGATTCATCAAAAAATGCTTGTTGATTTATATTTAAAGAACTAGAGAACTTTAGCCATGATGGTGGTCAATGAGACCACCATCTTGACTTTTGTCAGTCTCTGCAGTGGAAAGGTAGCCCCACTGAGCTCTCAAACAATTGGGGTGACCTCTGTTGGTCAATTCAAGAAATCTCATCACAAGTAGGAAATCCATGAACTGAATTATTCGTTCATTCACCACACTGACTTTATATGTGCCCTACCAGGCCCTCTGCTAGGTGCTGGTGACTTAAAGATGACGAAGATGTGGTCTTGGCCCTCAAGGAGCACAGAGTCTAGTGGTGGGAGGCAGTATAAAACGGTATAACCGTTAAGACTTCAAAAGTGAGAAGTGGCAGGATCTCAGAAAAGGATCCCCAACTATGGAAATTGGGACAGGTGAGGTATAGTTTTAGACTAGATTCCATGTTAGAAATGGTGTTTGAGCTGAGCCATGAATACTGAAATGCTGAGTGAAATTTCTCTGAACAGAATAGCTAGGGGGAAAGGTGAGACAGGAAGGGAGAATCCCTACTGGACAGATTCAACCTGTCTCTTGGGAATGAGAGCTATAGGGCCAGGGCATACTATGTCTTGCGTCCCAAGCAGTCACTATATGGATGAAATGAGCATCAGATTTACCCAAAGATTGGCTCTGTGATTAATTTCTGTCACCTTTACTTGGATTTCAACAGCTGTGACATCAGTGGTGCTGGACAAAGTATATGGTCACAGGGTTGACAGTAGTAAAAGAGTATCCACAAACCCCAGTTCTACCAAGGAATTTGGTGCACTTCCCTAGAAACCTCTTAAGTGATGATGGATGTATGTGCAGGTCCAGCCTGTCTTAATAGTAATATGGTTCCCAAAACATGAGCGGTGACAGTTCTACTTTCCTTTCCACCTTAATCTACACAAAGTGTATTGCACTCTGAGTGGTAAGAAGGATTCAGACAAATTGGGACATGTTCCAAAAAGGGGAAAGCAATATGCAGGAAGAAAGAATTTGTCTTTAAAGAACTAAAGATCTTTAGCCTGGAAAAGAGAGGGTGCGGGAAAAATAAAATCGCTTCTCAGCTATTTGAAAGTCATTCCTATAATTGTATTGTCCCCAAAGGATAAATGCATGACCAATGAATGAAAGGTCAGATCAAGGCAAAGGAATCATGTCTAGTGGTTGGGACTATTTGAGATGAAACAGGCTACTTTTTAAGGTAATGAACTCCCCATTCCTGGGAGAGTTCCAGCAAAGGCTGGGGCAATGGTCACTTGATTCCTAACCCACTCCAGGGGCCATTTTCAACCCTGGGAGTCGCTGAAATCCTGGACTCTTCCTAGTCACAACAAACCACAAATGTAATGGTCCCATCTCATAGGATTCCGGGATCATGGTATCCCAAAGTCACATAAAAAAATATCTCATTTTCTGACCCTCCACTTTCTTCCTTCCACCTCCTGCTCAAGAAAGACCTTAAGTCAGTCCCTCAGTCAGAAAGCAAAGCAAAACAGAAACGAATTAAGTGAGACAAGCACTAAGAGATGTCAGCTGCTGTAGCACAAAGCAGAGTGGAGACTGGCTGTGGTCCCACACTTGACAAGACAGAACCCCGAGCTCCTCAGGGGGAGCCCCAGCCGCCCCGCCTGCCGAGGTCATTCTCACGCTGCTCCTGCCCCGTTTGCTCGCTCGCCCGTCCGTTATTATAAACTCCCTGCTTAAAATAGCAAGGTAACAGCAGAGTCCTTCCCCCAGGGTGACATCTGGGTTCTGCTGGAGCTTGTGGGCACGTGGACCCTGCATCCATCACAGCAAAGTCAGGGTATAATCTGCAGGAAGTGGTGATCTAGAGCACCAACCCATAAAAGGAAAAAATATTTAGTAATGTTTGGTCTCTGAGCCGTTCCTTCTTTAACCCATTTTCAGGGCCCTTAGAACTACCTCTTTAGCCTGGTCAGTAAAGGGTTAGATGAGTCATTGTCAAGAGCCAGTCAGCTCTTCGGATTCTACTCATTCTGTCCCTAGCCAGTGCTTAACTATATAGTTTGGCCCATTTTACAGGAAGGAAAACTGAGGTGCAAAGGACGGAAACAACTTAACTGGGTCCAGTAACATTTGTACCTGGTGCAAATTATCTAAGTTTCTGCTGGGATATCTCTCCAATCATTTGTGTGCCTGACAAGGCCAGAAGTCTTTAATCCATATTTAAATATTTTATCTACCCTTGCCCATGCTCATGAAAGAAAGCAAGCTAGTATATTTTTCTTCATTCTCTCATTTATTATGTATTTCTAGTTTGTCTACTGAGTGTCAAATACCATGCTAGGTATATTACAAGTGATAATTTGCTTAACCCCTGTGAAATGGGTTTTATTATTTCCATTTTACGTATTAAGGAAATAAGGATCAGAGAGGTTCAGTAACTTGCTTGAGATCCCACAGCTAATAAGCGCCAGGCCAAGGATTATGAAGCAGCCTGGTCTGACCCCAAACCCATCATCTCCCCCCTCCTCTCCGCTGCCTCCTCCACCTGGAGTTCCGCTAAAGTACGGTAGAACCCAACATAGGAACCTGCCCCACAGAGAACTGGAATGTGCATTCCCAGTGGGGCCATGAGTGGTGGGGGGGGGCAGGGCAGAGCAAGCAGCAGCTTGTCAGGCAGGGGCCTTATGAGGGCAAACGTGTGGGCCCACAGTTTGAGGTTGTAGGATGCCCAGGGTGACAGATCCACCCATTCACCTATCCATCTGTCTCTCAGGCTATCCATTCATCCACATGCCTTCTGACTCCTCCATTCATACAACTGTCCATTTGTTTGCCTTAAAACTTTCATCCCAGAAAGTCCCATGCTTGTTAGATCAGCTGCATAGGCTCTGCCCCCTGTGGGCTATGGGGAGAGGGCAGGAGAGGCTTGCTCTGATGGAGTGGCCATTCAAACATAGGCATGCCCATCCACAGTTGACAGAATACCTCCATCCTCCAACCCCCTGTGGGGGTTGCCCGTGTCCCTGCGAGCATCATCAGGGCTCATGATTCAGCAAGGGCCTTTACAGAAACCGGATAAGTACTATTATTATTAACATTATTAGTCCCATTTTACAAATGAAGAAACAGAGCCCTGAAAACTTACCCAAAGTCACAAAACCCATGAGGTCTGTCTGACTCCCCAGTCCCCAACTGGTGAAGCCCACAGGCTCACAGATGGTGGTCTTAGCAAGCAGTGGCCTTTACAATGGCCCCAAGGATGGCTCTCCCAAAGCCTTGCGACCAGCCCAGAGAAAACCACAGTGTCCCAGGAGCACAGTCTACAAGCTGAGTGGCTCTCACATTTTCTTTGTTAATCTTTGGGTGTCCAGGGAAGAGCCAGAGGCCCTTCTGGGAAAAAAACGGGTTAACCCAGACTCCACTGACCTTTCTGGAGTGACTCAGAATTCTCAGAAGGGAGTTTTTTTGTTCTTCCAGCTTTGAATTTTTGCTTTCATTTTAGCAACACAAAGAATTTGAAAGAGATTAGGTTGCTATTAATACCACTGGTCTATCTCTAGATGAAGAATTTGATGAAGGGAGTTGTTTGGGGTGACTGCACACACATCTCTCTCAGTCCCTCTGCAAATTCAGAGGGTGACAGGGAGGACCAGTCACCTAGTCCTGCCTCTTGCTCCTCTCTTACAGGCCCAGACAGGGGCAAAGACTTAATCAAAGCCATACTTGTGAGTGAGGGGCCGTCAGAGAAGGTCCCAGAACCCCTATTCCCCAGGCCCTGCTACAGACATCAGCATGTTGCTTTTGGTAAATGATAAACAAACATGTCCATGCTGTGAAAGCAGGCATCCTTTGGCAGTCCCTCCCAATCTTCCTCCTCCTTGTGGTCACTCTCATGGGAGAGAGAGGGGGCTCCCTGGTCCCCAGTCTCGCCCCAGGGCAGTCCCGGACACACTTGGAAAATCTGGGACATCAGAGATCAGGTCAAAGTGCTGAAAGGCACTTCTGTGGGTCCCTGGGCCTGGCCAGCTTCAGAGCTGGGTCCTAGATCCGACAAGCAAGCCTGAACAGGGCTGAACTCAGGAGAACACTATCCTGCTTCCTAACCTTGGAATGCTGCAAAAGGGCTTTGGAACTTGGAAGATTAGGTTCTAATTCTTTTCTGTCTCTTCCCTGCTGGATTAGTCTCCCCTGGCCTTTGTTTCTTCATCTCTAAAATGGAGCCCCTTTTAGGGTTGTTGCAAGGATTAACTTAGGGAATACATGCAAGATGCTGGCACATGGTATGTGCTCAATGAGTTCCTTTCCCACTCTTTGAAAAGGTCAGCTGAGTTCTCTGAGCCATGGCATCATCAAAATCCAACCAGGCCCGGACAGTCTGCCGTTCATCCTGAATAGCAGAATTCCAGCTTTATCTCTTGCAGGTAAAGGAGATACATTCCTGGCCTGGCCAGGACTTCTCTGTACAAACAAGTAGATAACAAGCCATCAGACATCATTGGAATTAAACCCATCAGGGGCTATGCACTCTGACATTTACTCTGCTGTTGGGCAGCCAGTGGCGGCAGACAGTGGGGTTAGAGGGAGAGGGTACAGTACTGTGGTCATCCCAGATCTATGCTGTGGTCAGTCCCAGGTCTGTGTTGTGGTCAGCCATTGATCTGTGCTCTGGTCATCTCAGATCTGTTCTGTGGTTGTCCCAGGTCTGTGCTGTGGTCAGTCCCAGGGGAGCAAGGGTGGCGTATAGAAGGGCAGAAGAAAGAAGTAACAGAGGGGGGAAGATGAGGGGCCGGAAGGGACTTCCCAATGCCTTCTTGCCTTCAACACAATCCCTCTGGTCCAGGGACTGGGACCGCAGGGGGTGCCGTCTGGCAGGGCTTGAGGGAGGCTGGTCCTGATCACTTCCCAACACCCCCTGGGGTCTGCACCCTCTAGCCATGCTCTCCAGACCTGAGGATTTCTTATAGGTTCTGTTGGCTGGCAGTACCTTCCTTCCCTGATTCAGAGCCCATCCCAGCCCCAGGAGTGAACCAACTCCTGCTCAGACCGGTGCCAGACCACCTCCAGGAGGAGAGGCTGAGCCAGCCCCAATAAGAGGAGTGCAAGAGTCGGCACCTGCTGTGCTCAACAGGGGGCTGGAGTAGGGGACACCTGAGATAGCTAAAATAGTAACTGACCCCTCCCTTCCCCTCACACAAACAGGGAGGCCATTCCATGCTCATTGCCTCGGGGAGGGGTGTAGCAGCAAGCTGTAGAGAAAAGGGAGTCTGTCTCTGTGTTCTATGTAGTGAAAGGCTATCCCTTAGCGAAATGGAGAGGGCTCAGGGTACAGAAAAGAAATTTGGGGAAAGCATCCTAAGTAAGAGTAAGTCTCCCCCCACCCCCAGGACTGGTAAAAGATTATGGGGCAAGGGACAGACAGGAGAGGCCATGTAGAAGCAATGAGAGTATGGACTCTGGTGAGGCACTAGAAAAGAGCCTGTGCCCTGCTCCCTGGGAGAGGTAGGGGGAAAGTCCCGAACTCTAAGTGTAGAGAGGTCTTGGGTCCCTTTTCCCAGACAAAACCCTGTGGAAAAGACCCCAAAGAGAGGAAATGGTTATTTGTAATGACCTGATAGACAAGGCCTTCAGACAGCCTCACAAGACTGGTTGCATCCTAGGAGGATAGGTGGGTGAGAGCAGGGGGCACATGGTACAATCATTTCTGTGTAGCTAGCAGCAGAGTTGCCAGACTTGAGGGTGCCGTGAGAAGGCTGATTCAGCGGTGACCTACTGACCCAACAACTCACAGAAAGCATGGTGGACATCTTGTCAAGTGGGCGGATGATAGCAGGCATGAGCTCACCCTCCTCACCCCAACTCCTTGGTACTCGGGAAGCTCCTTGGACCTTGGGTGCCATTTTGGAGAAAGAGGGCTGGTGAAACCCTGAAATTCCTGGGATCAGGTTCTAGGTCCCCTGAAAAATGGTGAAGCCAGGGCAGACCTCTCTCCAGCCCAGCCCACCCCCCAGCCATGACGGGAAGTCAGCCAAAACATCTCCCCAGGTTTCCTCCCCAGCTTGTTCACTTCAGCAATTCTTTTTTAAAAATAAGTCCACTTGAAAAAATTTTCTCTTCTTGGAAATATGTGCAATTGCTCAATCAGAGGCAGTTCAAAGGCACTGGGAACAGCAGAAAAGTATCTGAGCCTCCCATTTAGCTGCTAGCGGAAATAAATCTTGCCCGGTTCTCTTTGTTCCAGGCCGCCCGGCAGCCTCTTTCCTGAGTCACTAACTCCAGGGTGACATGAATCATCGTCCTGGGGTAAAGGACCACACGGTTTTCCCCGGATCTGTGTGGCTGACCAGGGCACTGAGGGGCCATCAGGAAGCATAGAGGACCAAGAGCCCCTTCCTAGGTCCTGGGCCTGACCCTGCCCTCCCAGATGTGTGACCCTGGGGAGTCCCTCAGCCTGTCTGACAAGGAGGTAGATTTATATATCTTCCCACTTGTACTTTCTTGGAGCTTCTCCAGTGGTGTGCTAATTGTCAAGAGTTTTGTGAGCTGGTTGTTAAACACAGGCATCATTAAAAATTGAATTACAGCTTTGTGCAGTAGAAGTATTGTAGCCAATGAGGTTTATCCAAGGCGTGATTATTTCTAATTAAGAATTAAGTTACAATTAAATTACACTAAAAACAAAGGAAATAAATGCCCACAAAAATCACATCCTAATTATTTTGCTGCATCTTATTGTTATCTGTACTCTTGAGATGATTTAGTTCTATTGTATCTGGGGGGGACACTATATAACGATGTGCTACTGTGCATCTCTTTCCAACTTCACATTCAGTGATGTGGAATTAGTAGCTGAAATTGATCATGGTGCCACCAAAATCAGTAAATCAGTAAATGCTCCATATCAAGGCTTTTCGTCCAAGAGAGCCAGCTGTTAAACATTTAGCAGCTCACCACTGAGCTTCTCTGTCCGGGGCTCGGCTCCTCACCCCTGCTAGGGTGCAGAAGGAATACACATGACTTTAATATCACCCCCCAATAGCAGAATTACAGAGATTTGATCGCCAGTTACCTTTGCACAATGCTCCTTAGGTGTACCATGTCCCAAACAAGATCCATCATATCTTCCCCTCCCCAGCCCTGCCTTCTCCCAAGCCCACTCCTCCTGTACCCTGTTGAATGGTACTCAGACTAAAAACCCGGAAGTTATCATGGCTCCTCCCTCTCCATCACTCCCACAATCAATTAGATTCCAAGTCCTGTCAGTCCTAGTTCAGACATGCCTTTGAGTGCTTCCCTGCTTCCCCTGGCCACCACCCATGCCATGGATCTGGGTGACCTGTGTCACTGCAACAGCCTTCTTTTTCTCTTTCCCTCTGGTCTGGTCCTTTCCAGCCACTCTCTACAAGATGCCAGAGAAGTCTCTCTAACACATAAGTTGGACTGTCCTGCCCCTTCTTATGGAAGACAGAGTGTGGCAGGCAAGGGAGTACTGGTGCCATCTAATGAGAGCAGTTACTGTTCAGTTCTGAAATCATGAAAAATTTTGGGGGAGACCAAGCTCTGCTCCACACAGAAGCATCTCACCATTCCAGTGGCCATGCCTCTGACAATGTGATCAATCCAAACCCAGCACAAGATTTGGTAGCAAGCATGAGATATGGTATGGTGAAAAAAGCAGGAGTTTGGAAGTGAAATAGACCAGGTTCCAGCATAGCTCTGGCCCTTACAGCTCCATGACCCTTGACAAAGCAATGAATGTTCTCTGGGAGCAGGCTGTCATTTGGAAGATGGGGCTAAGATACTTTTCTCAAAGGGTTGTTAGGAGATTTATATAAAATAAAGCATGTATCCCGCACATAGCAGATACTTACAAAATGTTCTTTTACTTGCCTCTGAGAAAGAATATTGATTGACAAACGTCACTTTGCTTCATGCCACACAGGCCTTCACTTACAACCTAGGTATACTCCTTCCCATGCACTTTACAGGCTTGGTTTTCTGCTTTGCCAGCCCCTAAAAGCTGCGAGAAGGGACAACTGACTGCAGGAAGGAAGCAGCCACATTCTAAAGAGCAGATACAAGCTCTCAGCTTGGCACATACTCTCTGA
The DNA here is from genome assembly GCF_002007445.2 of Ailuropoda melanoleuca. Classification (NCBI taxonomy): domain Eukaryota; kingdom Metazoa; phylum Chordata; class Mammalia; order Carnivora; family Ursidae; genus Ailuropoda; species Ailuropoda melanoleuca. Next base: position 62,451,009 of record NC_048225.1, read on the forward strand.
CACCTTCCTTCTCAACTGAGTTTAACCCCAGTTTATAGCCCAGCCCAAAGCTGGTGGTCATGAATGAAGCAAAGCTCTGGTATTGGCTCCCTGAAAAGACAGGGGAGCAAGTTCTATTTCAGAACATTTCTATCCAAGATGGTTAAAATGCATAGTTTGACATGATCACTTTTGTTCATAATATATTAATTGGGGGGAAAACAGGTGGTATGACTGTACTTTCATTTCAAAATTATATATATTTTTATGTGAAATAGATATAGATTATGGCTATCTATTAGGGAGGGAAGTCCAGAAGGTTAAAACCCAAATGTTAAAAGTGGTTATCTTCAAGTGGAATTATGAATAAAATCAATTTAATACCTTTTAAATATTTATATCTGTATTTTTTCAATTTCTCCCCCACAATGAGCATGACTTACTTGCATAATAAATGATGGAATTGTTAAAGGAAAAAAGAGTCTCTTTGGTGTCCTGAAAAATTACTTAGAGAGCACAGTTTATGCCTGATCATGGACTACTTAGGCATTATTTGTCCTTGTTTCAGCATGTGCTAGTTGAGGCTCTGAACCTTCATGTGGACTCTCCTGTCTGGGAATTCCCTGGCCAACTCTTGTTCATCCTTTAGTACTCTGTTCAAATGTCTCTTCCACTAGGAAGCCTGCCCTGACTCCCTGTTCTGATGCCACTCTTCTGGACTCCGACAGGCCCATGTTCTCCCCTGTCTCATGGCTCTCTGCCTTGTCTTGTAATCATCTGTTTACTGCATGAACAGTTCTCAGCCTTTTTGCTACCCAGTCCCCCTAAAGCATATGGCAAATTTCTGTTAACTAACAGAGCATAAATCTCCAGGGTACAGAAGTGTGAATTGTCCTCCAGTGAACTCTGACGAGGCCCCCCCGCATTGGGCACACTATCCCCTCAACCCCCCTTTTTCCGCTTCTCAGACACACTTATTAAGAATCATGTTCTAAACAGTGGGCTCCTTGATGGCAGGGCGAGCATATAATTCATCTGCCAGAATTTCTTGAATAGATGAATAAATGAATGAGTAAGTGGGAGAGTAGAAGAAAATATGTCACAGACTCTGATACAGAGTTGTTAAGAGTTCAAACCCTGGTTTTTGAGGAAGGCTTGGGAAGTCAAATGACCCCTCCAGGGCTTATTTCACTTGCGGCCCGATCATGTCCTTGGAGTTCCTCATGTGAGAAGTGGGGAAAATAAGGACCTGTTTTCCTCTTACTTAAGCAATATGAGCACATATCATCTGGGCGGCTGCATATGCAAGTAGATGGCCTCACCTGCCCCGTTCCTACTGAGCTTGCCCAGGTTAACAGCTGAGTTTTTTCTCTTGATGATGTAAGTGGGTTTCCTGTCTTCTCTGACACACAGGTATGCAGATTTTCCCCATAGGATTCTACCAACTGAAACCTCACAAAAACAGGGCCTCCTCCTCTGCCACCTACGTGCCTCTGTTTGACCATCTAGGAGTACTTTGCAAAGCGACTTTTAGGATTCCCTTATCAATGGGACTTGCAGCTTTCACTTAAATCCTGTAGGAAGCCACAGAGCAGCCCCACTGGCCCTTCCAGCTCCACTTTGAAAACCAGCGAAAGCAGTTCCCAAATTGCTGCTAGTGTGCTCAAAGTGGTCAAAGCCTCCGAAGCCAAACCTGGACACGTGCCCCAACTCCTGCTCTGATGAGGGGACAGACTCTGATATTGGGGGTCCGGGAATCTCCCTCTCCTGTGAGGCAGGCCTCTGGGAACTGTGGTCTTATCTCAGGGAGAAGGCCAGAAGAATTGAGCCAGCTTGGTGGGACCCTGGCAACAGCTGGTGCTGCCCTCACTATACGTGGAGACTCTCCCAGAAGCCAAAAGTGGGGCCAAATCTCAGCCAACAGCCTCTTCCTTGGATCTTCCGGTTTCTGTGTCTGACGACATTCATTCCTTAGGACAAGGACAAGGACGGACAAGTGATATTTTGTCCAAGACATGAGATGTGTCAATGGCCACCCAGGAGCAGCCTGTCTGAAAAGCCAGGATCAGCACCCTATCACCTTGGGAACTTCGTTCCAAATAAAAATAAAACTTCTTTCTTGACTCAGCAAAGACCCCTAACCCCAATCAAAATAAATATATACCCAGTTCCCAGTATGCCAGTTCCTCCATCCTACTCTCCCTATCCTCCCCCTCCCTTCCCAGCTTTGTTCTGGGAAATGACCACAGAGGTCTAAATGCGGGAACCGGTTTCAGAAAGTCCAAAGGAAAAGATGGCCTTCACAGTGCCTAAGTCATTCATTCATTCATTCATTCATTCAACAAATGGTTAGTGCGTGCCTCCTTAGTGTCAGGTATTACGCTAGGCCCTGGGCTCTGAGGTGTGCCCTTCAGGCTGCCTTTCCAGGAAGCCTTCCCTGACCTCCAGGATACTGTGTGCTCTCTGGTCTATGGTAGCACGGTGCGGGTGCCCCCTATCTGCCACATTGTGGTCTCTATTTCCTGTACATTAATTGCCTCTGCCAAGCCTGATGGTACAGAGCTTTACTTTTGTGCCCCAAGCTGTGGAAGCATAGCATAGGTCCTGGGCAATTGCTCAATACCTGGTGGATCCCTCCTTTGAAAGCAAAGACTCTAGGACTCAAACCCCTCTCAGCAGCTATGGAAAGAGGCCCAAAACCTGGTGTTGGGCTGCAGGGCACAGTGTGGCCTAATAAGTACTTCAGGGGGCCAAAGGAAGGATTGCAGAGGCTCAGTTCCAGGGGCCTTCTGGTGGAGGGAAGAGCAGACTGAAACCATCCACCTCTGTGGCATTGCGTTCCTTTACCACTTGGGCCTCAGTCTTCTCATCTTCACAGTAGAGGGTTGGGCTAATTTGCCAGCCTGAGCCCCACTTTCTACCCCATGAGTTTGGGGTCCGTGTTGCCTATGGAGAGCAGTCATCGGTCAGAGGTGAGGGGTCTGACAGGCAACCCCAGGGCTGGAGGCTGCCTTTGAACATCTTTGTATCACATCCTCCCAGTTACAGTGATTGGTTCAATGGTGAGCATGTGACCTACCCAGAGCCAATGAGACACAAAAAGATTTTGCTGGGAAAGAGAGTCTTAACTGTAGATCTTAAATGTAAGAGGGTGAAAACAGAACCCTTATTGTCTAAGAATGGAATCAATATGAAAGAGAAGATAGCAAGGAGCTAGAAACTAGGCGCTAAGGCTGTCACCTGATGCCCTGATCAAGCTATGCCTGATAGCCCTGGCCTTTTATGTTTCAAGAACCAACAAATACCCCTTTTTGCTTAAACTGGCTTGTGTTGGCTTTTTTGACACCTGCAATAAAGAATTCCTACTGGTACAAACAGCTTAGCCTTTGTAAAGTGGGCTGTACAGGGTCTTTCTGGACACCAGGGGCTTTTCTCACCTTGCTTCTCTGTGCCGACACGAGAGTCGGAGCTGGAATACTCAGATCTAGAGCCAGTGAGCTTGCCCTAAGTTATTCCATAACTAAACATATCACCACATGCCTTTCCTCGGAACCTGCTTCTCCTTCTGCATTCCCTGCCCATATTGATGAATCAGTGTCCTCTCTGAAACCCCAGCCCAAACCTCTGAATCTCCCACCCCCACAATGCCTGACCCCCCCCCTTCCACTCAACATGTATACATTTAAACGTATACTCAGGCTCCAGGGAGGAACTGGCTTTGACCCACCTCCTTGTTCCTGCCTAAAAGATAACCTGGTGAATATAAAGACATGATTATTGAGTTAAATTTCAACCTTCAAATGATTTTCCAACATTGTTGCTTCCTTCCAGGTGACTACCAGAAACTCCACCTATTCCTCAGTTCAGAGTTGGATGGGATCTGACTGCTAACTGTTCCCAGGAGAGCAGGCTCCAAAACCTGGGCAATGGGAGGCTTTGTGAACAGGTTTGCCACCCTGAACCCCAGCCCCACAGTTTGGGGTGAGAACTTCAGTTTGCAGGACAAGGCAGAAGCTCACATCTTGCCCACTGAGACCAATGGAGGGGATGGGAACAGTTGTGGATCTTGGCCAGGATCATCAAGGGAATCTGAACTGAAATGCATTTGCAGTTTTGTCAACTCAAAACTTGGACAGAGGCTGTGGCCCCAAGAAACCACGTGCTAAAGTAAAGCGGAGCAGTTCTCTTGGCATCCAAATCTATGCAAATAGCCACAGGATTTGAGTCTTTAGACACCGCTTGAGAACAGACTATGGTAAACAGTGTTGTGAAATGGTGGTGAGGAAGGTGAAAGCAGGAGCTTGGGAATGGCTCTCTCAATAGCAAAGGCTGATGGCCTGAGGCACAAGAATTTCAGTGTGTTCCTCATAAACAGGCTTGTGCAACAGTGGCTGCTTGATAATATGAGACAGGAAGTAGCCGTGGAGGATTTCTCTCCAGGGAGTTATCATCTTTCCACAATGGAAAGATGGGAAATGCGTAAAAACAATTTTGAGGAATCAGCAGAAGAGAACCAATATTTATTGCACCAGGTGCTCTGACTCTTTACATCCTTCATCTTGTTCAGTCCTTACAATACCCTGCATGGAATTATTATTCCCATTTTACAGGTGAGAAAACTGAAGTTCAGAAAGGATAATTTGCTCCAGGCATCACAATTACTAAGCACTTTCAACAGGATTTGAGCTCAGGCTAGTCTGATTCCAAGCCCAGTGTTCTGTTCATCACACCATGCTGAGGCCTCTAGGGTAACACCCAACCCAGCAGCACTGTTGTTAACGACCATCGCCACAGAAAAAGCATTGACACAGGACCAGAGGACCAGAGGACCAGAAGACGTTTTTCTGGCTGAAGATTCACCAATTGATCATCATAGAGAAGGTATTGTCCTTAACATCAGATTCACATATGTTCTGCTAAATTGCAGTTTGTTATTTGTATACTGTCTCTCCTTAAATTAACTGTTTGGTCAACAGTATAGAGTTCAACCCAGGGTTTAAGCTGAGTCATTCTTTAAAAGCCTGTGGAAATGCAGAAACTTCTGGAAATTTCTCATCTGCACTTCCAGTTGAGAGAAGCTGATAACTAACCAGAAATGGACCTCTAGGAGACTTTGTTCTCCTAATAAATAATCCATCTTTCCAGTAGAAGTGGCTTTTTAAAGCAACTTTGGTTATATTTCTCCCTTGATTAAAACATTTCACTGGCTCTTCATGCACTGATTCCTAAATCCAAGAATGCTTACTAGAATCATCTCAGGTGTTTGATAAAAGGCATACTCCTGGTTCCATCCCAAATATATTGGATAATATCGGGGACAGGGCCCAGGAATCTGTATGGCTAACAGTCCCTCAGGGGAGTCTGATGCAGCCTATCTAGAAGACAAGAGCTGGAAAATCCCTGGTTCCTAGATAAAGTCCAGGGTCTCTGGCACGTATGCCAGATTTCCTGCTCTGAGCTACCAGCTTCTCTTGTTTCTTCTCTAGCCACTACCACCAGTGTATCCCACACTCCAGCATCACCTAATGCCCCTGTTTCCAATGTTCCATGTGCTTTCACACCTCTGTGCCACTCTCTGCCTCCAAAACCTCTCTCTCTTATCTGCCTCCACGGAAGACTCTTCTCATCCTGTAGGAACCACCTCATGTTCCTCACCAGATGAACTCCTTCTGCTCATTTCTTTTCAGAATTTTAAGTTGCTTATTTGGGAACATAGACTGTAGAGCCAAACAGGGTCAGGCTTTACCTTGTTTGTCACTTCCTAACTCTGTGACTTTACTGTTGAATCTGTGTCCTCACAAATTGTGAAAGATAAGTATGCAAATATATGTGAATTGTAGAGACAGTGCCTGGTGTATGGTCTCTAGCAGAGTTAGCTATCAGAATGGTAGCTTTTATTATTATTACTGTTGTTATTATTATTTGTTTTGCATATTATTATGACATTTCTCTAACACAGGGTTCAGCAAACTACAGACTGTGAACCAAATCTGACCAACTGACTGTTTTTATATAAAGAACGTTTTATTGGAACATAGCCACAATCATTGATAAATGTATTGCCTATGGCCATTTTTGCATTATAAGGGCAGAGTTGAGTAGCTGAGACAGACTCTATCTGACTCATAAAGCCTAAAATATTTACTATTTGGCTTTTTACAGAAAAAGTTTGCCTACCCTGTTCTAACATAATTACAATTACTTGTTTGCAAGTTGGTTTTTCCCACTTGACTGATAGCAACTCAGTGGTTTTCATGGCCGACTCTTGCTTATCCTTTACAACCCAGTCTTTCTCATCTTTGGATCCCTGGCACTTGATACATAATTAGTGTTTGACAGATGTTGAATGGAACCAAATAACTCCTTAACCCAGTTGAAAGGCACACATCTCCAGAAAAGCCCCTGAGGGGAAAGAGGGCAAGACTACCTGCAGGACCAGGGCTGAGTTAATAGAGATATACAACTTGGAGAAACCAGGGACATCTGGGAAGTAAAATCAGGCCTTCATGGGATGTGAGACTTTTGCTGCAGCCTTAGTTCTGGGTTCCTGGCTCAGGGAGGCCCTGCTCTCAATGCACCATGAACAGTCTCACTCCCTCCTACCACCTGACCCCAGCACCCTGAGCCTTGCGGTTGGAATAGTTTCGCTGATGGAGAGGAGAGGAAAAGCCACTTCTAGGAAATTCTCTTCTGAAAGTTAGTATAGTCCCATTTTCCAAGAGAGCATAAATGGTTAGTCCAAATGGTCTGATGACCCTCACAGTCCTTACAGTGGGCAATTTGATGTACTCATTTTTAATAAATGAACTGATTGATATTTTTTCTATGTAGATTTACTTTTTTTTTTTTTCTTTTTTTTGGTTTTGACTCCCCATGAATTTGCCTTTACTGAGCAAAGCTCCTCTTGGAAGAGAACTAGGATTTCAAAGCAGTGGGGCCATTTCTTTGTGAGCTGATTATGAAACCACTCTGTGACCTTGGGCCAGTCATGCCTATCTCTGGGCCTAGCTTTCGGCTTCTGTACAATGACTTTCAGACTTTTGACTCCCTGGAGTTCTGGCCAAAGGGATGGCTTCCCCTAATTCATGGTGACCAAAAGCAGTGGCCTGACCACAGACAGCTTGATAGAGCTTCTTTCTTCTTCCATGCCTCTGTGCTACAGTAGTGTAATCTCCTACCTTCCCCCATTCCCCACAAATACAACAATTCACTCCTACTACCCTTTCTTGAGGCTCGAAGGAGACACTTTAGCTCTGAAGCAAGTCCTCAGAAGATAAGAAAATGCCACTGATGTGGTTGGAAAAGTCTGAGCTGGATGGAGTGGAAACACAGAGCTCTCCCCTGAGGCTGGATGAGAAGTGCATGGGTAGAAGCCAAGTCCATCCTTTCCTTGAGCCTCTGGGAGCTGGCAGCTCATTGCCTCTCTCAGAATGTAGTGCCCCCTTATCCTTCACCCTTCTTGTAGATACCCCCATGGGTATAACTGCTGAGCCTGCAGGATCCTGGTTATCTGGGGGGCAAATCAGTTTTCCTGTAGATTGAATTGTTTTTTATTGATTTCTCTGTGGGTGATTTATAACTGCCTGCTTCCTAAAAGGGTTTGTGGCCAGATGTCAATAAAAACACTCAAAGGGCAGGAGAGTTAAAAATAAGACTGAAAAAGGGAGCAGAAACTGTGCAAAGGCAAGAGGGAGAAAAGCCCACCAGCCAAGGTAGGATGACGCCTCAACTCAGATGACCTGGAGGGAAATCTTGATTTTCAGTTCCTACTGATATGATTGAGATCAGCAGCATCTTGCTTTTGGCTACTATAAGAAGTACAGGGCAAAGAATATTTACATCTTGAGCTTCCAAAACTGACCCTTCACTCAAAAGAGAACAAAATTAGAGTGAAATTTTTAGGAAGTTTAAAGTTCACTTCACAGGAGTCTTTCCATTTAAGAACTTCCAATTTTACTTCACAGAAGGACTCCTCATGCAAGTCCATTACCATACTGTTCACACAGTGCGATTTGGAATTACTTTTGCTTTTTTTTTTTTTTTAAGATTTTAAGTATTTATTTGAGAGAGAGAGAGAGAGAGAGAGAAAAGGAGCACAAGTGGGGGGAGGGTCAGAAGGAGAGAGACAAGCAAACTCCCGAGCCTGACTCAGGGCTCAATCCCAGGACCCTGGGATCATGCCCTGAACTGAAGGCAGATGTTTAACTGACTGAGCCACCCAGGTGCCCCTGTTGTTGTTGTTTTAAAGTAGTCAGTATAAATAGAGGTTCTGGGTGTTATGTACATGTCTGTGTCTGATGGCTGGTTATTGACCTTCCTTGATGTGGCTGTAGAGAAGATTGACTAATTGAGCTCAAGGAACATGCAAAACCACGCATGAGGATCCTTTATCTCAGGGACTCTAGGCAGTGCCTTTTAATTCTGGCTGCAGGCCAATGTCATTTAGTGGTCATGTGAATGGGTTATTTAAACAAATTCTGGCTTCCCTAGTTGCAACTAACCAGAGATCAGATCTCGCAGAGGAAAATCCATAAGGCTATTGTTTGGGGCTGATCTGTGTTCCAAAATTCATATATTGAAGCTCTAATCCCCAGCACCTCAGAATGTGACTATAGGTAGAGATAGGTCGTAAGAGAGGTGATTAAGTTAGAATGAGGCTGATTGCTTCTCGGCCTTTTGGTTAAGATCAAGTGAAGTTAAAATGATGCTGTTAGGGTGAGCCCTGATCCGGTCTGACTGGTATTCTTATAAGAAGAGAAAATTTGGTCACACAGAGAGACACCAAGAATGTGCATGCACAGAGGAAAGACCATGTACTGACACAGAAAGAAGGTGGCCATCTGCAAACCAAGCGGAGAGACCATACGAGAACCCAAATCTGCCAACACCTTGATCTTGGACATCCCTAGAACTGTGAGAAAATTGATTTCTGTTGGTTAAGCCACCCAGTCTATGGTATTTGTTATGGGATCCCTAGCAAACTAATGCAGTTATTAGAATTTCTTGGCTGTATCAGGTTTAAATTCAAATCTCTTGCAAACACCTAATCTTAGAAATTGGGATCAATGAATTTGTGGGAATAACTGCTTTAGTATTTTTCAAGCCAACCACAAAGCTCCTTTCAGTACCCCCTAAAGAAATAAAAATACTCTGGACTAGGGCCCCCAAATTCTAGTTTTGAAGAAGTAAAACTACTTTTACTTGCAGGTGGCATAAACTTGTGTATATAAAATCCTAAGGAATCCACTACAAATCTATTTGAACTAATAAATGAGTTCAACAAGTTTGCAGAATACAAGATTGATATACAAAAATCAACTACATTTCTATACACTAGCAATGAACAATTTGAAAATGAAATTAAGAGAACATAATACTAGCATCAAACAGCTTAAAATACTTAGGAATACATTCAACAAAAGAAATTAAAAATGTATACTCTGAAAACAGCAAAACATTGTTGAAGGAAATTAAAGAAGACCTCAAGAGATGGAACACCCTCCGTGTTCATGGATCAGAAGACTTTTTTTTCCCCAAAGATTCATCCATCTATTTTAAAGAGGGGAAGGGAGGGGCAGAGGGAGAGGGAGAGAGAGTCTCAAGCAGACTTTAAACTGAGTGTGGAGCCTCACATAGGGCTTGATCCCAGAACCCTGAGATCACGACCTGAACCAAAACCAAGAGTTGGACACTCAACCAGCTGTGCCACCCAGGCACCCCAGGATCAGAAGACTTAATATTGTTAAGGCAGAAATACCCCCAAATTGATCTACTGATTCAACACAATCCCTATTAAAATCCTAGCTGCCTTTTTTTTTTTTTTTGCAAAAATTGACAAATAGATCCTCAATTTCATATGGAAATGCTAGGGACCAAGAATAACCACAACAATCTCAAAAAAAGAAGGAAAAAAGGATAATTTACATCTCTCAATTTGAAAACAATATATAAAATTACAGTAAGACAGTATGACACTAGATACTATACAAGGATAGACACATACATATTAATGGAGGAGAATCGAGAGTCCGTAAATAAATCCTTCCATATTTATAGTCAATCGATTTCAATAAGGGTGCCAAGATAATTCAATGGGGAAAGAACAGTCTTCAAAAAAGTTCTGGAACAACTGGATATCCACATTCAAAAGAATAAAATTGGATCCCTTCCTATACCATATACAAAAATTAGCTCAAAATGGATCAAATGCCTAAATGGAAAAGGTAAAACTGTAAAGCTCTTAGATGAAAGCATAGCAGTAAATCTTTGCGTCCTTGTGTTAGGCAATATCTTCTTAGATACAATAAAAAACACAGACAACAAAAGAAAAAATAAATAAATTGGATTTCACCAAAATTTAAAACTTTTGCACTGTGAATAATATCACTGAGAAGTGAAAATACAACTCAGAGAATATAGTAAAATATTAGCAAATGATATATCTAATAAGAGACTTATATTCAGAATATATAAAGAACTCTTACAAATCAATAATAAAAAGACAAATACTTAAAAAAAAAAGACAAATACTTGTAAAATGGCCGAAAGAATCAAATAGACATTTCTCCAAAGAAAATATACAAATGCCCAATAAATGTATAAAAAGATGCTCAATATCATTAGCCTTCAGAGAAGTACAAATCAAAACAATGAGATACCACTTCACCTCCATTAAAATGCAAAAAAGACAGGAACAAATATTGGTAAGGATGTGGGGAATTGGGAGCCCTTATGCATTGCAGGTGGAAGTGTAAAATCATACAGCTACTTTGGAAAACACACTGGCAGTTCCTCAATATGTTAAACACAGATTTGCAATATGACCCACCAATTCCACTTCTAGGTATATACCCAAGAGAAATTAAAATGTGTGTCCACACAAAAACATGCATGCAATGTTCATAGTAGCGTTATTCTTAAGAGTCAAAAGTGAAAAAAAATGAAATGTCCAGCTAATTAACAGATGAATAAAATGTGGTCTATTAATACAGTGGATTATTACTCAGCCATAAAAAAGAATGAAGTACTGGTACATGCTAAAATATGGATAAACCTTGAAAACTTTAAGCTAAGTGAAAGAAATTGTCACAAAAGGCCATATGTTGTATGCATGCATGATTGCCTTTATATGAAATGTCAAGAATAGAGAAATCTGTAGAGACAGAAAGTAGATTAGTGGTTGCTTAGGGCTGGAAGAATGAGGGAAATGGGAAGTGACAATAAGTATAGGGCTTCTTTTTGGGTGATGAAAATTTTCTAGAATGAAATGGTGATGACTGCACAATTCTCTAAATGCGCTAAAAACCATTGAATTGTCCATTTTAAGTGGGTGAATTTAGGGCATGTGAACTATAGCTTAATAAAACTGTTAAAAATAAAACTTCTTCAAAAACAACAGCACGGAAACTACCTTTGGTTCTTAATACATGGTGATCTTTCTGGACATAATTTCCTCAAACAGAAAATGTGGAAATTCTGCCACCTGATTTCTAAGTTTCCTTCCATCTCTAAAATTCCTGAGTGTATGTAATTTAAGAAAACAGGTAGGGGGAAAGAGATGGATTCTGTGTATATGTATCTAGGATGGGGTCATGTGGAGAGAAATGAAGGAGGGGACAACAAAAAGACTAAAAGAGTTAGAGATGAAGGGACAAGGGACGTGAGCTCAGAGAGACAGACACATAGAGACACAAAGGCACTATGCTCAAAAAGAAAGAGAACTCACCAAAATGCCTGTGCAGATCAGTCATCCATTCTTCCATTTAGCAAAAATTTACTGAGGACCTATGACACCAAGCTGTGTATTCAGTAGTAAACCAGGTAGACTGAGGCACTGAGCTCGGCAACTAGAAGCACAGCAGCAATCAGGCAATTGTAAGCATGAATAGTGAGAGCTGGTATGCCGTAGTTCAAGATGCTCTGGAAGTACACAGGTTGCATGCATGCACATGTGCACACATGCATACACGCACTCACAACACACCACACTCAACACACGCAACATTCCCAAAAGTCAGATCAATTTTGCAAGGTGCACCATTTCTCACCTGAGGCATTTCGAATTCTGCTAGCAAAGACATTCAAATATATGTTGCATTTTTACAAGGATAGGCACAAATGGGAATGGCATCTTTTATTCTCACCCTGAAGTCTCTGTAAAATGAGGCTCAAGGAAAGGATTCATTCTTCAGTTTGGAGATTCCTCCTACTCTTTCCCTTTCATCAGGAAGGACTGGCTTTAGAAACAGAGAGGAATGTGATCTATTACAAGCACACCAGCCCTACTCCTCTGGGCTTTCAGCTGGAAAGTTCCCAAAACACATTCTGTTCTATTCTGCTTCCATCCCATCCAGACCTGGCCCAATAAAGGCATCATGTGTTGCCCATTTTCCCTGTCTTGTGGCTCCTCTACTGCTAAAAATATGAGATGCTGAGCATGGGAGGAAATCTCAGCACAACAGGAAAAGTGACTCTGTTTCGCACACAGTGTCTGCAATAAGTGCTTCTGAATGACCACCAGGTTATACTCCATGTCACAAACACACACACCAGCCTCCCACCCCCGATCAACCCTGATTCCCAGATCCTTGCTCATGGGACAGGAGCGATGCAGGGCATTCATGGAGACTGACCTCCAGTCTCCTAACAATTAAAAGGTCGGAACCTATAGCCACTGCACTTTCAGACTGAAGTGCAGTTTGAGTGTCTCTCAGCTTATAGATCATGCGCATTTGTTCTCATTTTCTTAGCTGTGACCCTGTGCTGACTCTTACCTCTCTAAGGGATTCCCATGCAGCACAGAACAGAAAAAGTGTTCATAGGGTAGGAAGGGAGGACAAAGTAGCCTATGCCTCATTTTCCTCCCCTGTAAAATGGAGATAGTTGTTTCTAACTCAGGATGGTTGACAGGATGAAATGAGATTTGTAAATGACTTGGCACAGAGTTGGTGCTTTGGGGGAACACTGTAGTTTTTGCCTATTTTGTACCCTGGTCCCCCTTCCTCTGGTAACAGCAGCATCTTCATCATCCCTGTGCTTGGGGTGAGGGTGGTTGACCCCACTGTGGGGGTGGGACTGTAACACAGGGATGGCCCATCAGAACACCCTGTGGCCCTGGCCCTGGTGATCAAGGAATGGGCACATGACCCAGACTGAGCGATAAATTCATCCAGTAACTTGTTGGAATGACTGGGAGAGTTCTTGCTGCTGGAGTTTCTGAGAGGATAGGATGTAAGCTGGGGACTGCAAGTTCCAGGTTGTCACCATGAGGCACAAGCCGCCTAAGAAGAGATCCAATACCAAGGACAGTTGGAAGGTAGAGGGAATGAGCCCCCATGCATCCAGCTACATCTGAACCTGCCTTAGACTTGTCAGTTATGTAACCCAGAAAATTCTGGTTATTGTCTAATCTAATTTAAATAAGTTTCTGTTCCATGCAGAAAAGAATCTTTGCTAATGCAAAGCTCACCAGATTTGGTACAACCTTCCTCCTTCCCACTTCCATTGGTCTAGGGGCCTTTCTGGAGCCCTACAGACTTTGCCACAGCTCATCTCCCCATCCTCTGTCTCTTTCCCTTCAGTCCGTCTTCCGCTAAACTGATCATTCTCAGCACAGGCTTAGTCACGTTACTCCTCAGCTTAGAGGACACCTTGACTCACCACCACCTGAAGAGCAAGTCCTGGCTTCCTCAGCTCCACCTTCAAAGCCCTCCACAATCTGACCGCAATTCCCTTTTGTTTTCTCTTTTTTTTAACTGAGGTATAATTGACATATAACATTATATTAGTTTCAGGTGTGCAACATAATGATTCGATATTTATATATATTGCAAAAAGATCTCCACTATAGGTCTAGTTAATATCTGTCACCATACAGAGTTACAAAAATTTTTTTCTTGCAATGAGAACTTTTAAGATCTACTTTCTTAGCAACCCTAATTCCTTTTGAGCTTCTCTCTCATGACCATCTCCCATGGCTCTGTGCCTACTGTGCCTGATGGACATCAACCCAGTCCCCTATTCTGAAATGCTTCCATACTCTCTCACTTTGTGCCTTTCTGCAGAAGACCTTCCACTTCTTACCTGCCTACCAAAATCCCACCTACTCAGCTATCTTCTCTTCCAAGAAGGCTTCACAGATGGCCAAGTCAGAATAAATGTCTCACTCTCCTGAATTTACTACCTTGTTACATATAGCACCTGTCTGTCCTTATGTAAGCATAATCTACATACACTTTGAGAGCAGGGAGTATGTTGTACTTGATTCTGACCCTCCTGGAGCCCTTACACAGGCCTGCCATAGGCCCTTGGTGAATATATTGACACAAGACCCCAGCTCCCTGCTCACAAACTTTGAATCCTCCACCCTCCCCTCAACTTCACTCTAGGAAGGAGGATCCTAACATGTGAATTGTGTTTCCTCTTTGCCAAGAAACCTTTTTCTAATAGTGGTAAAATATATACAACATAAAATTAATGATTATATCCATCTTAAAGTGTACAAATTCAGCGGCATTAAGTACATTCACAATGTTATACACCCATTACCACTCTCTAGCTCCAGAACTTTTTCATCACCCCAAAAGGAAACTTCATACCCATCAAGCAGTTGCTTCCCATTCCGCCTTACCCCCAGACCCTGAAAATCATTAGTTTGCCTTTTGTCTCCATGGATTTGTTTGTTCTGGACATTTCATATAAATAGAAGCATGCAATATGTGGTCTTTTGTGTCTGACTCCTTTCACATAGCATAATGTTTACAGGATTCATTCATGTTGTAGCATGCATCAGTACTTCATTCCTTCTTATGACTGAATAATATTCCATTGCACGGATATATCTCATTCTATTCATGCATTCATCAGTTGTTGGACATTTGGGTTGTTTATACCTGTTGACCATTGTGAAAAGTGCTGCTATGAACATTCATGTATGAGTTTTTGTGTGAACACCTGTTTTCAGTTTTCTTGGGTATAAACCTAGAAGTGGAATGGCTGGGTCATATGGGAGCTCTGTGCTTACCAGGAAGCCTCCTACACTTGCCATCTCTAGCCCTCATCAACATCCTGGATCTGCTTGGCTGACTTCGTCTTGGAAGAGTCCATCGGCTTTTTAGAAGGGAGCTATTTCATCTTGATTGTTGTCTCCTGATGGCAGTCCTTAAAGGGCATTCCTAGTCTTTAATATTAACCTCTTAGTATTTGGAGCTTTCTATTGTCTATTTCAGATCCACTATTTAGTTTGTTCCTCACAACACCACGACAAAGTAGATTCTATTATGTCTGTTTTTCAGCTGAGGAAGCTGACAAGGCTGAGACTCCCAGGCCCAGTGCCCTTTCCCTACCACCACAGAGGCCCTCTCTCAATTAGCCTCTCTGTCCAAGGTCTTTGTAAGAAATAATCACCTTCTGAAATTTATTCTCCGATCCACCGTTGTTCAGAAATGCCCCATTGCTAGGTGGCTGGTCAAAACTGTCACAGACTTCTGCCACAACCTGCCAGTTGGCACTTCTTTTATTTATTTCTTTATTTTAATGATTTTTTATTATATTATGTTAGTCACCATGCAGTACATCCCCGGTTTCCGATGTAAAGTTCGATGCTTCATTAGTTGCGTATAATACCCAGTGCACCATGCAATACGTGCCCTCCTTATTACCCATCACCAGTCTATACCATTCCCCCACCCCCCTCCCCTCTGAGGCCCTCAGTTTGTTTCTCATAGTCCATAGTCTCTCATGTTTCATTCCCCCTTCTGATTACCCCCCCCTTCTTTATCCCTTTCTTCCCCTACCGATCTTCCTAGTTCTTATGTTCCATAGATGAGAGAAATCATATGATAATTGTCTTTCTCTGCTTGACTTATTTCACTTAGCATTATCTCCTCCAGTGCCGTCCATGTTGCAGCAAATGTTGAGAATTCGTTCTTTCTGATAGCTGAGTAATATTCCATTGTATATATGGACCACAGCTTCTTAATCCAGTCATCTGTTGAAGGGCATCTCGGCTCCTTCCATGATTTGGCTATTGTGGACAATGCAGCTATGAACATTGGGGTGCATATGGCCCTTCTCTTTACTACGTCTGTATCTTTGGGGTAAACACCCAGTAGTGCAANTGCAATGGCTGGATCATAGGGTAGCTCAATTTTTAACTTTTTAAGGGACCTCCACACTGTTTTCCAGAGTGGCTGTACCAATTTGCATTCCCACCAGCAATGTAGGAGGGACCCCCTTTCTCCACATCCTCTCCAACAATCGCTGTTTCTTGCCTTGTCTATTTTTGCCATTCTAACTGGCGTAAGGTGTTATCTCAGTGTGGTTTTGATTTGAATTTCCCTGATGGCTAATGATTTTGAACATTTTTTCATGTGTCTGTTAGCCATTTGTATGTCTTCATTGGAAAAGTGTCTGTTCATATCTTCTGCCCATTTTATGATTTGTTTATTTGTTTCTCGTGTATTGAGTTTGAGAAGTTCTTTGTAGATCTTGGATACCAGTCCTTTATCTGTGGTGTCCTTTGCAAATATATTCTCCCATTCCGTGGGCTGTCTCTTAGTTTTTTTGACTGTTTCCTTGGCTGTGCAGAAGCTTTTTATCCTGATAAAGTCCCATAAGTTCATTTTATCTTTTGTTTCTCTTGCCTTTGGAGATATGTCATGAAAAAGGTTGCTTTGGCCGATGTCCTAGACGTTGCTGCCTAGGTTCTCCTCTAGAATTTTGATGGATTCCTGTCTCACATTGAGGTCTTTCATCCATTTGGAGTTTATTTTTGTGTATGGTGTGAGAGAGTGGTCAAGTTTCATTCTTTTGCATGTAGCTGTCCAATTTTCCCAGCACCATTTATTGAAGAGACTGTCTTTTTTCCACCGGATGTTTTTTCCTGCTTTATCAAAGATTAGTTGCCCAAAGAGCCGAGGGTCCATTTCTGGGTTCTCTATTCTGTTCCATTGGTCGATGTGTCTGTTTTTGTGCCAGTACCATGCTGTCTTTGTGATCACAGCTTTGTAGTACAGCTCGAAATCCGGCATTGTGATGCCCCCAGCTTTGTTTTTCCTTTTCAACAGTTCCTTGGAGATTCGGGGCCTTTTCTGGTTCCATACAAATTTAAGGACTATTTGTTCCAGTTCTTTGAAAAATGTCCTCGGTATTTTGATCGGGATAGCATTGAAAGTGTAGATTGCTCTGGGTAGTATGGACATTTTAACTATGTTAATTCTTCCAATCCATGAGCATGGAATATTTTTCCATCTTTTTATGTCTTCCTCAATATCTTTCAAAAGTGATCTATAGTTTCTAGCATATAGGTCCTTTACGTCTCTGGTTAAGTTAATTCCAAGGTAACG
>NC_048225.1:62470518-62513538 GCF_002007445.2 Ailuropoda melanoleuca
TCTCATTCCAGGTCTGTGTAGACAGGTCTGACGTAATTCTGATACCTTTGCCTTGGTACGTGAGAAATTTCTTTGCCCTGGCCGCTTTCCATACCATATCCTTGGATCTAATATTTGCCAATTACACTATGACGTGACGTGGCGTAGGTTTGTCGTGGTTGAGCTTGGGAGGGGTCCTCTCTGCCTCTTGGACACGAATGTTTGTTTCCTTCACTAGATTAGGGAAGTTCTCAGCTACAATTTGTTCAAATATCTCTTCTAGACCTCTGTTTTTCTCCACCCCCTTGGGGATGCCGATGATTCTGACATTGAAACATTTCATTGAGTCAGTAATCTCCCATAACCTACATTCGTGGGCATGGATTTTTTTAAGTCCAGCTTCTATTTTCATTTTTTCTTCTACTAACCCATCCTCCAATTCACAAATACGTTCCTCTGCCTCAGTGACCCTGGCCGTCATAGCCTCTAGTTTTGACTGAATTTGGCTCATAGAATTTTTAATTTCTGCCAGATTCGCTCTCATTTCCACCCTTTAGATTCTATATTCTCATTAACATTTTCATTAATACTTTTTTCAAGTTTACTCATCATCTTGACCATTGTTACTCTGAATTCCATTTCTGATAATTTGGTTACATCCATATCCATTATTTCTGTGGCAGAGGCCACAGACTCATTGTCTTTTCTTTGCTGAGGGGCGGCTTCTCCTTCTTGTCATTCTGATGAGGAGAGGTTGCGGGGTTGTCCAGAGCCCAAATTATTGACCGGGACCCAGGCCGTGTGCCCTTGTTTTATAGGGATCTTAGGGATGTGGGCTTCTTCTTTAAAGATTTTATTTATTTGTGTGGCAGAGAGACAACCAGCGAGAGAGGGAACACAAGCAGGGGAGTGGGAGAGGAAGAGGCAGGCTCCCAGCGGAGGAGCCCGATGAAGGACTCCTTTCTGGAACACCGGGATCACGCCCTGAGCCGAAGACAGCCACTTAATGACTGTGCCACACAGGCACCCCGGGTTGTGGACTTCTTGATTTTTCAGCCTGCCTTCTGGGGGAGAGGCCTGCCACGCTGATACTCAGGCAACCCTGTTTGGGTAGAGTCTCCGTGTCCCCTGCGAGGGGGGATGGGGATGGGCACGCTGTGAGCCGTTATTTCCAGGCTTTTGTTCTCTGGCGGCTTTCCCTGGGGGTCTGCTGTGCCTCTTCTGAGAGTCAGAGCAGCATTGCGGCCCGTTCTCCACTGATGTTCTGGCCACTTTAACTCTGTTACTTCTCCACTGATGTTCTGGCCACTTTAACTCTGTTACTGTTGGTGCTGCTCAACCCTGCAGCGTCCCGGGATGTGCGCCCCACCCCCGGCATCCCAGACCTCACTTCCAGGGCTGGCGCATCTCTGTCTTTTGTGTTTCTAACACCGCCAACCGCCAGCCACCCCGTGCGCGCGCCCCCGGAGCTCCTGGTCTCAGTCTGGATCCATTGAGCACACCGGAGTTCCAGAGTTCCGTGAGAAGTCTGGTCCTGCACGTTCCCCAGCTCACGGTCTCAGTCTGCTGTCTCGCGGGTGCCGTCTGTGAGTCCGCCCGCCCCGTGCAGGTGGCTACTGCTTCCCGGTGCCCAAACGTGGCGGCTCCCTCCCCGTTCCGTTTATCTTCCGATATCTGTGCGCGGTTTCACAGCTCCCCGCTTCGTACCTCGATACTCAGTGCTGAAGATGTTCATTTGTAGAGATCCAGATGTATCTTCCTGCATCTCAGGCTGATTCCGTGGATGTTCAGGCTGGTCTGGTACCTATCCAGCTCGACTCAGGGGACCGGCTGAGAAAAGGGTCCCCTACTCCTCCGCCATCTTAACTCCCCTCAGCACTTCTCTTATAATCAAAACAGTTTTTTAATTAAATTTAAACATCTTGCCTGTACCAAAGAGATCAACTTTTGCCTTTTCTAGGTCTTCAGGAACCTTTCGGAATCCTGAGTTAATGCTCCCTTTTGATGTTGATATGAAGCTAAATCTGAGCATGTCCCATAAGTTCAACCTCAGCTCTTGAAATTTCCTCCCTATTCTTTTGTTTGACCCAAGAGCATTTCCTTCCCCTTCTCAGGAGAAAGCAATCTCTTGAACTGGAGGGTCCTTGACCTATTTAGAGCAGGAAAAAAGGCACAATGACCCCCAGCCTGCTCCTTGGAAGCCTTCCTTCCTAGTGTCCTATGTCCAAGCAGAACTGGAAACCAACAGAGTCCATGCTGTACCCACTCTGGCCACTATCTGCCTCCCCCCCCCTGCCCAGGGAGAAGCTTTTGGGGCTGACCTGGCCCACTTAGAGCCTGTTCGGACAGTTCTACAAGCAGTGAGGGCTTTCTAGATGTCATGTGACTCACCTCATGTCCACTCAAGCAAGGATGTCCCTAGCTAGCTTTTTCCAAAGTGTGTTGTCTGCAACCCTTGTTCTGGGTGATTTTGTTAGTAGCTGTGAAAATAAAGGTTTCGGTGTTTCAGTGCATTTGGGGACATCAGCACCAGACAGGTTTCTGTACCACAGGACTTCTCAGCCTTTAGGAAGCAAACAGCAGGATAAACTTCCAAGAGGAAAAGAAAGTACAGAATGTCTCCCAAACTTGGGAAATGAATATTTGACCTTGAATGTTTTTTCAAGGAGTATCTCAATGTGTCTTCCTCAAAGCACTAGTCAAAGATGCCCTCAGGCTGTCTTGGACTGGTGGGGGGCTAAAGGTGGGAAGTGGAGTGGTTGTGCACATGGGTTTTGGAGTCCTGCTGCCTGGGATCATATCCCAGCCCTGGCACATAGTAGCTGGGTGACCTTGAGCAAATTGCTTCAGCTGTCCGTGCCTCAGTTTCCCCATCTGTACAATGCAGACGGTGATAATCATGTACACTGTATAATATATGTAAACTTCTTAGAGCAGTGTTTGACACATAGCTCACTAAATGTTAGCTGGCATTTTGAATCCTTCATGAGCCTTGCAGAAAGGGATTCCTCACATTCCCTCAGGAACAGCAGTCTGCACCTGGCACTCCCCACCCCCAGGCCAACAGCAGCCTTTCAGTTTATAAAACCTCTCAGCTAAGATGGCTTGAACCCCCATAAAAGCCAGCCATGGTTCCCTAGGAGTGACCTTTTCTGACCTTGATGGCCGCGAAGACCTCCTTCTAATTCATTTTTAATCCATTACAGATAGGCATGTGAGATTCAGAAGACCTAGATTCTATACACAACTTATTTTCCAGTGGGATCTCAAGTTTCCTTCCCTATAACAAGGCTGTAATCCAGGGACATGGCACAGAGAAGAGTGTGGTCAGAACACTAAGCAGGCAGAGGGGCTGAATGCAAAGTAGCAGGGAGAGGATAGCAACAGTGACAGGTGGTAAGTGTGTTCCCCTTTTGAGGAAATCAGAGAGGGTACCCTATGACAAGGGTGCTTG
Organism: Ailuropoda melanoleuca; assembly: GCF_002007445.2. Taxonomy (NCBI): domain Eukaryota; kingdom Metazoa; phylum Chordata; class Mammalia; order Carnivora; family Ursidae; genus Ailuropoda; species Ailuropoda melanoleuca. The sequence continues at coordinate 62,473,952 of NC_048225.1, forward strand.
GGTAGTGAATTAGGGTAATTAACAGTAGGGGCACCTGGGTGGCTCAGTCGGTTAAATGTCTGCCTTCGGCTCAGGTCATGATCTCAGGGTCTTAGGATCGAGCCCCACATCAGGCTCCCTGCTCATCAGAGAGTCTGCTTCTCCCTCTCCCTCTGTGCTCCCCTCTCTCTCAAGTAAATAAAATCTTTAAAAAAAATTAACAGTAGCTGCTGCAACAGACCCCAAATCTCAGTGTCTTTGAACGTGAAACTTGCTGAATTAAGTCTAATGCAAGTTGAGATGCCCACCTCCATCTTGTAGCAAGAAATTCTACAACCAGAAAATCCCATGGGGAATACATAAGTGGGTGTGTGGTTGCCAAGAATCCCTGGATGACCCTGGCTGCCAAAGCTGTACTCCTCCCTTGCCCAATTGTGCTCCCTTCCCCCTTTTGGAGAAGTAAGACCTGTTTGCCTCTGAGTTAATTCTCCCAGCTTTTCTAGGACTCTGTAAGCCCACATTATAGTATTTTAATTTCTCACCTGTGGGAGGCCTCAGGCTCTGCTGTTACCTGCCTCACTAGTCTTCGGCCTCTGGAAGAGATAGTCAGCACTCTCTGAGTGGTCCTGTGCTCCTCTGCATTGGTTCCTCTCTTGCAGCCGGTTGGGGCCCTGCCACTAGCTCTGGCCAAGAGACCGTGTGTTGCCTCTGGGTTGCGGAGAGCCATGCCTCCTGCATTCCTCTCTTCCCTCTATTGAGATGTCTCTGGAGGTCACGTGTTTCATAGGAAAGCTGAAAGAACCAACTCAGAAACAAATGTGCCCCTTCCCCCCTAAGGGTCATTTCTCCAACTGGGGGCGGGGAGGGCAAGGTGGGAAGCATCAGGTGGATAAGAGGAGAGGGGGTTTGGCAGACAGTACCACCCAGGAATTCTTGGCATTTATATAGCCATTTAATGATTTAATGCCAGGTATATCTTCCATATGGGATTTTCTGTCACAAAACTTCTTGCTGTAATTTGAAGTAACAGTGTGACCTGTGATTCAGATACTCCCAGTAGTACCATGGACAGTGCGGCAGGTGGCATGTCTCAGACTGTGACGCGCACAGGAATCACCTAGGGATCTCGTTAAGCTGCAGATTCTGACTCGGTAGGTCTGAGGCAGCACTCAAGAGTCTGCATTGCTAACAAGCTCCCAGGTGATACTGAGGCTGTCGGTCCCTCCTAGACTGTGCTCTGAAAAGTAAGGCGATGGGGCAGGGCTATATATAATGCATAAAATCACGAAATCCAGACAATCCATATGAGGTTATGCGAATATGGCTATGCGGTCTTCTGGGAGGATCCCCTGAGCTACAGTCTGACAACATGCTCTGCAGAGGATAGCTAGCAGCTCAAATCATTTTAGGGGGTCTCCTTAGGTTCCCAAGAGCTCTGAAGGCATACCCAGTTCCTCCGGAAGGTCCTCAAATTCTGGTGTCTCACATCTCTTCCAAGGGACTTCCAGTCTTTTTGCCTCTGACTCCATTCCATAGTATACACCCAACTGCTCCCAGAGCCAAAGGGCTTGGAGCAGCTGACTCTGTAGTACGAGGGAAGAGGAACCAGGCTCCAGAGGCTGCTTTTGGTAGCAACAAACACAACACATCTCTGATCTGAACAGCAAATATCCAAAGCATGAGTCAAGTGCCTTGTTAATAAGAAAGAGAATGAATAAGCATTCCCTTCAGCAGTAAATGTTTTCTTATATATACACCCTTCCATTTTACTCTGGACCTGATGCCAGTTCTGACTGCCCACAAAGGCACTGCATGGGCTTTTAGAAAACAGACAATAATAGCTGACTCTTCTAACAGCCCTGAAATCCTTCTTGTCACAGATGCAGCAACTAACACAATCAATGCTCCAGGATGGCCTCAGTCATACGACTATTGAGGTAAATCACTGGGGCTTGGAGAATGAACCACTCACAGATAAGGAAACCAAGGCCTCAGAAGGCAAAAGTGATTTGCTCAAGGGCACAAAATGAGTTGGAAGCAGAGCCAAGCCTAGAACTTGGGACCCCTTGCTTATATGTTGTCTTCATTTCAGCACCAGGGATGAATATTGGAAGACATTCACTGTCTTCAAACCTAGAGAGTTTGTTCATTCATTCACTTACTCAATATCCACCAAGAACCTGCTATAAATTTGCAAGGTTCTAGTTTCCTTTAGTACTGCTCTATAAACTCATGATGACCTAACCTTTTTAAAGGTCTTACTTGTGTAACTTCTACCTCCTCCTGGCCTGAGAGCTCCAAGTATGAGATTCCCTCTGTTGATGGGCTGCATGCACTTTGCACCAAGGGCAATTGAGCCTTGACCTTGACACTTTCCACTGAAATCCTGAGTTAACTAATGAACCTCAGAAAGCTTTGGTTTTCTCATCAACACAATGGAGATAATTTCCTATCTCACAGGGTGCTACAAAATGTGAGAGAATATACATAAAACACTTAACACAGTACATAGCTGGTGTTCAACAAATGATAGCCACTACAGCACCCGATAAGTACATTGTTGTCACTCTTGTTATTGTCAAGCAAAACAAGCCCCTAGAGATTTCGGCAAGTGGAATGTTGCCCTCCAGGACTCTAAAAAGGCAGGCTTCCTTTCTTTGTGTGTCAGAGCAACTTCTGTGTCTTACAGACTGTAGGAGTCATGAGACACGGGCAACACTTGCCTAGTGTTTCTGGGTCTAATGTACCATATCCTTGAGGTCCATCCCCATACCCCTCTTTTTCTGCTGGGCCCAGCTGACCAGAGAACTGTCTGCCTCTATCTGTGTAAGGCCCTGTGAACCCCAGACCTATCAGAATTGTCTGTACATGGGGAAATAAGGCTGCCTTCCAACATAACCATGTGAAAAAAACACATGTGAGGTATATGATTAGTTATATATGGAAGTAACCCAAGAAATTGTCTGTAAATGTGGCTGAAGTGTTAAGAGGCTTGACTGGGGGCTGTCTGGGTGGCTCAGTTGTTAAGCGTCTGCCTTCGGCTCAGGGCATGATCCCAGGGTCCTGGGATCGAGCCCCACATTGGGTTCCCTGCTCCACTGGGAGCCTGCTTCTTCCTCTCCCAATCCTCCTGCTTGTGTTCTCTCTCTCGCTGTCTCTCTCTCTCTGTCAAGTAAATAAATAAAATCTTAAAAAAAAAAAAAAAGAAAGGTCACTGTCACATCCAGTTTGTAAGATGTCCTGAAGGAACAGGAGAAACTCTACAATGCTAAGGGACTGACATAATAGCACCCTCATGTAATCATTTGCTTTCAGTGAAGTATGACACAATTTGTATGTGCCCAAGTAAATGGGTTAGTGAAATACATTTATCTAGGTTTAACCAATCCAACCATCATAAAATGGGCAAGTGGCTTAAACGGCTTCTGTAAAAAATGTGGAATGAAGATACTACTAACACCAAAAGCAACTCTCAAACAGTTTGCAAGCTGGTAAATCAAACTGAGAGTTTTGCTTACAATTTTACTTACAACTCAGTAAGTAAAGATGCCCTTCCTCTCCATCAGCTATCTGAGCTGGTTATCCTCTTCCCAACCTCCCTCTCTCCCTGCTTCCCTGCCCCACCCCCACCACCATCCATTCTGTGCCCAGTGCTCCCAGATGACACGTACAGGATGTACCACTTGGGCTTCCATGCTTGCTACCTGAGATTGGTCAATGGGCCAGCAGGGGGTGGGAAGAGAGAGAGGTTGGGGCATTATCTTCCCTGTTCCTTCTTGTTTCAGCACTACATCTCTGGCATGGATGTATCCTTCCCTAACTACAGCTCATTCTAGAGGGAACTTCTTCCTCCTTTTTCTCCTGCCCCTCCCAGCTAGGGCTGGTAACAGCCTCCTGCTGTTGCTTGTTTTGCGGTGCCTAGGCACCATCTTTTGTAAATAGTCCTTCTGTTAAAGTCTCTTGAGCCAGTTGAGTTGGATTTGGTTCCTTGCTGGGAGAATGATTGTTGCAATATCTCATTTATCATGATAGTCATTAAAGCCAGGGGTTATCCAAAGTGCTGAGAATTTAAAACATAATGAGCTCTCTCATTAAGGAATACTCTTTTAAAGAAAGCTGGTGTCACTGTTTAAAAAAATAAAGCATGGTTTTCATATATAATTTCATCTTTGTCTGCCCTTAAAATTTTCTGGTTTTATGTGTTTTATAAAATAACTGGCATATTAATGTAGCTCATGAATATTATTTAAAATAAAGAAATGCACATAAAATAGAGGTGCATGCTAAAACAATTTTTTAAATTTATGAGATGAACCATCAAAAAACCTTTGTCCTACAGAAGACCTTTTCTCTAGGAAAAAAGTTGGCAAGTGTCTGCTATCAGGTCCGCAGCACTGCTCTGGGAATTATCTTCCTGAGACCTAGCTGTCTTTTTCCTTTGATTTTCTGAACTACCTTCCAGCAAACCTTATCTTTCTATAAAATAAAAGGGAACCCCAAAGAGAAATGCTTATCTAAGGCTTCCAGGAGCCTGTGCTCTGGGTAAGTCTCTCTGTTGTAGGCAGAGATGGCTACTGGACCAGATTGTAGCCTAGGTGAAACACCCCTCAGAATTTTCTATCTTCTGAGCAAAATCTTCATCTTCCAGGTCTTTAGATCACTGAAAAGAGTTATCTCTCACCATACATTAGCACACAGACATTCAGAATTATGTACTTCAGTCTCATGAGTCTAATTATCAGGGGTCAGTCTCCATGTGAACAATCAATTCTGGGCCTCTGATCAGGCTTAGGGATAGGCCCAGGACCTTGAAACATCCCCAAGATGATGGTCCTTAGGGGGTCCTCTTGGTATCCAACCATCTAGGTCCCTCCTGACAATACTCAGCCTCATCACCATCACCTTCCAATCTACATTAGGGACCAGTTTGACTTCAGCTGGGGAACAGGAGAAATGTCTTAGAGAAGAGGTTCCGGAAGATATTATATTCTTTCTACCAGGGAACCAAGCCCCAAACAGGTTGAAACTATCATGACGAGACAGCCCTTTGAAAAACCTGACCATTTGGGGCCACAAAATAGAGGAGTTCCATGCACTTGATGTTAACCTGGGCTTGAATAGTAGTTATTATTCGTTGAGTACTTATATACAGATAAGTTATTTAAATACACCAATCCATTTCATCTTCATGACAAGTCTTTGAGCAAGATATAGTATGGTCATCACCAGCCCTATTTTACACATCAGGAAAGTAAGGCTGTAGAGGTTAGATCATTTGCCCAAGGTCAGACAGTAAGTTGCAAGGCAGAGACTTGAATTCAGGTCATTTGATTTGAGAAGCTGAGGTCCCAACCACTACCCCACACAGCCTCTGAGACAGACTGGGGGATCATCACAGGATCTGTGATCTTTTAGGGCACAAGTCTTGGTGAGTCAGAAAGTGACACAAGACTCACAGTGTAGGACATGCATTTAGTGTAATAGAGATTCTAGACTTGTATTTTCCTACTAGAAGAAGGCGCTTGCCCATAGACAAGGTTATGAGGCCTGATCAAGATGGTCACATACTGAAAGAAGACAAAAGAGAGATACAAAGCAGAGAAGGTGAATAGAGTAGCTGCTCAGAATCTTGCCCCAAAGCTCAAGGCCTCTGATGCTTGTCTCGTCTGCTGAAGCACTGCTCTTCAAACAGGTGCCCACTGGGCAACTTGTGAAGAGAAAGGATGGGGCTCCATCCTTTCCATCCCTGGGGAAAAGGGAGGAGCTGGGGTGCCCACCCTCTTGGGACTACATGGCAGCCCTGTAACCTGAAAGCTCCCTACCTGTCACTAGGGTGTGACACATCTGTCAGATGAACATCACCTGAGAGACCAGCTTTGCAACAGGACTTGGGCTAGGCTCTCACTGTGGTAACATTAGGGGCATAAGGCTTCTTCTCCTACATGATTGTTTCATTCACATGGGAAGAGCTGCAAGAGTCTAAAACTCCTGGCTTCCCCCCAAGGAAATGGCTATCTGATAAGGAGTTCTGACAAGGGTCAACCTGACTAGCTCAGCCCTTTCCTCTTCCCTTTCTCTTGGGAACGTACTGCCTGCAAGGGAAACATATTCTACTCTGCTCCTCCTTGCTCTATGATTTAAGGGGGCCTGCCTCCACTAGAGGGATAGGATAAATTAGCTTAACTCAACTTCAGAAAGCCTACTTGTCAATTAAGCTTTGACAAAGAAGGTAAGAATATGCAATGGGAAAAAGATAGTCTCTTCAACAAGCAGTGTTGGGAAAAGTGGACAGCCACATGCAAATGGAATATTACTCAGCCATCAAAAAGAATGAAATCTTGCCATTTGCAACAATTTGGTTGGAACTAGAGGGTACTATGCTAAGCGAAATAAATCAGTCAGAGAAAGACAAATACCATATAATTTCACTCATATGTGGAATTTAAGAAACAAAACAGATGAACATAGGGGAAGGGAAGAAAAAAAAAGATTAAAACAGAGAGGGAGGCAAACTGTAAAAGACTCTTAACTCTAGGAAACAAACTGAGGGTTGCTGGAGATGAGGTGAGTAGGGGGATGGGGTAACTGGGTGATGGGCATTAAGGAAGGCATTTGATGTAATGAGCACTGGGTATTATATGCAACTGAGGAATCACTAAATTTTATCCCTGAAATTAATATTACAGTATATGTTAACAAAATTGAATTTTAAAAAGAAAGAATGAAGCTGGACCACTTTCTAACACCATACACAAAAATAAACTTAAAATGGATTAAGGACCTAAATATGAAACCTGAAACCATAAAAACACTAGAAGAGAGTATAGGCAGTAATTTTTCTGACATTGGCCATAGTGAGATTTTTCTAGATATGTCTCCTGAGGCAAGGGAAACAAAAGCAAAAAGAAACTTTTGAGACTTCATCAAAATAAAAATTCTCTGCACGGTGAAGGAAACAATTGACAAAACTGAAAAGCAACCTACTGAATGAGAGAAGATATTTGCAAATGACATATTCAATGAAGGGTTAGGATCCAAAATATATAATAAACTTATACAAGTCAACACCATAAAACCCTAAATAATCCAATTTAAAAATGAGCAGAAGACATGAACAGACATCTCTCCAAAGAAGACATACAGATGGCCAACAGACATGTGAAAAGCTGTTCAACATCACGGAAATGCAAATCAAACCCACAATAAGATATCACCTCATACCTGTCAGAATGCCTAAAATAAAAAACTAGAAAAACAAGTGCTGAGGGAAAACAGTATGGAGATTCCTCAAAGAATTAAAAACAGAATTACCATATGATCCACAGCTGGATATTTACCCAAAGAATACAAAAACACTAATTCAAAGAGATATATGCCTCCCTATGTTTACAGCAGCATTATTTATAATAGCCAAATTATAGAAGCAGCCCAAGTGTCCATCATCTGATAAAGAAGGCGTGATATACATACAGATAATGGAATATTACTCAGCCATAAAAGAGAATAAAATCTTACCATTTGCAACAACATGGATGGATCTAGAGAGAATAATGCTAAGTGAAATAAGTCAGTCAGAGAAAGACAATTACCATAGGATTTCACTCACATATGGAATTTAAGAAACAAAACAACCAAAAAAGAAAAAAAAAAAGACAAGCCAAGAAACAGACTCTTAACCAGAGAGAACAAACTGGTGTTTACCAGAGGGGAGGGGGGTGGAAGGATGGGTGAGGTGTACACCTGAAATTAATATAACACTTGTGTTAATTAAACTGGAATTAAATTTTTAAAAAACAATAATAAAAAAGAAAGCCTATATATATAGGCTTACCTGCCAATGCAAGCCCCATTGTCCAATACAAGGCTTATCAGTCATAAAGGGGATGTTAGATTGACTTCTCCACGAGACTTACAGCTTAAGTGAAGGAAGAAGGTGTCTTCACTGGGCTTCCTTAGAGACCCCAGCAGGTGCCAATGGCCAGTCATCTAGAGAATAAGTCCGCTACTGTCCTTGGGGCATTAACGGAGGTGAGGATAGGACCCAAAATTATGGGCAAAGCCTCATACCCTGTACAGAAATCTCCTTGATGGAATCTGAAAGAAGACAGACAGAGGCTAGCTACAATAATAGCTAATGTTTATTGGGAGCTAAGAACAGGCCCTGGCTAAGGGAATTATCCCTGCAAAGCACCATCATTATCTCCATCTCACAGGAGAAGAAACTGAAGCTCACGCAGTAAGGGTAGGTACAGCCAAGATGGACAGCTGGCCAGTGGTGGAGCCACATGGTCACTCCAGGGGCTGCCCTTTCCACCAGAACACGGTGCTGCCTCGAGCTCGAGATGACATCTTCCACTATGATAATGAGGGAAGACGTGGTCGACACTGAGCCCACCTCCTGACTAGGGGCCAGCACACTTGACCACACGTGTATAAGCAACATCAAGGGTGTCTTCAGGCTTCTCCTTCTGATGAACTAGGAACCTTGGGCCTCTGGAAACATCCTCCCGGGTAGCCTGTCAGTGGCAGAACTCCATGTGGTTCTGTGTGTCCCTTCCCAGGGCAGCCACCAAGCCCTCTGCACTGCACGCCAGCCTGCAGCCTCGCTGTGAGCAGAGTACAATTTTGTCCCCACATCCTGCATTCACTGGTGCCCTTGCTCATAGAACCCAGATTTCCTCCAAGCCAGTGTTTCCTAAACTTGAGTCATCTGCATACGACCCTCACATTTTTTGCCATGTCCATGTGCCACCTATACATTTATTTATTTAACATTCTTTATTTTGCCTTAGCAATGAGCCAGAAAACCAGGGTTGAAATCCCAGCTCTGCTGTTTACCAGCTTTGTGTTGCTGGACAAGTGCCTTGCCCTCTCCGTGCCTGTTTCCTAATCTGTATAGCAGAGATAATCATAGTAACTACTTCAGGGGGTTGGTGTGTGGACAAAATGAGGACTGCCCGTAAAGCCTTTGAACAGCACCTAGCACAAAGTAAGTGTTCAATACGTGTTAGTTACCCTTTTCATTACATTTATCTAAAACGGAAACTTTATATCCGTACCATAAATGGAAAAATCTGTACTGCTTATACCACAAAGAGAGGGGTTATAAAAATAAAGTAAAAACACTTACTAAATACTGGCTATTGCCTGACAAAGTCTCCAGGCCCAAGGCTTGCTCTCATTTTGTCAAGAAGGGAGACAAACCAGGGTCTGAAAGATGTTGAAGGCACACTCAGTTCAAGCCAGAGTGAACAACTTGTCCTGAGTGGTCTCGGACTTCTGGTTTTAGTGCTGAAAGTCCTGTAAGCCCCCTCATTCCCAGGCTACCTCAGATCGAGGCTTTCTTCTTCATGGAAGGACTAAAAATAACTGACAAGGGAATAACATTCTTGTGTGTTTAGGGCTAAGTCGGTATGCCACTTACTATCATCTTGCAGAATAAGCCACGTCTTGGGCCCCACCACACAAGCCTGCCTCTGAGGGCTGAGTTTCCAAACGACATACATGCACAGAAAAGCCATCACATGTGTGCCACTGGGACTGTCCCCGAAGGAAAACCACATTCGTCCAAGCCCAACAAGAGAAACGATGGTTAAACCGTGGCACAGCTAAAATGGTGTTATAGAACCATCAAAATATCGTGTTTTGAAGTATCTTTAATGAGAGGGAAAGATGATCATGATAGAATGTCCAGTTAAAAAAAAAAAGCAGACTCAGACGTCCTCAGTAAGTGAATGGATAAACTGTAGCACATCAAGACAGCAGGATACTATCTGGTGCTAAAAAGAAACGAGTTGTCAAGCCACGAAAAGACATGGAGGAGACTGAAATCCATGTTGCTAAGTGAAAGAAGCCAGTCCAAAAAGGCTGCATCCTATGTGATTCCAACTATCTGACATTCTGGAAAAGGGCAAACTATGGAGACAGTAAAACGATCAATGGTTGCTGGGAGTTAGGGTTGGGAGGAAGGGCGTGTAGCTGGAGCACAGGGGAGCCTTAGGCAGTGAAACCGCTCTGCGTGATACTGTAATGGTGGATACATGTCCTTATACATTTGCCTAAACCCATAGAATGAACAACACCAAGATGAACCTGAAGGTAAACTACGGACTTGGGGGCATAAGGATGTGTCACCAGTTGTAACAATGAATCTCTCTGGTAGGGGGTGTTGCTAATGGGGGAGGATATGCACGTGTGAAGCAGGGGGTATGTGGGAAATCTCTGTACCTTTCTTCCTGCTATGAACCTAAAACTGCCCTAGAAAAATTAAGTCTTTAAAAATTTTTAAAGCAGGGGCACCTGGGTGGCTCAGTCTGTTGAGCGTCTGCCTTCAGCTCGGGTCGTGATCCCAGGGTCCTGGGATAGAGCCCCACATTGTCAGGCTCCCTGCTCAGTGGGGAGTCAGCTTCTCCCTCTGCCTCTCCTTCTACCCCTCCCCACCCCCACCCCCACTTGTGTGCTCTCTCTCTCAAATAAATAAATAAAATCTTTAAAAAAAATTTAAAGCAGACTACAAAACCACATATAGTAAGACCTTAGTTTTATAAAATACAGAGAAAGTTAAAGAAAGTTAAAGAAAGAAATACACTGTAATATTAACAATATTTGGGGCGCCTGGGTAGCTCAGTCTGTTGAGCGTCTGCCTTCAGCTCAGGTCATGATCCCGAAGTCTAGGGATCGAGCTGCGCGTCAGGCTTTCTGCTCCGTGGGGAGCCTGCTTCTCCCTTTCCCGTTCCCCCTGCTTGTGCTCTCTCTCTCTGTCAAATAAATGGGTAAAATATTTAAAAAACAAAAACCCGATATTTATCTCTGAATGACAGGATTCTGGAGGGATTTTTTTATTTCTTCATATATACTTCTGAATTTCTTATTTATATCTCTTTCTATATTTTCTAAGAAATTTTAGCACAGAACGTATATTACTTTTATTACCAGGTAAAGAAGTTGAATAAAAATTATACATATAAAAAGTACTAGGAAGAAAGTAACCAGAACTGATTAACCCCAACCTTTGAAAATTGTTTTTTACAGCTGTGGCCCACTGGGAAGGAGGTTTCCTGGCTGACTGGCTGTCACCTGCTTTCCTTCTCCTCTGGAGAAGGCCCTTGCAGAGAAGGCAGGGCTTGTCCAAGGTCGCGGGCTTCTGTTGCCTCTGCATCCCATCTAGCAAGGCTGTCCTGAGCTGTCCCCTGAACCTCAGACTCTGACCTCCAGGGTCTATAGGGCAAACACAATATCCCTTTCCCCCTTTTCTTGGTTTTTCCATCATTCGGACTGGGGCACTCAATAACTTCCCCGCGATGCGTGTTACTAACCAGCGGCAGGGTGGCATCTAACACAGGAGGTCCCTGCTTTGGACCCAAGCGGCCTGAGCTGGAATCCCCACTCACCACCTACAAGCTTCATGGCCTTGGGCACATCGCTGTACCTCTTTCCACCACAGTCACCTCCTCGCTATCACCAGGATTAAGTGAAGTAACATTCTAGCACAGACCCCGGCACAAGGACCTCAAGTGGGACTCAATTATATCAATTTTTGCATTTACTACACAAGAACTTGGTTCTCTATCTCCATCCCACTAATTCAAAGAGCTCCCCGAGTGGCAGGGGCAAAATCTCTCCTCTACCACCCATCCAGGTCTCTGCTCCACCTCAGTCAGAACCCCTCAGGTGACTGCTGAGCCACAGAGAGAACAGCTGAGAGGCAGTCCAGTGGCCCCATGGGCCACCCAGAAGAGGTGGCAGGGCGGGGAGAGGTGGCTAACTTGAGACCCCCACTTGCCAGCCTAAAAGAATCTGATCATCGGGTATACATACACAATAAACCAGGGCCCTGTTTAACTACAACACACTTGTGAGCGTTACGTCCATTTCTTCATAAGGAAAACAAATTGATCCCGAACACTCGGTACCCCCAGCATCATTCTGGATGCAGGACATACAGTGCAGAATGAGACAAGGTCTCTGCCCTCACGGGGCTCAGTCTCCACTCCTGCTGGAGATGTGAGCTGTATCCACCCACCTTCATCACCAAGACGTGGGGGAAAGAGGCAGGGCCATTTGAGAAGCTGAGAGCCATACTGTAGTTCAGCCCATCAGGCCAGGCATCCAGGTTCCTCTCACAGAGTCTCAAAACCCCTCATCCTGAAGCTATGAGCCCACTGGTCCCCCTGCCGATCAGTGCCAAGCAGAAGGCATGAATTATCCTCATCCAAGATACTTAATTCCCTGCTCTGTCATTTGGTGGCTGGGTGACCTTGGACGAGTCATTAACATCCCCTAGTCCTAGTGTCCTCAGTGTAAAATTGGGTAAAGATACCACCCTCATAGCATTAATGAGGAGAGCACAAGAAATCCCGTGTGGAAAGCCTTAGGCAGAGTATTGGAAGACAGTCAGTGCCCTCTCAGAGGTGCTACAAACTGGAGATGAGCAGAGCCTGGTGGTTAGGGGTAGAGCCTTCAGAGACAGGCTGCCTGGGGTCAAATGCCAGCACCACCTCTCACCAGCTGTGTGACCTTTCTATGCTAAAATGTCCCCATCTACAAGATGAGGACAATAACAATAATCCCTACCCTAGAGGGTTGTGAATGCTGGATTACTATATGGGAAGTGCTTAGAACAGGGTTTGATGCACTTAAAGAATGGTGTGTTTGCTTTTTTTTTCTTTCTCCAGAAAATATGTTTATGGGATCATTGATCATCTTGTAGCAATTAGCACCTGATTGTATCTCCCAGGTGACCTCTGAGAGTATGCAGCAATGTCCCACTTACTAGATGCATAAAGAAAGGTACATTAGCTGTGAATATAGTCACCCCCACTACAGACACACACACACACACGCACACACACCCCACTGTATCAAGGTTAACCAAACGTGACGATGACAACTGTATTGTCCATTTGGTCAGAAATCACAAGAAGCGGGAGTACCCTCTCACTCACAACTATGTTGACTCAGCCATTAGAGTCAGACTTCGATTCGAGTCCTGGAACTCCTTTTCCTTAGTGGTCTGATCTTAGGCAAGTCATTTAACCTGTGTTTCCTCTCCAGAAAAGTGTCGGGTGAGGTTGCAGGGGAGTTAGCCCCACCTGTCTCACCAGCATGTCATTGCCCCCTGGTGGGGATGATGGAACCCTTAGCAGACTCTGACTCCCTAGTGCTTCCAGCCAGAATAGGGCTGGGAAGCTTCCTCCTTTCCCATGCAGGAGACCCAGCTCGGACAAGCCTGTGGGCTGCTTTACTACCCCCACCCGCCAGTCCCCCAAAGAACAGCCTGAGAGTGTTAAGAGGACACCAGCTGCCGAGCCCTGGGAGGCAGGAGCACTGGCCAGGGGTCCCAGACCCTGCACTTTGTTGACTCAAACTGCAGAGCACTCCAGGCTTTCACGAACCTTTCCTGGGCAGGAGGGAACAAGACAGCTAGGCCCTTCTCTGCCTTCTGTCCCCTGGCCCTTCCTTTGGAGAAAGGCAGCCTGAGTGCCGTTTATTGTAGGATAGCTTTGACACCAAGCTCCTGGAGGTAAGCAGGGCTAAGGGCACAGGTTGAGCACACCCCTTCCATGGAGGAGAGAAAGGGCACAGGGGGCAAAGCTGGACCCAGGAGAGATGGAGACAGAGATGAAAACAGGGGCTGCGACCAGAACACAGGACAGGAGGGGCAGGGACAGAAATGGGGGCAAGGTCAAGGATGGGGACAGGGCTGGCCCCACACAGGGTCCTAAGTGGACACGGCTGCAGCACAGGGTTGGGGGGGTTGGGCAGAGGGAGGCACAAGTAAGCACAGAGCCGAGCTGGGAAAGGGGTAGCAGGCGGTGGTGGGAGAGCCCTGCCCGGAGGACTTACATAAGCTGGGAACCCGCTATTCCCCAGAGGGGCCCACAGGAAATGTGGGGGTGGGCTCTCCAGTCAGAACCCACATTTTCACCCTAGCCTGTGCATGTTTTCCAACAGCAGCAGACAGAGCATGGTTTAGTTAAGTTAGGACTGGCAAGATTCACTCCTTATTTAAAAATCATGACAGCAACAATAAAAATACTCAGCTGAAATGGCACCCAACAAAGCCAGCTCCCCTGGAAGTCAAGCGCCCCCATCCCAGCACCCTGTACCTTTAAGGAGGAGAAGAGTTCCGTTGCGTCCCAGCTGAAGAGCAGGTTATTCTTAGATATAGCAATGACTTACCTAAAACTGAGTTATTCCCCTTTCCTCCTCTGGCCAGCCTCTCTTCACTCTGGGGAGCTTTTACCATTTAAGGTCAATGTTACATCTGGCTCTGGAGCTCCGAGCTGAGAAGCCTCTGGCTGCTGAGCCTCGGCCACCGCCTCCTCCTAGAAGGGCTGGGACTTAGAGCCTGAAGCTCCTCGGGGAGCCCCCTCTGGCCCCACTCAGGGGGCTAATGGCAGGGGAAGCTGCAGCCCCAGAGCTCAGGGCAGGCTGGGCCTGTGAGGCAGGAGCTTGCCCTGAGTGCCTCCCATGGGCACCCACACAGTGGGTGGTAGTGCCCATGGGCAGCCTGTGCCGCTGAGCACCGTGCCGGCCAGACGGGGACCAAAGAAACTGCAGATCCGCCTCCCAGCCTGGAATCCCCAGCAAGCATGTGAGGCTGGACAAGACCCTGGCCCTGGGCCAGGAAAAACTGGAAACACTTCCTGTCTCGGGGATTCATGGGTGGGGACTGCTCCCACCTTAAACCCTTGGGATTACCAGAGAGAAGAGCCTAGGAGGTTCAGCTAATCCCAGACCTGGCAGCAGCCCCAGGGGCTTCAATCCCTGCTCCTGCACTCAGCAGTCCTATGGTCTTTGCATTGTGGAATTCCAGTCTCCTCATCTCTAAGACAGGGATAACAGCGATAACACCTAACTCAAAGAGTTGCAGGAGGGCTAAGGGAGACCATAGTGAAGGCTTAGCACGGTGCCAGCATCTCATAACACTGATTGGCACAAATTCATTTCCTGCCCCTGCCCAGACGCAGGCAAGGACAGGCTGTCTCCCTCTTGGAAGTCCACACGCCAACCCTACTTGCTCCTCACCCACATTGGGTGCAGTGCCCACCTTGGGCCAAAGTCACGGGGCTCCAGATTCTGTGCAAGTTACATGGGGGCTCCAACCCTCTTCTGAGGTTAGAGGCAGTCCAGAGAAGCTCTGGGTAGGGTTGCCAGCTAAAATACAAGATACCCACTTAAATCTGAATTTCAGATAAACAACACATAACTTCTGTAATGTAAGTATGTCCCAAATATTATACAGGACATATTTATTATATATATATTTAACTAAGAACTAACTAATTGAACTGCATGTCATGTATTTTTATTTGCTAAATCTGGTGACTCCAGCCCTAGACTATCACTTACCACACCAGTTCTGAGAGTTAAAGGGATTGGTACTTCTAAGCCTGTGCCCTCAAGCCCCCCAGTGACCACTGCCTTGCTGTATACAGTCCCATTCCCAGCTCCTGGCCATGGGTCAGCCACCCTAGCCATGGCTGACTTTCTCCACCAAACCTGACACCCTGGGCCTCCATCCTAACCCCTACCATAGGCATCTAGTCCTGGTCTCCCTGGTTGTTTTGAGAAAGATTCCTGATGAGAATAGACTTCATGCTGTCTGTTACACCCATAAATAATAGTATTTTTGTAGATGGAACCAAAAGAGACTGTCCCATGTACTAGTCCTGCTTTCTCTCCGGGGTCTACACCTATCCATTTGCTGGGTATAGGCTCCCACTGACAAAGCCACATTGTGGTAACTACTAGAATTTCAGGTATAGGGACTAGAAGGAATTTATCAAACTGTATAGCACTGTTTCTCTAACTTCATTGTGTATGAGAATCCCCAAACATGAAGCTCCTTGAACCCCTCTTCCAAAAGTTCTAATTCCATGGATCTACAGTGGGGCCCAGGAATCTGCATTTTAATTAAGGCTCTCAGGTGATTCTTATGCAGTTGGTCCAAGGACCCCACTTTGGGGAATTATGCTTCAAGCGTTGATCTTGTGAATCTAGCAGGAGTTACTCCAGAGACAGCTAGAAACTTAGGTTGAAAAGGAATGGAAGGTACTGTGTACACATGAGGGTGTGTGTGGGAGCAAGGTGTGGGTGTGTATACCAACCATACATTGAACACCTGCTATATTCCAACCTCTACATTAGATGCTATACATGAAAGTATGTATGTATCCTCACAAGTGTCCTGTGAAATAGGATTATTGTACCTTTCCTTCCAAAAGGAAACTGAGATGTGAAGAGGCGAAACCACTTGCCTGACATTCCACAGCTGGGAAATGGTAGAGTTAAGGGGTGAACTTAGGTGGGTTGGCCCTAAAGCTCTTTCCCCCTCAGCCAGGGTGTCTTAAACGAGCATGCATGGATAGCCCTCAGGAGTTTCTGAGCCAGTTGAAATTGTATGTGAAATATTGTATGGTTTGTGTTTCTCTTGGGTCCATGTCCATAGCTTTCACCAGTCTCACAAAGGAGTCACCAAATAACTTTCAAAATCACTGCATTAATACAAGCATTTCATAAAACACATTACTGGTGGGTGTGTAATATGGAACAAGCTCTATAGAAGACAATTTAGCCTTCTCAAGATTATAAAGCTCAGATCCTTTGACCCAATTCCACCTCTAAGAATGTATTCTGCAAACACATTCCCACACTTGGGAAGTGACAAATGAAAAAGATTCTTCATTACAGCTTTGTCTATAAGAGCAATAGGATTGGAAACATGAATGTCCATCAGTGGGAGGCCATAAAAGATGTTGGGATACAGGGACACCTGGGTGGCTCAGTTGGTTAAGCATCTAACTCTTGATTTCAGTCCAGGTCATGATCTCAGGGTCGTGAACTTGACACATCCAGCTCTATGCTAGTCATGGAGCTTGCTTAAGATTCTCTCTCTCCCTCTCCCTTTGCCTCTCCCCCCTCCCTCTCTCTAAAAAAAAGATGATATGGTACAGCCATAACAGACAATAAGGAAGCTCTTTGTATAATCATATAAAAAGCCTCCATGGTTAAGTGGGAAAATAAAATAACAGAACCATATATAAATATACACGTGCACAAATATACTTATGTTCACACATGTATATTCACAAGCACATGTGTGTATGTGTGCACACAATCTCAGGAAAATTAACACAAGAAACAAATAGCATTAACAATAGTTGCCAATGAGGAGGGAAACGGAGTGGCTGGGGCAGAGAGTATCCATCGTAGACCTCATTTATACATAAAGAAAGGGGGGGTAATCAGAAAGGGGAATGAAGCATGAGAGACTATGGACTCTGAGAAACAAACTGAGGGCTTCAGAGGGGAGGGGGTGGGGGAATGGGATAGACTGGTGATGGGTAGTAAGGAGGGCACGTATTGCATGATGCACTGGGGTGTTATACGCAACTAATGAATCATCGAACTTTACATCAAAAACCAGGGATGCACTGTATGGTGACTAACATAATATAATAAAAAACATGATTATAAAAAAATTTTTGAATCATATGAATAAACCGTATGTTGACATTCAAAAATAATAATGAAATAAAAGCAATGCCATGAACAGGGGTTTAATCAATTCATCTTTCAGCATTGCTTCCTCCAAGTGATAAGAGTGTTGACATGAGCCTAACTAAAGGTTATTTTTGTTGCTTTTTTTTATTTTGGAATAATTACAGACACACAGGAAGTTGCAAAAATAGTACAAAGAGTCCCATGTACCCTTTACCCAGCTTCCTCCGGTGGTGACATCTTGCACGGCTCTTGTACAATATGAAAACCTGGAAATTGGCATTGGTGCATTACTATTGACTCAACTACAGATCTTATTCTAAAGGCTATTTTTAAAAATATAGCCTTCTCATAGTTCATATATTCATTTAAAAATGTTTATTGAGCACCTTTAGTGTGCCAGACCCATACCAGGGACACTTCAGACCCATCCCTGGGTAAGGACACCTCAGACCCATGCCTGCCCTCATGGGGTGTAGACTACTGAAGGTGACCCCTTACTCAAGTGAGAATAGCACCACAGAAGCCCAGGAGCCAGCAGTACACAGGGAGTGCTGACCAAACCTCTAAAAAAGGAACCGTGTCCCTTGCTGTCCTGGTCATGGAGCTTCACAGCTTGCCTGAAAGCTGACTTTTAATCCTTAAAAGAGCATGAGCAATTACTCGGGCTATTTTTATCCTCGTTCCTGGAGCCACACAGGGATTTGGCCTCACTCTACCAAAGTCTTCAGCTCATCACTCATTCCCATCAGAGACAATCATGTGTCCTCAGCATAAAAGCATCGGCTCAGTGGAGGCACACTGGCACACAGCTGGGGGAAGCTCTCCCCACAGACCATTTGACTCCAGGCCAGGGAAGAAGTTTAGAAGTCCCAGGCCAAAAGCGCATCCTGGGACTGAAGGAAGCCAAGCCTGGAGAAGCAGCATCTTGCCAAAAACACTGCCAGCTCAGGGACCGGCAGTTGGGATGACCACACTGGGAACTGAGACCTCCCTGCCCTTTTTATGCTCAGGGACTCCACTATACCCAGCACTTAGTAGGTCCAGGATGAGTAAGCAAACAAATAAGTGGCCAATCAGTGGGAATTGCACGCACGTGTCATTTACTGCCCACGGGGCCAGGCACTGTGTCAGCCGCTTTACACATAAGGTCTAGTTCAGTCCTCATTAAATCCATGTGATGTGCAGCTCCTCACCCTCACATCCTAGAGGAGGAATCTGAGACATGCAGAGAGGTCAAGGAGCATGCCCACGTCTCACAGTTTGTAAAGCTAGATCTCCCTGACTCTGGAGTCCCCGGGGGGTCGGGGACAGCAGAATGGGAACATAAGGTGTCTCTCTCCTTCCCAGGATCCCAATGAAATGATAGCAAAGTACTCCCTAAAAAGGAATAAATTTTAGTTACAAAAAGAATAGGAGGGGGCATGAGGGAGGACATTTCTGGAACTGGCAAGAGGAGGAAGGCGGAGAGCCTAATGAAGTCGAGAGAGGGTGGCCTCACCCCAGCAGAGAAGACCCAAGGAGAAGGGGTCTACAGCTCTGGTGCCCTTGGGAGGCTCTGTGCCTGAAGAGCCAGGTATGACAAATACAGAAATGAGATAAGGATCCAAGCAGATGTTCAAAGTCTGTAGAGAGAAGGGGCTGAAAAGGAACTACCCTGGGTAACTTTTGTACACAGCATTTGGACTAAATGCCTTTAGGCTAAGCGAAAACAAGAACTATAAACAAATATTGAGTAGATTTCTTTTTCATATGGATTAGCAATTCTGAAAGTACTTCCTGTGCATTCCAGGACTGAATGTATTAGTAAATACGTTGTTAATAATGAGAATCAATTTTCTCACTTGTGACAGGAGGGAGCTATAAACACAGAAAGGAGGGAAAATCGAATAAACCACGTGTGCTGGGCTGGAACCGTAGGTACTGGCAAGGACTAGATTGGTAAGTAGGTAGATAGAGGGGAGAGAGAGAGAGGGAAGGTCTAGATAGATAAGTGGGTGGGCATGTGTTTGTAAATATATGTATTTATATACATACAGACAGATGTGTGTGCATGACATACATCTGTTTCCTAGCTCTGTCCACCTCAGTGGGCCCGGAAATAACATGCTCCAGTTGCAATGAGCACATTTTGTACACAGATTGGTTTATAAATACCATTATCCAGGGGCACCTGGGTGGCTCAGTCTTTGAGCGTCTGCCTTCAGCTCAGGGCGTGATCCCGGAGTCCTGGGATCGAGCCCCGCATCGGGCTCCTCTGCTGGGAGCCTGCTTCTTCCTCTCCCACTCCCCCTGTGTGTTCCCACTCCCCCTGCTTGTGTTCCCTCTCTCGCTGGCTGTCTCTCTCTCTGTCAAATAAATAAATAAAATCTTAAAAATAAATAAATAAATAAATAAATAAGTAAATAAATACCATTCTCCAATAATCGGATCCAGGTAGGACTCCTTAGAGAAATGAGTAATTGTAGGGCTGGGATAGGGAAGGTATGAGGTGAGCCTGAACATCTGATTGTGCCAAATAGTAAGGACTGCTTCCAGAATGATGGTGACATGTCAAACGACAGAGGGCCACCTGAAGAGGCTATCACTGGCCAAATCGAAGACAATATGAGCATCAAGTAACTGATGACGATAAAGGATGATAGCCCATGAATAAAATAAGAACCGTCAAGTTGTCCTGGGGTGAGCTGGGGAGGGAAACTGTCCTGGCATCCTGACTTTGCTTTGTGCCAGTCCTCGAGGGAAGAACTGCCGGAAAAATTGTCATCCACTTTCCCCACTCTGCCTCAAAAGCATGGCCTACCTATTTGTTTCAAGGGAGTACACTGCACACATACCTTGTGCCTCAGCTTCTGCTAGGCAGTGAGGTGGCAGAGGTAAGCAAAATATGACTCCTGCCCTATAGGAACTTACGGTATGAGACTCAAGAAAGGAAGTAACACTTTTTTTTTTTAAGATTTTATTTATTTATTTATTTTTTAAGATTTTATTTATTTATTGGACAGAGACAGAGACAGCCAGCGAGAGAGGGAACACAAGCAGGGGGAGTGGGAGAGGAAGAAGCAGGCTCACAGCAGAGGAGCCTGACGTGGGGCTCGATCCCGTAACGCTGGGATCACGCCCTGAGCCGAAGGCAGACGCTTAACCGCTGTGCCACCCAGGCGCCCCTAAAGATTTTATTTATTNTATTTATGCGACAGAGACAGAGATAGAGACAGCCAGCGAGAGAGGGAACACAAGCAGGGGGAGTGGGAGAGGAAGAAGCAGGCTCATAGCAGAGGAGCCTGATGTGGGGCTCGATCCCATAACGCCAGGATCACGCCCTGAGCCGAAGGCAGACGCTTAACTGCAGTGCCACCCAGGCGCCCCAGGAAGTAACACTTTTGATAGAAAGTATGTGAAAGTGGTTTGAAACTATCCGTTGGTGTACTTACATGAGATGTTATTAGTAAAACTGTTCTATAAGGAAGAACATGGGTAGGCTAGGGTGAGGTCACTGAACTTAAACCAAGTGCTGCAGGAGTTCCAAGGAAGAAGTGGGGGTTTAGGAAGGTTTGCTTCTTAGAGGAGTTGGCGTTTGAGGCAATGTCGAGGTTTCAAGAGGTCAAAGTTTCAAGAGGTGGAGAGTGGGTTAAGGAGGGTGTTCTTACATGAGACTGTGGACTCTGGGAAAAAAACTGAGGGCTTCAGGGGGGAGGGGGGTGNAATATATATATATATATATATATATATATGTAAAAGGAGGGTGTTCTCAGAGGAAGAAGTGGTGTGGGCCTAAGTATGGGAGTGGGAAAGTGCTCCGGAATTCAGGGGCAAGGATTCTGTCATGGGACTGGCTGAGTAGGTCCGACTGTGAAGGAGCCTTAAACCCCAGGCTTCAGAGTTTGAATCTAGCTGCTGGAAGCCCCAGGGGGTTTCTAAGCAGGGATAATGTACTCAAAAGTTTTCATCTGGGGACAGGAGAGAGAATGTTAATGTCACAAGGAAACCAGTAGCAGGAGCACACTGCTTAAAGAAGACATGAGTTCAGTTTGAGATGCCATTGGGATTTGCAGGGGGAATGCCCAGAAAATGGTTAGAAATGCAGGATTGCAAGGTTGTTGTGGGAGAGAGGTAACAACTAGTGGCATATATTTTAGAAATATGGATCTGGTAGCAGACCTTGAAGTCACAGGTGAAGATTGTAATCAAGCTATTGGACTTTGAGAGAGACTTGTGTATAGACTGATGGGATCAGAAGCCAATTTGCAGAGGTTAGTTACGGGGTTCGGATATGAAGGCAATGTTCAGTTCTTCATTCACTCAGCAACCATGTGATCACATGAGTGCGTGGGAAGAGGGAGCGCGGGTGTTGGTAAGAATGGTAAGGATGGACTGTGATACCAGGGTGACCTTAGAAGTCCCATAAAGGGGATGTGGTCAGGGAAGGATTTCAGAGAAGGGAATACTGCTCTTTGGAGAAGTCTGGATGAGTTTGTCTCCTCCTGTAGGCTCCTCGGCACCCCATGCTCACATACAACCATCAAAGAAGCAGTTCAGGGGGAGGAGAGGCCTCTGGGGCCTGGGTTACTCAGGAAGGGTTTTGTGGGAGAAGTAGGAAGTTCATCTAGGCCTCAAGTGCTGAGTAGAACAGGGAAAGTCAAGGAGAAAGAAGAAATTCCAGGCTGGGCCAATGTGTGAGCATAATTAATAGCAGAACAGATGGGGTAAGTGTGGGATTCTTTAAGTTGCAAGGAACGGAAACCCATTCTGGCTGGCTCAAGTGTACAGGGGCCTTGTGCCAATGATAACTGAGCCCCCACAGAACCCAAGGACAGGAAAGGAAGTATACCCAGACCTTGAGGGAGGAGAGAGCCATCAGAACTTGAGGCCCCTACTCTGAGTGTCTATATCCCTCTGTCTCCCACAAATCATGTGATTCTCTCTTTCCCTCTTTTTCCTCTCTCTTTTTCCTCCTCTCTCTACTTCCTCCTCCTTCTCCTCTCTTTTTCTTGCACACTCTTCTTGCTATGGCTCATGTGGCTTCTCAGCTCCAGTCCTCTCCTCCCCACAACCATCTGACAATGTCTTGTTTCAGAATCTCAAAAGCTTCTGACTGGCCTAGCTTGTCTGTTTAAGCCAAGTCTCATAAGTCGTTAACTACCCCGGGGCAGGTATCCTGTTCTGATCTAGTAGTCATAGCTGAGGCCATGTGATAAATACGGTGTCCCTCTTCAGAGGTTGTGGGTGGGACAGGCAACAAAAGATGTCATGCAAAAGGAGTGAGGAAAAGATCACACATATACCAAGCTCCTGCTATGAGCCAAAACCCATGCTGGGTGACCTGTGTTATGTCATTCAATGGCCTGTGAGATATCTTTTGTCCTATTTTACAAATGAAGAAGCTGAGATAAGAGAAGTTAAGCCACTGGCTCAGGGTCACTAAGGTAGAAGGGAGCCGAGCTAGAATTTAAACCAAGTTCTGTCCAACTCTGCAATCAATGTTCTTCCCACCAGAACACTCTGCCAAGGAATGGGGAGCTGGTCAGAACCAGTGAACTTAGTCTAAGAACACCACAGAGGTCAACCAGTCTTATAGCCCACACTCCTTAAAGGTATTTGCTGTGACAGACCTTCATAACCTTTTTAGAGTTCCATAATTCTGAGGATCTGATAAAAGCCATGGAACATGTCCATTCCATTTTACATGTGCTTTTACGGGATTTGTGGACCTCCTAAGCCTCCACCTAAGAGTTTTTTCTCTATAGCACCCCTAGTCAGGTGTTGATTTTTCACTCCCTCTTGAAAGCCTCAAAGGAGAGAGAGCTCATTACTTTATGTGGCAGCCCCTTTATTTATTTATCCAACAATAAAAAAGTCTATGTAAATTTTCCTCCTTCACTTCTTCTTGTACCCTATGGAGAACTACAGAACCAATCTCTCTCATATCCTGGCAGCCCTTCAATATCTGAAGACAGTGACAGCTGAGGCTAGAAGCCTATCCTTTGTTTAGACTCTTGTCCCATGCTGGTCCCTCTTGCCACTAAACAACACAAATTTTGCCAAAGTCTGGCTCACAATACAAAGCCCAGAATGGTATAGGGACTGCTACTGTCATCAGGCCAATAGTCTCTTTATTTAGGTGATTCTGATTTCATATGGTCAGAACACCAGATTGCTTTGAATTCAACCTACAATTGTATTGGCTCCTGGAACAATCATGTCATTACATGACTCATAAAAAACCCATGGTCCACTGAGACTCCCAGATCTATATCACGAAATTGATCTATCCCTACCTTGCCCTTTCCTAAACTACCCTGAGTAACACTGTCATCTCAATCTGTTCTTCAAACACAGGACTTCTGTGCTGCTGCCATGACACAAAAGATTGTTTATCTCACCATAGGAAGAGTCAAACCTTTCTCAGATTCTCCCTTCTGGCCTTACATAGTTTTTCTTTTGGATGAAAAAGGGGAAAAGATGCGAAGCAGAAAAGGATTTTTGAGGTTTTCAAGTTGACATTCCACCATTAAATTAATGCTAACAAAAGCTTGATTTCACTAATCCTGAGAGGAACTTGATCTCCAGATGCACTGGACTTGCTGGTTCGATGACTGCACCATGAACAAGGCCTTCTTCCACAGCCCAGAGTTGGGTGTTTTTCCTTTTTAAAAGACTTTGAAGTTGCAAAGAGCGTATATCGCTTTTTGAGAAAACCCAAAATAAATTTGGTAAGCAGCTTTGTTCAAGTGAAGGCTAACTGAATTAAATAGGACAGTTCCGTTTCATAACCATAAAAGAAGAAGAAAGATGAGGAGGAGGAAGGCGGGGGGGTGGATATTTGCTCTCCCTCAGCTCCCCGAAGTGTAATGCTGAGCTGCTCCAGGGTTTAGTTCTCAGACCTGGATTCTCTTCTCCCTACACTCACTCCCAAGGGGATCTTGTCCAAGCTCATGACTTTAAATACTATCCATAATCTGAAGACTTGCAAATGTTTATGTCTAGTCTGGACCTCTCCCCAAACCCCAAAGTCATATATCCAACTGCCAACTCAATACCTTTTCTTTGGTGTGTCATAGACTTCTCCAGCTTACCCCATCCAGCCCGCACTACCTGCTCTCCCCTCAGCCTTTTCTATTTCAGTACATGACAAGTCCTGAAGCTCGAAACAGGAGACATTCATGATTCCCCACTTGCTGCTCCCCACACAGCCCACAGGGAATCCATCAGAAAATTATCTTGGCTCTACCTTCAGCATACCTCCAGAAGCTGAGCACTTCTTTTTTTTTTATTTTTTATTTTTTTTAGATTATATTATGTTAGTCACCATACAGTACATCCCCGGATTCCAATGCAAAGTTCGATGAGAAGCTGAGCACTTCTTACTACTTTTACCACTACCACTCTGATCTAGGTGGCCATGACTTCCTGCTGTGGCATCAGTGCAGCTGACTCGTAACTGCTCTTCTGCTTCCCCCACAAAGCAGGCAGAGTGATTCTTTTTTTTTAATTTTTATTTTAATTCAATTAATTAACATATAATGTGCTATTGGTTTCAGAGGTACAGGTCAGTGATTCATCAGTCTTATGTAATACCAAGTGCTCATTACATCACATGCCCTCCTTAATGTCTATCATCCAGTTACCCCATCCCCCCGCCTCCCTCCCCTCCAGCAACCCTCAGTTTGTTTCCCATGATTAAGAGTCTATTATGGTTTGTATCCCTCTCTGCTTTTGTCTTGTTTTATTTTTTTCTCTCTTCCCCTATGATCCTTTGTTTTGTCTCTTAAATTCCACATATCAGTGAGATCATATGGTAACTTTCTCTGATTGACTCATTTCGCTTAGCATTTGAAACCCTCTAGTTTCATCCACATCACTGCAAATGGCAAGATTTCATTTTTGATGGCCGCGTAATATTCCATTGTGTGTGTGTTTGTGTGTGTGTGTGTACTATATCTTTTTTATCCATTCATCTGTCGATGGGCATCTGGGCTCTTTCCATGGTTTGACTATTGTGGACATTGCCACTATAAACATTGGGGTGCACGTGCCCCTTTGAATCACTACATTTGTATCTTTTGGGTAAATACCCAGTAGTGCAATTGCTGGGTCATAGGGTAGCTCTTATTTTCAACTTTTTGAAGAACCTCTGTACTGTTTTCTAGAGTGGCTGCACCAGCTTGCATTTCCACCAACAGCGTAGGAGGGTTCCCCTTTTTTTGCATCCTCACCAACATCTCTCATTTCCTGACTTGTTAATTTAGCCATTCTGACTGGTGTGAGATGGTATCTCATTGTAGTTTTGATTTGTATTTCCCTGATGCTGAGTGACGTTGAGCATTTTTTAATGTGTCTATTGGCCATTTGGATGTCTTCTTTGGAGAAATGTCTGTAGGCAGAGTGATTTTTTTCAATTATGAATTAGATCGTGTTTTTTAAGACTTACTTTTTAACAGGTACTATACACAGCAATTTCTATACATCACTCATTCTCAAAACATACTCTCCAAAAATGTCCAGTCTGCATTTTTCAGTAACAGATCAAAGCCTAGGTAGATAGAGTACCTTATCCCTAATCACGCAGCTGCTCTATGAAAGAGTTGGACCTGGGACACCTGGGTGGCTCAGTCTGTTAAGCATCTGCCTTTGGCTCAGGTCATGATTCCAGGGTCCTGGGATCTAGTCCCACATCAGGCTCCTTGCTCAGCGGGGAGCCTGCTTCTCCCACTGTCTCCCATTCCCTCTGGTTGTGCTTCCCCCCGCCCTCTCTCTGACAAATAAATGAATAAAACCTTTTTAAAAAAGAAAAGAAAAGAAAGAGTTGGACCTGGCGTCCCAAGGCCATGCTTTTTCCTTCAATCCAGTTGCTGAAGAAGTGTTCCATTCTCAGAGCGCCTGGGTGGCTCAGTCGGTTAAGCATCCAACTCTTGATTTCAGTTCAGGTCATGATCCTTGGGTCATCCCATTGAGCCCTGCATCAGGCTCTGCACTCAGGGGGAAGTCTGCTTGAGATCCTCTCCCTCTGCCCCTCCCCCCACTCTCTCGCTTTCTAAAATAAATAAATAAAATAAAATCTTAAAAAAAAAAAAGGAGGACACCCAGGTGGCTCAGTCAGTTAAGCATCTGCCTTCAGCTCAGGTCATGATCCCGGGTTCTGGGATCTAGCCTCACAATGGGCTCCCTGCTCAGCAGGGGAGTCTGAGTCTTCCTCTTCCTCTCCCTCTGTCCCTGTTCATGTACTCTCTCTCTCTTTCTCTCTCTCTCTCTCTCACTCACTCTGTCAAAAAATTAAATAAATCTTTTTAAAAAATAAAAAAAGAATTCCATTTTCCCCCACCTCTAGGAAATCCTTGTCTCAAAGCTGCCTGATCAAGTCAATGCCATCTAAAGTCAAGTTCCCAAAAAAGGATTTTAACAAAAAGCAAGTAGGTAAGGATGGGAGAAAAGCAGAAATAACACCTCTGTAGATGTCAGTCTTCTTGATAGCAGTTTACTTGCTCAATTTATTCCATTCAATCAGTAAATTCATCCAATTTATGAGTTGATATGTCAGAAAAAGATTTTTCAATCAAGTGTCCTGGGACCACCTGAGGATAATACCAACCAGGGCCATATTTTCTCTCCTTCCCTTCCTTGGGATTCTGGGCCCTGTACTATCATTTATTTATTTTTCACAACATTCTGGATACAGTGTTCCACAGCCTCAGTACCTCTTTTATTTCAACAATGACAAAAATTGCACAAACAAATATCTGAGCACATCCTCCAAACATGGAGAAATATCTATCCTTCAGAATTCACAAATGCCCCCATCCAATCCATTTGTTTTTGTAAACTTGAACTTTCACATTTAGAATAAACCAGGTACTAGACAAAAGAATTCACTTTGGATCTGAGCCCTTCCTTTGTGTTCTTCTTTCCTTTTTCTGGATTGAAATCCAAAGACATCTTAAAGCATCTAAGCC
Source organism: Ailuropoda melanoleuca (assembly GCF_002007445.2). Lineage (NCBI taxonomy): Eukaryota > Metazoa > Chordata > Mammalia > Carnivora > Ursidae > Ailuropoda > Ailuropoda melanoleuca. The sequence goes on from NC_048225.1 coordinate 62,501,386, forward strand.
TGTTTTGGATTCTCCAAAAGCTAGTTTTGAGCGATGTTAGGGACTTCCTTCATCTTTCTTGGGTAGGAATGTTGCCCGCGTTTTAAAAATGAATGTGGGGACACCTGGGTGGCTCAGTCGTTAAGTGTCTGCCTTTGGCTCAGGGTGTGATCCCAGCATTCTGGGATTGATCCCCACATCAGGCTCCTCTGCTGGAAGCCTGCTTCTTCCTCTCCCACTCCCCCTGCTTGTGTTCCCTCTCTCATTGGCTGTCTCTCTGTCAAATAAATAAATAAAATCTTTATTAAAAAAATGAATGTGAAAACATTCTGGGAATGGAAAACTGCAAGGCAGGCCCCTGGTGGTGGATGTAAGACCCTGGGGGTGGGAAAGTGGGTGATGGGTTCCCCAAGAGTAGCAAGGGCCTCAGTGGAATGGGTAACCTTCTAGAATGCACATAGCCTTTGGCAGCTAAGTTGTCATCCCCTGCCCCGCAAGTAACCTGCTTGTGCTTTGAATGTGGATGTGTTGGGGATTATGGTGAGATTAAAATGTGTTGTGAACCAGAATGGCTCTGAGAAAAGATAATATCTGATATTAAATAAGACACAGCTTGGACTACAGAGGTGAAGAAGTGGAAGGCAGCAGAGCACAGAATCAGACTCAATGCCAGCTTGTAACCAACCTTTAAAATCCCAAAGAGCTCAGAGAAAAACAGGATAGGATCTCAGGGATACAGCCAAAGGGACCTACCAAGAAGGGAGAGAGTGGGAATCTCTATAGGGTCAGTGGAGGACAGCAGGCAGGATATTATTTTATTCTTCCAGAGGTGTGAAGACCTACCACAGTCCTTAAGGAAGATGGCACATGCCACAGAGCAGGGATCAAAAGTCACAGCTTAATATCCACAGCTTAATATTTATTTATTTATTTATTTATTTATTTATTTATTTATTCATTCATTCACTCAAGAAACATGTATCTTTTCTACTTCCCCTGACTAGTCTATGTATCTCTACTCTTGCCTCTATCCCCAGTACCCCCATAACAGCCAGAGATACTTCCAAAGTGCTATTCTGTTGTTTACACCCTCTGGCAGAGGGAGACCAGATACCAGTGACTGAAAGGATTCTACTCCTTGCATCAATAAACCTCCCTGAGCCCTGAAAGGCAGCCCTCCTCCTTCCTACTTACAAGATCCACTGCTGACCTTGGACCCTCACATACCTTCTCTAGTTGTACTAATATTAAATCCCATCACAAAAGCCTGAATGATACCTTCATTTTCATTTTATTTTGTATTGGAATATTTTTTTTAATTCTTGGGGTTCAATCTTTGAGTTTTTAGAAGAGGAAAAGGGAGACTGAGGTAGAACTCTTCCCATCTACCCCAATCTACCCCTTTATTCTTCCCCCAGACCGTCTCATTGAGGCCTCCATATAACATCTACATGTAACAGAGGGGCTGCTAAAAAAATACATTTCAAAAAAAGAAATAAAATCTCTGCTATGGCTAGAAGTGGGAGTAGCAAATCCACTGGGGTAGATGGCACTTACTATGAGAAAATATCAACTAGTGACTTCCCCTAACAAATATAAGGCAAATAGGCACTCATACACAGGAAAGAGATGTAACAGAAACTCCTGAGCCTGACAAAGACTACCTCTCCCAAATGTCTGTGGTATGCCAAATTATCTACTGGAATAAATCTGCATAGGAGGCAAGGGCATTGACCCCTGACCCATTCCTTTTGCAGGGACGTTATTATTATTAGAACTTAACTGTGTTTGGAAAGTCCCTATTGGAATCTGCAATCAGGAAGGGACACAAGTGCCTCAGAAGGGAATATACCATGAGGTTCTGGGCTGGTAATCCAGCTTTTAATAAGAGCCTAAGTGTTCATGGAGGAATATACATTCATGGTAGAGCATGTAGTGAGGCTGGAGGTCCCTCTCAACTAAGATACCCTGGCATGGTGGTATGCTTTGGGTGTAATGCCTCAGTTGAATGAATGCACTAAAACAGCTATAACTATAGAACCTAAATATGAGGCTCTCCTATGACCCAGATGGGTATATCAACCAGGTAAAGAAGGTTATGCTATAATAACAAACAACTCCAAAATCTTGGTGGCTTACAATAGTAAATAGTCATAGTCATATTACATGCTGGCTATGGTTTGGCCGTATTTCTGCCCCACGAACTCTTCACTTCAGGCCTCAAACTGAGGGAGTAATTCCTACATGGGACAGTGACATTTTTGTGACAGAGGAAAAGACAGATTGTGATGGCTTTTAAAGCTTCTGATTAGAGAGCAGAGGCTGCTGGGAAGATGGCAGAGTAGGAGGACCCTGGGCTCACTTCTTACGGTGTGGCCACCAGAAGAACACCCACATCAGCATAAATAACCCACAAAATGACCTGAAGACTAGCAGAACAGGCTCTCTGCAGCCAGATGTAGACAAGAGGCCACAGTGAAGCGTATCCATCCACTCTGATCACTCTTGGCAAGATCCCATCAAAGCAGTTCCACAAGCCTGGTAGTTTGCAAGCAGCCCAGACAAGGGCCAACACCACTCCAAAGTGAGCTCTGGTCCAGGGAGAGGGGAAGATAACCATGCACCAGTCTGACTGTGGTCCTAGCAATGGGCTGGGGACAGGTAGCTGTTCTGACTGCGGGCCCCACCCACTAACAAAAACTTCTTGGGAGACAACACAGGGAAAGTGTCCTGCAGTTTGTTGCTACTTCATCTCTGGCAAACACCAGGGCTTACTCAACTCAAGCCCGAGGCAGCCCTGGACCAGCCCACAAGCACCACAGGGACAGACTCTGCCCACAACAGGCAGAGAGCCATATCACAGACTGCACTGAAGGCAAACACAGCTCCACCACAATGGTAGGACACCCTTGTAGCAACACACACAGGAGACATCCCTGAAGCACCATTTTCTGGTGAAAAGGAGACATTGCACTGCGGGGCACTACAGGACCGCTTCTTTATAAAGCCACTACTTTCAAGTATGGGAGACATAGCTGACTTTCCTAACACACAGAAACAGACACAGCAGTAGACAAAATGAGGAGACAGAGAAATGTGTCCCAAAGGAAAGAGCAGAAGAAGATCACAGCAAGAGACCTAAACAAAATGGAGTTAAGTAATATGTCTGATCGCGAATTTAAAGTAATGCTCATAAACATACCCGCTAGAATTAAGAAAGGAGTGCAGGACCTCCACGACACCCTTCACCAAGAGATAGGAGACTTAAAAAAGAACCAATTAGGGATACTGGACTCACTAAATGAAAATTTAAAAAGACCACCTGGAATAAATAGCAAACAAGAGGAAGTAGAAGAATAAATCAGCAACCTGGAGGACAGAGTAATGGAAAGTAATCAAGCTGAGCAGATAAGAGGGGGAAAAATGCACAAAATGAGAATAGACCCAGGGAACTCAGTGATACCGTCAAGCATAACATAGTCACATAATAGGGATCCCAGAAGGAGAAGAGCGAGAAAAGGAGGCAGAAGATTTATTTGAAGAAATAATAGATGAAAACTTCCTGAATCTGGGGAAGGAAAGAGAAATCCAGATCCAGGAGGCACAGAGAGCCCCCAACAAAACCAACCCAAAGAGGTCTGCACCAAGACACAAAGTAAATAAGATGGCCAAAAGTAGTGATATAGAAAGAATTTTAAAAGCAGCAAGAGAAAGGAAAGCAGTTACATACAAGGGAAACCCCATAAGGCTATCAGTGGGTGTTTCAACAGAAACTTTGCAGGCCAAAAGGGAGCAGCATGATATATTCAGAGTGCTAAAAGGAAAAAATCTACAACCAGGAATACTCTATCCAGAAAGGCTTTCATTCAAAATAGAAGGAGAGATTGAGTTTCCCAGAAAAACAAAAGTTAAAAGCAAAACCAGCCATGTCCCCATCACACACAGTGCCATCAGCTTGTGTATCCCAAATTCACAGTCCAGTTGCCCTCCTGCCCAAGTCAGCATCACGGCCTGCCACCCGCTCAATGCCAAGTTAACACGCCTTCACCTCAGATTGACAAGTTCTCAAACTAACACTCTTCCCTTCAAATTCCAGTCCCTTTGCTCAAGTTTGTGCACAAAAGTGGGCATAATTATAAAAGCAGAATGAAGCAACCCAGATAGTGACACTAATTCTGTGGAATATATAATGGATAAAAGGAGTGTGCTAGGCTGAGAACATCTCCAACAAGCACATCAAAGAACAATACATACAGCATGTTTCTGGTTAGTAAAAGAAACAAACCCCGGAAAAATAAAGCAGGATGAAATCAGAGAGGGAGACAAACCATAAGAGACTCTTTTTTAAAAAAACAGATTCTTAATCATAGAAAACATAATCCATTCACAGGAAGCGCCCAGTAGGGACAATCTACTACAAAGAGTTCTAGACCAATGAGGGCAATATCATGGCAATGATCCACAACTACATGGGACCTGTTTTCAACTATGACACCATATGATGGCAACAGAAACAGTGACAATAACATCATTATTGGACAAATGAGATTCTAGGGTTCTTTCTCTGGCTAGCATTTGGCTGTAGGGCTATCCCTTTGGACTGAATGAGCCACTGAGGTTATTAGAAAATTCAAGGGAGTGGCTATCTCAAATATTGGACATCCTGCTAAAAGATAGGTATGTGGGTGCTTGGAAAATTTAAGGAAGGTGATTGTAGTTGTACTCCAAGTTGTGGAGGCAGTTCATACCGATTACAAACTAAATCAAGAAGGTGGTCTATGGTTATAACAGTATGCAATCAATCAATGGTGACTATGCCAGACAGGCACTGGTAAGCACTTCATATGAATTATTTTAATCCACACAAGAATTTTTTAGTAGGTAGTATTATTACCCCTCTTATTACAGAAACTAAGACTTTGTTTCTTTTTTATTATAGAAATTTTTTATATGTTATGTTAGTCATCATACAGTACATCCCAAGTTTTTGATGTAAAGTTCCATGATTCATTACTTGCGTATAACGCCCAGTGCACCATGAAACTAAGACTTTGAAATGTGAAGTATCCTTTCTAAGGATACATGGCTAGCAGGTGGCCAAGTTCTGATTCAAACCCAAACCTTTATATCTCAAGAATTCTTCCTAAATCACAACATTCACTTGCCTCCCTCTGGGGCCCTTGATCTGATACCTGCCTCTTCAATCTCTTTTCCTTCCTAATTTAACTCTATTTCCTATTTCCTATCTTTGTCTGTTTTTCTCTTGGACATTTTCTCTGTTATGGCTAGGAGACTGCCCAGTGAAGGACCCCCATTCTCTGTCTCCACATCCAAAAAGTCAAAATGTAAACCTGCCCAGGTCCAGCTCTAAAGGTCGAGGTTACTCTGGAGTATACTGGATTTCATGCCCCTTCCTCATCTGCCAAGAATGGCCCCTCCCTGCCTCAAGTCCGTTGCTTACTGGGTGCTTCCAGTTCTGTTAGAGAAGGAATGAGAGACCCTGAAACAAGTGTGGCAAACAAGGCCTAATTCACAAGAAGAGGTCTTCATTTCTAGAAGAAGCAAACCTTGTCAGTGAAGAACACAACTCACGAGATTTTAAACATTGAAAATATTCCAGGAGCCAGGTCCAGACTGTCCAAGGCCTTAAGCAGCTCCACACTTGTCATCAGGTGCCAGCAATCACTATTTCATCTGAACAAATGGCATCCTAACATTTAGCCTTAGAAGGGTAACCATATGCTCTGAACCAAAAATTAGGAAGACACTTCGCCAAGAGAGAGCTTTCTTTTCTGATTTGTGAATGTACTTAAAGGAAAAATATCCTGATTAATATTACATTTGGTTTTCATTCCACAAACTCCCTTCTATAAAAAAAAAATAGAATTACATGAAATTTGAATTGTGGCCCCTTCCAATTAACTTGTCAAAGCAGGCTTATATCTGGATGCCTTCTCCTAAAGTAGTGAATCTCAACATGTGATCACCTACTATGCTTTCTTTACATATAGGCTTCTAGATTCTGCTCCAGTTTGGAGGTAGTAGAATGTAGACTTCTGTCATTTCTAATGAGCTTTCTAAGAAATTCCCACAGAAATTTGAGAACCACTGTTCTAACTAGTGAAAGGCAAAAACAAAACAAAGAAAACCCACAAAAACAAAAAACACCACATCAACCAATTCTAACAAGCTCATGTGAAAAGGAAGGTTTGGAATCCCCCAAATGCCTATAACTTCTCTCAAAAAATAATCTATGCAAGTACTTGCAAAAGATTGCTAGTATATTCTAAACAAGGAAACAAAATTCCTTAAAGCATAAGAATGTTCTATTGCAAGAAGGAGATGGTTAGTCCTCAGTGCAGAAGTAGGAGAAGAGCTTTAAGGCAGAGATGTTCAGTTTTACCAGGTGTCCTCTCTAGCTGGCAGCTGTAGGAGCACACTGAAGCTGGGGGAGGAGGCAACAGCTAGCCACGATTCTGGACCTGGAAGCAGAGCCACAGGAGTGCTCTGTCTGTGCAGGAGGAACCCCACTTTTGTGTGTGCATTCATGCAGCTTCATGCTTCAGTGGCTGCTCACCATACCCCATCATCAGGAGATTATTCTGCTTAATTTAAGCAGTCACAGATCCCATTCCCCTTTCCAGCTATGGGTTTAGGCACGTAACCAAATCCAGCCAATTAGATGGGAAGGTAACTTCTGCTGAGGGGCTTCTGGGGAAAATGCCTTCCCTAAAAAGGAAGAGATGTGGGAAGAGAACCACCCCTTCTTGTTCTGCACATTGTGAGGTCTGGCTATGATGCCTGGAACTGCAATAGCCATCTTGCTATCAGTCTGAGGCCAAGTTTGGGACAAAACCAAGACGCAGAGCTAGGGTCCTGGAGCTTGGAGCCAACCTGTCTCTGGGCTTCTAATTTTGTGAGATAATAACTGTCTTTAACATTTATGACACTTTGAATTAAGTTCCTATTAAATTGCACTAGCAGTATCCTAATGGCTAGAGGGAACTTTTTAAAACCCCAACTCTGAGTTTGATACATGTGAAATCAGACAGAAAAATTTTTATTATTTTAAGAGTTGGCACTAGAATTTCTTCAAGGGTGAGAACTGGTTTGTTGGGAAAAACAAGTGGAAAATTGCTGGGGTAGAATGTGGAGTGTCAAAATTTGAGTGTTAGCTGGAAAAGAAGAGTCAGACGGGGGATAGCTCTGCACAGTAAAGGAGAAAGGAGGGGCACCTGGGTGGCTTAGTCGGGTAAGCCTCTGCCTTTGGCTTAGGTCATGATCTCAGGGTCCTGGGATTGAGCCAAGTCCTGTGTTGGGCTCCCTGCTCAGCAGGAAGTCTGCTTCTCCCTCTCCTTTTGCCCCTCCCTCACCCCCCTTGTCTTCTCTCCCTCACTCTCACATTCTCTCGAATAAATAAATAAAATCTTTAAAAGAAAAAAGGAGACTTCTGGATACTCTGGAGGAAGACATGACAGGAATAAGAGAAAGAAGCCAACAAGAAGGCTTTGGGATGTGTGATATGCACCCTCTCGCTCTACTAGGTTCACAAATACTCATTGAATGGATCTCTTGTGGACACCAGGGAAGGGCTGAATTGTGTCTGCAGGTTGAATCGGGATGGCTTACACAGTGCAAGAGCCCAGAATAGAAGCATCAGAACTCATGACAGACTTACTTTGGACTTTCCTGGACTGTGGAATTGAGGATTGGGAGCAATCTCCTCCAGAGTTCAAATACTAAGGAGGCCCCAGCTGACAACTGAGTTACAGAGACCCAGGAGAGCCTTTGTGAGGAGAAGGCCAAAGGCTTAATCAAGACCTCTCTATATTGCAGCTTGTCAGTAGAGCTGCAAAAATTCCAGACAATGTGAAGAAGAAGAAAAAAAGTAAAACCTGATCCCATGTCCAGCATTTGAGGAGTGGGGTATCCCTGCGAAGTGGAGTGGCTAAAGCTACTAAACAAGTATAGGGCTATTCCTGCAGAACCAGCAATGATTTAACTAGCAAATGTGGGAGAGTGTGAGCTCAGCTGCCATGGGCTCTGGGAGAAGAGGTGGTGGTTGTTCTCTTGCTCTGCCCTGGCCTGGGCCATGTGCTTGGCCCTTGCATCTGGGATATGATAAGGGGTCTGCTGAGGTTGTCTACTCCCCACTCCCCATTCCTGCTATTTCATGGTAAGACTATTGGAAAAGTGAGTTAGAAGAGACTCAAGAAACATCTCTAGGGATATCAGAAGACCTCTAAGGGCACAGAACCAGTACTTTCATATCTTTCTTAAAACTGAAGCCTGGGTCTTGGGAAACATGAGAGGCTTTGAGGAAGAAGCTCTGGTTACAGGGATCAGGCCAGAAGGTGGAATTTGCAATTCTTGGACTCTGGTCCAAGGACCAAATGGAAGAGCAAACATGGAAAGGCAAACGTGGAATAAGGGCAAATAAGGGCAAACATGGAAGACAAGCTTGCCCAGATACATGCTTATCTGACCGAGTTCTGAGTGTGGACCAGAATGGAGAAAGTGCCCAGTCAAAACACACAATGAGGCAGGATCCATAACAGAACTCTTGGCTTCAGGGCTTCTGCCAAGAATTCCAGCTGTTGTAGACTTGGGCTATTCTGTCCTCGTCCTCATAAAATAAAAATAGAAAATAAATAAATAAAATAGCCATCCTTGTTTCTCTCTGCCTATGTTCCAGTGAATTTTTCCTTGTGTTTTTTTTTAAGATAGATTTATTTATTTATTTATTTATTTATTTATTTATTTATTTATTTATGTGAGAGAGAGAAAGTGAGAGTGGGGGGAGGAGCAGAAGGAGAGAATCTTCCAGCAAATTCCCCGCCAAGCGCAGAGCCAGACACGGGGCTTGATCTCACAACCAGTAAGATCATGACCTGAGCTGAAACCAAGAGCTGGATGCTTAACCAGCTGAGCCACCGAGGCACCCCTCTCCTTGTCTTTTTTTAAATCTTTATTTGAAGTAAACTCTTTGAGGACTGTACCATGTATTAAATTGCTAGCATGGTATGTATATTCAATAAATATTTGCTGAAACTGAGCTGAGCTAGAAGAAAGGGAATTCTGGGATAGTTAATAGAAGAGAGAAAAAATAGAGACCTGTCCCTGTGTCCCCATCAAAGCCAGCATCCCCTCAAGAATGACACTAAGGAGGACGTTGCAGTGTCCCCAGGCTTGGCCACACTCCAAGGACTCACTACTGTCTCCAGCCACACAAATCCTACCAGAACATTCAGAGGCATAACCTTGACCTAGTGGGAAGCAGACACGACAACTGCTCAAACTACAGGTCACTGGGGTGCTGAGAGACTGAGATATAAATGCCAGAAGTGGGCATCCCAGACACTTGAGCTCCCCACTCTCATACCTCACTCTCAGGAAAAGACTTCCTGAATATGGCTCCCCTTGGAGGAGGGTTAGGGAGAATCAACCATGACACTGGGCACCAGTGAACAGCACCAGGATGGATATTTGTGCAGAAGTTACAGAGGTCATGATGGGTCTTCCATCCCACTCTGCATATACCCCAACATCCTTCTGCTTTCAGCTTTCCTACTTCCATTGGTGTGGCATGAAGAAGGCCCAGCTGCCAGCTGCTGGGTACTACTTGTATTCCTGCCTCCATAGTAGCTCAGCTTTTCTACAGAACAGGGAGGGTGGTGTGCCACCCTTCCCTCCATTTCTTGAGGAATGCATTCCCAGTGATTTTGGAACTTGCTATGAGGCATGGAGCTTCTTCATATTGACTTATGTTGGAGATAGGACAAGAGGAAGTGAACAGAATCAGGATCTGGCCCTGGACCTCAGCCCTAGAGATCCAAAATGGACACCAGGCCCAAGTATACTCTGTCTGACACTTGGGAGTTTACCATCACCACCACCATCACTACCCCATGACCACTGCTACCACTGGTTAGGGAAAAGGAAAAACAAAAATCTTTTCACAATCAGCTCCTATACATGAACTTGGATGCTGTGAGGTCACCTATAGACCTACCACTACCAGTGACTAATACAATGGTATTTCAAGTAGACTGTGGTTAACTGCATAAGTTTGAGTGGTCACCATATAATTCCACTAAATCCCATCAATAATCAGGGCTTTTTAAGAGCTCCTGACAAATAATGATAGCTACTATTATGGGTTGAATTGCACCACCCCAAAAATTCACATGTTGAAGTCCTAACACCCAAGTACTGCAGAATGTGACCATATTTGGAAATAGGGTTTTTGCAGATGTAATTAGTTAAGATGAGGTCACTAGGGTAGGCCCTAATCCAATGACTGATATCCTTAAGAAAAATGAAATTTGGACACAGACACACACATGCAGGGAGAGCACCATGTAAAGAGACATAGGGAAAACATGGCCATCTACAAACCAACAAGAAAGTCCTGAACATCTCCTTTCCTCACAGACTGCAGAAGGAGCCAACCCCACAGACATCTTGATTTTGAACTTCTAGCTTCCAGAACTATGAGGCAAAATATTTCTGTTGTTTAAGCCATTCACTTTGTGATACTTTATTATGGCAGCCCTAATAAACTAATACATTTACCATCTAAAAATTCTCACTATAAATCATGATCACTAATTTCAGTTAATCCTTAAAACAACCCAGTGAGTGGGTACTTTTATTTATCTTCATTTTCTAAATGAGGACTTTAAGGTTATGAAAGATTTAAAAAAATTGCCCAGGCTATTAAGTTGCAGAGCCAAGATTTGACCTCTGTTGCCTGACTATGAAATCCCTGTTCTTTTCTACACCATCCATCACTGCCTCAGACAGAAGGGATATCCTCATGAATAACACTATCCTGTGTCCCGGCTTGTGTGAGCTATGCCTGGTTATTTTACTGTCTGTGTGAACACGCTCAATTCACTGTTGTCAACACAATGGGCTTCCTGCCACGCCACTCAGAATAGACAACACTTGGCAGCTCCCAGGTGGCCATTCAGGAACCAGGATAGCCAACAGGCTGAGAGTTGAGGCCCAGCTGAGAGAAGGAGGCCAGAGGGTGAGGCCAATATTCATGGATCTGACAGGCTCCTTCACAGTTCTACAGAGTGAGTGGCACTGGGCACTAAGAAAAGCCCATGAGAATCTAGGATAAGCAGGAAACAGATGGGCGGTTATGTGAAATTGAGTCTGGAGAGGAACAAGGACAAGAAAGGGGCAGAAATGCAAGATCTGAAACCCATAAAGACCAAGAAGGCTTCAATTCAAGGTCGAAAGGACCCCAGGGCTGGTCAGAAGATGGGCTCTGGTGTGGCCACAGGGACCCTCAGGGAAGATGCTGCCCAAGGTCAGAAGTAACTGTGCTCTGAAGCTGATTCCCATGGGTCTGACTTTAGTGGGAACAAGGGAGAGAAGAAAAGAAGCTTCTCGCCCAACCACCAGAAAAATAAGTACCCTCATGAAAATGAAGCAAATGGGAAACATCTCATGCAAGGCCGTTCACCTAGCTGTAGACTTAGAGCCATTCTGGCTTTCATTTGGGGTTCCCCTATACCCTATTATTTCTAATTCAAGTCTCAGGATCATGAAAGGCCTTTAACAGCTCTGGGCATAAAATACATTCCTCTTTCTCTTCTGATTCCAGGCCCTCACTTCCTACCAGATAGTGTATCAACAGGCCCAGCAGATGTACCCCAGCCACTTCCTAAGTGTTTCCTAGCAACTATCAGCCACCATTGCTTCCCCAAGTGTCTGGGGCCTCAGATATGAGCTTCTGGGCTCACCAGATGGGACCAAGGCTGGCCTTCAGGAAGTTGGTGGCAGGGGACTTGCTTCCCCTCTGCTCACCCATCTTTACACCATTCTAGGATTTTCTCAAGTGTGCTCACTTACCTTTGGTGGGACACGGATACACATTTTAAATATCATTACTTGTATATTCTAATCTTTTTTAAATAATTTTTATTATGTTATGTTAGTCACCATACAGTATATCCTTAGTTTTTGATGTGATGTTCCATGATTCGTTATTTGCGTATAACACCCAGTGCACCATGCAATATGTGCCCTCCTTAATACTCATCATCGGCCTATCCCAGTCCTCCACTTCCCTCCCCTCTGAAGCCCTCCGTTTGTTTCCTAGAGTCCATAGTCTCTCATGGTTCATTCCCCCTTCTGTTTACCCCCCCTTCATTCTTC
>NC_048225.1:62513638-62521568 GCF_002007445.2 Ailuropoda melanoleuca
AGAGTCAAAACCTGCATTTTGTGTTTTAGGTCATTGAACTTGACTTCGATCAGTTACCGGAGGGAGATGAAATTATCAGTATTCTGAAACAGGAACACACACAGCTGCACATATGGATTGCTTTGGCGGTCAGTGTTTATGTAACAAATATTTTTTATATGTTGACTGGGAAAAATATTTGGTTTCTATTTTCAGATATAGTAATAGCCAGCTTGGGAGCAGGATAAGTCAATTGTACCATATGTATGGAAGTTAATTGTATTACCATTCATAGAATAAGAAGGCCAGTTTCCTAAATGATATAGTACTCCACTGGTAAATTAGTTTATGTTGGTAAAAGCAAAATTCATTTAAGTTAAATAGTACTCTGTACTGTGTATTTGATTATTTATTAATTACTCAGTGAAGACTAGCTTATGATTTGTAGATAATCTGAGAAAAGACAAGGTGCCACCATGTAAACATTGTTACTTAACATTGTTTTCCCATAAGATAGTGTAGAAGGTGATTCTATTCCAAGCTAACTCACAAAATCCCTTTGGATGAAGTTTATCTCAGGCTTGTTTTTTGTCCTGTTCGGTCCCTTCCATAACGTAAACCCTACTGGAGATTCTCAGGAGAATCACCTCAGCCTAAAGTTCTAACACCCTTTGCTCTCCCCAGCACCAACTGCCTAATGTTTCCTTTTCATGAGGACATCATAATAAATTATTCTGGTACTGTAATATAGGGTATACTAAAATCATTTTTTTTTAAGCAAGTGTGCCCGGGTCCCTTTTGTGTAAAGATCCATAGGAGGCTCCTCCTATTATCTTGAAAGGAGAAATTGATCTACAGTTGGGCTTATATCCAATGCTCAAGCCTAACTGTTAAGAATTTATTAGATAAGGATTTGCAGAGAAATATTTTTAGTGACAATAGTGCCTTTCTGAAGTGTGAAGTTTTCCTGGTCTATGGAGAACCAGCCACTAATGCTTATCACACAGTTTTTAAAGCCGGAGGGGAATTTAGATTTTTTTTTGGTACAAATGCCTCCTTGAGCAGCACTTACAGGAAAAATGGGGGATTGAAGGGTTAGTGTGGCACCTGTGGTAAGATTGATGAAACATTGTGGGCTGTAGAGTGTTACAGAGAAAAGTGTATAGGCTTTGGGATTTGAGAGGCCTTTGTTCACATTCTCACTTGGCTGCTAACTAGCTGTGTGACCTTAGACAAATGATTACCTTCTCATCTAAAATGTGGGGGATATTAGCATTCATTTTAAGGGTGATTATACAGATTAGAAATAAGTATATAAAGCTCCTGGCATAATCTGTGGTCCACGGTAGGTGGGTGATAAATGATGGATCTTCCTTTTAGTATTATTGAATGAAACAGATGGCCAGGGATGTTATCCAGCAGGCCCAAAGTCATGGATAATTTTGTTAGATCTAGAATTGGAACCTAAGTTTTCTGTTTAGAATTCTATATCCCCCTCATTATTTCTTTTTCTCTTGGGCTCTGATTTAGTTTGAAATCAACTATTGCTAGGTAAGTAGTAATTTGGAAACATATGGTGATTATCACTTTTTTAACAACTTTATTAGGCATAATTCACCTACAATAAGCTGCACATATTTGACATGTACCATTTGAGAAGTTTTAGCATATTTCACACCTGTGAAATCATCACTACGTTCAAGGTAATGAATATATCCATCACCCCCCAAAACCTTCCTCCAAACTCTTCCCCACACCCCATAGTGCTCAGCCAATCCTTGATCTGCTTTTGGTTTCTAAAGATTGCATGTTCTACAGTTTTTATACAAATGGAATCATTACAGTATGTACTCTTTTTGGTCTGGCTTCTCTCACACAGCATAATTATCTTGAGACTTATCCACATTGTAGCATGTATCAGTGGTTCTTTTTTCTGCCGAGCAGCAGCCGTTGTACAGATAGACCACAGCTTGTTTGTCCATTCACCTGTTGATCAACAATTGAGTTGTTTCCAGTTTTTGGCTGTTAACAAACAGAGTTCCTATAAATGTTTGTGTGTAGCTATTTGCATGGATATATGCTTTAATAATTCTAATTTGATTCTTTACCTTTTAGCTGGAATATTACAAGCAAGGAAAAACGGAAGAGTTTGTAAAGTTGTTGGAAGCAGCATGTATAGATGGCAATTTGGATTATGGAGACCATGAGAAAGACCAGATGACTTGCTTGGATACATTGGCAGCCAATTATGTACAACAGGCTCGGAAGGAAAAGAATAAGGACAATAAGAAAGATCTTATTACACAGGCAACCCTGTTGTATACCATGGCTGATAAAATTATTATGTATGATCAGGTAAATAAGTCAGATTTCTTTGAATTCATGAAAGAGGAAAGAATACCACATGAGAGTAAAATGTGTGTGTGATAGGCAATGGAATTTTTTTTTTTTTTGAAAAAGAATTTTTCTTAAAATAACATGGTTGATAATAAAAATATCAAAAGAATTCCCTGTTAAAATTGGAATTTCTTTGGTTGTTGTACTGTCAAAGTAATGTGGGCAAATTTAGCATATATAAAACTTATCCACAGGTTGAGTCAGTAATTCCATCATCTCCGGGTGAATTTCAAGCATATTTTAAAAAATTTTTTATTTAAATTTGATTTAATTAACATGTACTGTATTATTAGTTTCAGAGGTAGAGTTTAGTGTTTCATCAGTTGCATATAATACCCAGTGCTGATTATATCAAGTGCCCTCCTTAATGCCCATCCCCCCACCAATCTCCCCTCCTGCAACCCTGTTGTTTGTTTCCTGTGATTAAGAGTCTCTGTGATTTGCCTCCCTCTCTGTTGTCATCTTATTTTATTTTTCCTTCCCTTTGCCTGTGTTTGTCTGATTTGTTTCTTAAATTCCACATGTATGGGGCTCCTAGGTGGCTCAGTCATTAAGTGTCTGCCTTCAGCTCAGGGAGTGATCCTGGCGTTCTGGGATCGAGCCCCACATCAGGCTCCTCTGCTGTGAGCCTGCTTCTTCCTCTCCCACTCCCCCTGCTTGTATTCCCTCTCTCACTAGCTTTCTCTCTCTGTCAAATAAATAAATAAAATCTTTAAAAAAAAATTCCACATATGAGTAAATTCGTGGTATTTGTTTTTCTCATTTCTCTTAGCATGATACTCTCTGGTTCTGTCCATGTCATTGGAAATGGCAAGATTTAATTCTTTTTGGTGGCTAAGTAATACTCCATTGTATATATATACACCACATCTTTATCCATTCATCTGTCGATGGACATCTGGGCTTCATATTTTGGCTATTGTGGAAGAATGAACTTTTCTTTTTGTCATTGTTCCTGGCACAGAAGACTTGCATTTCTGGATAATTGCTTGATTTGTAATTAAGAATTGCCCATTGGTAGCTTTTAAACACATTACAGTTGATAGAGGAATTTATGTGATACTCTACCTCCTTCCTATATGGTTTTCATTTTAGTGTTACACTTTCATGTTAAATTGTGTTTGCTCCTTGGTAAAGTTGAGTCTAAGATCATATATTACTTTTTCAGAACCACTTGTTGGGAAGAGCCTGCTTCTGCCTACTTGAAGGTGACAAAATGGATCAGGCTGATGCGCAGTTTCATTTTGTACTCAACCAGTCTCCAAATAATATCCCAGCCCTTCTTGGTAAGTCATTTTTGGCAACCATCTTAGGAAACTATCTTTCATCATATGCCTGTAATATGTTTCTTTGACTGGGCTGGACAGCAATGTAGAAGAGCTTTACTTTATAAAAATGAAACTATCTGCAATAGATCATTGTTTCTTTTGAAGTTACAATCACAGACCTGTACCCCTGAAACAAATAATACATTATATGTTAATTAATTGAATTTAAATTTAAAAAAAAGAAAGAATTCCCTTTACCATTAAAGCCACTTCAAAATATTAAAAATATATATATATACACACACAAGTTAAGAATAATTTGTTATCCAGTTCTAAAGAGTCAACAAGCAATGTCTATTTGGACAACTATAAGCTATTTTAATTGTTTTATACCATTTAACAGGATTCTTTTATTTATAGGCATAAATTAATATACCCTTACGGAAAACAAGTTTAAATATGAAATCATTTTCACCATTTTCAAGTATTATTCAGAGATGTATGGATTTAGGTGAGTTTATATAGAACATGTGAGACTTGTGTTCTTTAATCAATGCATGTTTATTTTTAAAAATTATTATAGGTAAAGCTCACATTTCATTCAACAAGAAGGATTACAGAGGAGCTTTTGCTTACTATAAGAAAGCATTGCATACTAACCCAGGATGTCCAGGTAAGAAAAAACTTTATTTGAAGTCTAAGCTGTATGTGATTCAACTGAAAATACTGAGGATTTGGCAGTTGCCTATGAAGTTAGTTGTGAAAAGATGCTATGGGGTTGTTGAAATGACAGAATTGAAATTAAAAAAAAATATATTGTGTTTGATCCAAAAGCTGAATAGCAGATCTTTTTTTTTTTAAAGATTTATTTATTTTAGAGAGAGAGAGCAAACATGCATGAGTGGGGGTGGGAGGCAGAGGGAGAGAATCTTTAAGCAGGCTCCCTGCTGAGCATGGAGCTGATGCAGGGCTTGATCTCATGACCCATGAGATCATGACTTGAGCTGAAACCAAGATTCAGAAGCTTAACCAACTGAGGTACCCAGGCATCCCTAGCAGATCATATTATAATCTTTTTGCTTTATACTATTTGTCTATTGAAAATCTCAGTCATTTACAAATCTTATTGATCAATTGTGCCAGGTATTGTTCTAGACTGAAGGAATGCAGCAGTAAACCAAAAAGACAAAAGCCCCTGCCTTGGGGTGCCTGGGTGACTCAGTGGATTGAGCATCAGACTCTTGGTTTTGGCTTAGGTCATGATCTTGGGGTCATGGGATCGAGTCCCATGTCGGGCTCCACACTCAGCAGGGAGTCTGATGGAGATTCTCTCTCTCTCCCACCAACCCTCCCCCTGCTCACTCATTCTCTCTGGAATGAATAAAAAAATCCTTAAAAAAAAATTCCCTGCCCTCGTGGAATTCATTTAGCAGTGGGGAAGATAAAATGAGTAAAATATATCCTGCATAAGATAGCAGTAAAAGGAAAGTAAAGCAGAAAAGGTGTATGAGAAGAATTGGGAGATTGCTTAGAAAGGTTGACCAGGGAGCGCCTGGGTGGCTCAATCAGTTAAGCATATGACTCTTGACTTTGGCTTGGGTCATGACCTCACAGTTGTGAGGTCGTCTTGTGTTGGGCTCTGCACTGGGCCTAGACACTGCTTAAGATTCTCTCTCAGGGAATCTGGGTGGCCGAGTCGGTTAAGCATCTGACTCTTGATTTCAGCTCAGGGGCCTGGCATCAAGCCCCTCATTGGGCTCTGTGCTCAGTGGGGAGCCTGTTTCTCCCCCTTTCCTCTGACCCTACCCCTGCTCATGCTCTGTTTCTCTCTCAAATAAATAAAATCTTAAAAAAAAAAAAGATTCTCTCTCTCCCCTTCTGCTCCCCCCCACCAAAAAAAAAGAAGAAAAAAGAAAGGTTGACCAGAAAAGTGGTAACAATTAAGTAACGACCTTAAAATAATAGACATATAGATATATGGAAGAAGATTGTTCCCAGAGAGAGAGAACAAGAGATATAAAGGTCCTGAGAAAAGAGTTGGTCTAGCAAGTTTGAAGAACAGTGAAAAAGCTCTCTCCATCTGGAATGGAGAGAGAAAATGAAGAGGAAAAGTAGTAAGAATTGGGTCAAAGATAGTACCAGGGACCAATCATGTAAGGCATCATAGATTATTATTATTATAAGGACTTAGGCTTTTACTTTTATAGAATAGGAAGCCACTCGAGGGCTTTGGGCAAAGGAGTAAGTAATGATCTTACTTATATATATATACTTTTAAAGATTTTATTTATTTAACAGAGAGAGACAGCCAGTGAGAGAGTGAACACAAGCAAGGGGAGTGGGAGACGAAGAAGCAGGCTCCAAGCAGAGAAGCCTGATGTGGGGCTCGATCCCACAACACCGGGATCACACCCTGAGCCAAAGGCAGACGCTTAACAACTGCACTACCCAGGCGCCCCTGATCTTACTTATATTTAAAAGGATCATTTGGGCTTCTGGGTTGAGACTAGAGTGGGTCAGGGGGGCAAGGACAGAAATGGGGAGACCAGGTAGAAGGCTTTGGCAGTCCTGTAGGTCAGAGATGATTGCGGCCTGCACTAGGTGATAGTAGAGGAGCAAGTGATTGGAATCTATATGTTTTGAAAGAAGAACTGACAGAGTAGATGTGATGTATGAGACAAAGGAGGAATCAAAGGTAACTCCTTGTAAGAGTAGAGTTACATTTTAGTACATCTGGAAAATAGTTCAAGACAAATTAGTTTTAGACATGAAAATTTTAAAATACCTTTTAGGCCTACAGTGGAGAGGTCAGGTGTGCTGTTGTTCAGGAAAGAGGTCTGAGCTGAAGTAATTAATTTGGAAGTCATCAACATGTAGATGGTATATAAAGCCATGAAACTATGAGGTCACCAGGGGACTGAGTAGTGATAGAAAACAGGTCCAAGGATGGTGTTCTAGGGCACTGTGACATTGTAGAGGTTAGGGAAATGAAGAAGAACCAACAAAGAAGCCTGAGAAGGAGCAGCCAGAGATATAAGAGGAAAAGAGAGTAAGGGCAATGTCCTTGAAGTCAAATGTAAAATGTTTCTAGGACAGGGTCAGACACTGTCCCCTTCTATTGTTAGGTCAAGTAAAATAGGAACCCAGAATTGACCATTGAATTCAGCAGCATAGTAATCGTTAGTGATCTTGATAAAAGCAGTTTTACTGGAATGGTGGGGGTGAGATCCTTGGTGGAGTACATATGGAAAAGGAGAGTTAGAGAGGCAGCAACTATAGGTAGATCTTTCAAGCAGTTTTGCTATCAAGGGAAGAATAGGAATGGGTTGACAATTGGAAAGGGAAATGGAATCAAGAGAGGATTTTTTTTTTAAGATGGGAGAATGTATGTATATGAGAATGATGCAGTAGAGAGAGAAAATTTGATAATGCAGGAAAAATAGGAGAGGGTTGCTGGAGCAGTGTCCTTAAATAGAAGAGAAGGGTAAGATCCAGTGACCAGTGGGGAGGTTGGCCCTTCATGGGAACATGGTGGAGTTTTGGCATGGCCTTGAAGTTGGGTAGCAAGTATAAGCATAGCTCTGAAGGGAATGACAGTATGTGCACATAGTCACAATGTTGAAGGCCTTCATGAAACTTTTTGCTGTCTTTACAAATTGCTCTTTGAAAATTAAATCTTGAAGGTACAGTGTAGCCAGGAGTGCAAGAAAAATACCAGTATTGTAGGTGTTCTGTTCATGGTGAGAAAGGGAGTGGGCAGTATGGTATAATATCCACTGAAACCAAATTCATGATATTCCAAAAGATTTTATAGTGTAGTTATACTGAGGTTAATTTTGAGATTTTGCAACTAATAGAGAATATTTAATCATTTTGTTTAATTCAAACCCTAAAAATGTCCCAGTTTGACAGACTGACTATTTTTTTTTAGCGGAAGTTCGTTTAGGAATGGGCCATTGCTTTGTGAAGCTTAACAAACTGGAGAAAGCTCATCTGGCATTCAGCAGAGCCCTGGAACTCAATTCCAAATGTGTGGGAGCATTGGTTGGACTGGCTGTACTAGAACTCAACAATAAAGAGGTATGTGAATGAAAAAATTCTTTCGTTCTGGGGATGTACTGTACGGTGATTAACATAATATAATAAAATAAAATAAAATAAAAAAAAGAAAAAATTCTTTCGTGACTGGTCTGTCAGGCTCACTATACTTATCTAAAACTCTTGAGACCAGAGTGTTTTAGACGTCAAGATTGCAGATAATAGAAATGTAATATGATGCCTGCACT
>NC_048225.1:62521778-62531006 GCF_002007445.2 Ailuropoda melanoleuca
TTGTTGGGAAGAGCCTGCTTCTGCCTACTTGAAGGTGACAAAATGGATCAGGCTGATGCGCAGTTTCATTTTGTACTCAACCAGTCTCCAAATAATATCCCAGCCCTTCTTGGTAAGTCATTTTTGGCAACCATCTTAGGAAACTATCTTTCATCATATGCCTGTAATATGTTTCTTTGACTGGGCTGGACAGCAATGTAGAAGAGCTTTACTTTATAAAAATGAAACTATCTGCAATAGATCATTGTTTCTTTTGAAGTTACAAACACAGACCTGTACCCCTGAAACAAATAATACATTATATGTTAATTAATTGAATTTAAATTTAAAAAAAGAATTCCCTTTACCATTGAAGTCACTTCAAAATATTAAAAAAAAATTTATATATACACACACACACCAGTTAAGAATAATTTGTTATCCAGTTCTAAAGAGTCAACAAGCGATGTCTATTTGGACAACTATAAGCTATTTTAATTGTTTTATACCATTTAACAGGATTCTTTTATTTATAGGCATAAATAAATATATCCTTATGGAAAACAAGTTTAAATATGAAATCATTTTCACCATTTTCAAGTATTATTCAGAGGTGTATGGATTTAGGTGAGTTTATATAGAACATGTGAGACTTGTGTTCTTTAATCAATGCATGTTTATTTTTAAAAATTATTATAGGTAAAGCTTGCATTTCATTCAACAAGAAGGATTACAGAGGAGCTCTTGCTTACTATAAGAAAGCATTGCATACTAACCCAGGATGTCCAGGTAAGAAAAAAACTTTATTTGAAGTCTAAGCTATATGTGATCCAACTGAAAATATTGAGGATCTGGCAGTTGCCTATGAAGTTAGTTGTGAAAAGATGCTATGGGGTTGTTGAAATGACAGAATTGAAATTAAAAAAAATATATTGTGTTTGATCCAAAAGCTGAATAGCAGATCTTTTTTTTTTTTAAGATTTATTTATTTTAGAGAGAGAGAGCAAACGTGCATGAGTGGGGGTGGGAGGCAGAGGGAGAGAATCTTTAAGCAGACTCCCTGCTGAGCATGGAGCCGATGCAGGGCTTGATCTCATGACCCATGAGATCGTGACTTGAGCTGAAACCAAGATTCAGAAGCTTAACCAACTGAGGTACCCAGGCATCCCTAGGAGATCATATTATAATCTTTTTGCTTTATACTATTTGTCTATTTAAAATCTCAGTCATTTATAAATCTTATTGATCAATTGTGCCAGGTGTTGTTCTAGACTGAAGGAATGCAGCAGTAAACCAAAAAGACAAAAGCTCCTGCCTTGGGGGGCCTGGGTGACTCAGTGGATTGAGCGTCAGACTCTTGGTTTGGCTTAGGTCATGATCTTGGGGTCATGGGATCGAGTCCCATGTCGGGCTCCACACTCAGCAGGGAGTCTGATGGATATTCTCTCTCTCTCCCTCCGACCCTCCCCCTGCTCACTCATTCTCTCTGGAATGAATAAAAAAATCCTTAAAAAAAAAATTCCCTGCCCTCGTGGAATTCATTTTGCAGTGGGGAAGATAAAATGAGTAAAATATATCCTGCATAAGATGGCAGTAAAAGGAAAGTAAAGCAGAAAAGGTGTATGAGAAGAATTGGGAGATTGCTTAGAAAGGTTGACCAGGGAGCGCCTGGGTGGCTCAGTCAGTTAAGCATATGACTCGACTTTGGCTTGGGTCATGATCTCACGGTTGTGAGGTCAAGTCTTGCGTTTGGCTCTGCACTGGGTGTAGAACCTGCTTAAGATTCTCTCTCTTGGGGAATCTGGGTGGCTGAGTCGGTTAAGCATCTGACTCTTGATTTCAGCTCAGGGGCCTGGCATCAAGCCCCACATTGGGCTCTGTGCTCAGTGGGGAGCCTGTTTCTCCCTCTTCCCTCTGCCCCTCCCCCTGCTCATGCTCTGTTTCTCTCTCAAATAAATAAAATCTTAAAAAAAAAAAGATTCTCTCTCTCCCCTTCTGCCCCCCCCCACCAAAAGAAAGAAGAAAAAAGAAAGGTTGACCAGGAAAGTGGTAACAATTAAGTAAAGACCTTAAAATAATAGACATGTAGATATATGGAAGAAGATTATTCCTAGAGAGAGAGAACAAGAGGTATAAAGGTCCTGAGAAAAGAGTTGGTCTAGCAAGTTTGAAGAACAGTGAAAAAGCTCTCTGCATGTGGAATGGAGAGAGAAAATGAAGAGGAAAAGTAGTAAGAATTCGGTCAAAGATAGTACCAGGGACCAATCATGTAAGGTGTCATAGATTATTATTATTATTATTATTATTATTATTATTATACGGACTTAGGCTTTTACTTTGATAGACATAGGAAGTCACTCGAGGGCTTTGGGCAAAGGAGTAAGTGATGATCTTACTTATATATATATTTTTTAAGATTTTATTTATTTAACAGAGAGAGACAGCCAGCGAGAGAGTGAACACAAGCAGGGGGAGTGGGAGAGGAAGAAGCAGGCTCCTAGCAGAGAAACCTGATGTGGGGCTCGATCCCACAATGCCGGGATCACGCCCTGGGCCGAAGGCAGAGGCTTAACAACTGCACTACCCAGGCACCCCTGATCTTACTTATATTTAAAAGGATCATTTGGGCTTCTGGGTTGAGACTAGAGTGGGTCAGGGGGGCAAGGACAGAAATGGGGAGACCAGGTAGAAGGCTTTGGCAGTCGTGTAGGTCAGAGATGATTGCGGCTTGCGCTAGGTGATAGTAGAGGAGCAAGTGATTGGAATCTATGTGTTTTGAAGTAAGAACTGACGGAGCTGATGTGATGCATGAGACAAAGGAGGAATCAAAGGTAACTCCTTGTAAGAGTAGAGTTACATTTTAATACATCTGGAAAATAGTTCAAGACAAATTAGTTTTAGACATGAAAATTTTAAAATACCTTTTAGATCTACAAGTGGAGAGGTTAGGAGTGCTGTTGTTCAGGAAAGAGGTCTGAGCTGAAGTAATTAATTTGGAAGTCATCAACATGTAGATGGTATATAAAGCCATGAAACTATGAGGTCACCAGGGGACTGAGTAGAGATAGAAAACAGGTCAAGGATGGTGCTCTAGGGCACTGTGACATTGTAGAGGTTAGGGAAATGAAGAAGAACCAACAAAGGAGCCTGAGAAGGAGCAGCCAGAGATGTAAGAGGAAAAGAGAGTAAGGGTAATGTCCTTGAAGTCAAATGTAAAATGTTTCCAGGACAGGGTCAGACACTGTCCCATTCTATTGTTAGGTCAAGTAAAATAGGAACCCAGAATTGACCATTGAATTCAGCAGCATAGTAATCGTTAGTGACCTTGATAAAAGCAGTTTTACTGGAATGGCGGGGGTGAGATCCTTGGTGGAGTACATTTAAGAGAAAATGGAAAAGGAGAGTTAGAGAGGCAGCAACTATAGGTAGAGCTTTCAAGCAGTTTTGCTTTCAAGGGAAGAATAGGAATGGGTTGACAATTGGAAAGGGAAATGGAATCAAGAGAGGATTTTTTTTTTAAGATGGGAGAATGTATGTATATGAGAATGATGTAGTAGAGAGAGAAAATTTGATAATGCAGAAAAAATAGGAGAGGGCTGCTGGAGCAGTGTCCTTAAATAGATGAGGAGGGTAAGATCCAGTGACCAGTGGGGAGGTTGGCCCTTCATGGGAACATGGTGGAATTTTGGCATGGCCTTGAAGTTGGGTAGCAAGTATAAGCATAGCTCTGAAGGGAATGACAGTATGTGCACATAGTCACAATGTTGAAGGCCTTCATGAAACTTTTTGCTGTCTTTAAAAATTGCTCTTTGAAAATTAAATCTTGAAGGTACAGTGTAGCCAGAGTGCAAGAAAAATACCAGTATTGTAGGTATTCTGTTCATGGTGAGAAAGGGAGTGGGCAGTACGGTATAATATCCACTGAAACCAAATTCATGATATTCCAAAAGATTTTATAGTGTAGTTATACTGAGGTTAATTTTGAGATTTTGCAACTAATAGAGAATATTTAATCATTTTGTTTAATTCAAACCCTAAAAATGTCCCATTTTGACAGATTAACTCTTTTTTTAGCGGAAGTTTGTTTAGGAATGGGCCATTGCTTTGTGAAACTTAACAAACTGGAGAAGGCTCGTCTGGCATTCAGCAGAGCCCTGGAACTCAATTCCAAATGTGTGGGAGCATTGGTTGGACTGGCTGTACTAGAACTCAACAATAAAGAGTTATGTGAATGAAAAAATTCTTTCGTGACTGGTCTGTCAGGCTCACTATACTTATCTAAAACTCTTGAGACCAGAGTGTTTTAGACGTCAAGATTGCAGATAATAGAAATGTAATATGATGCCTGCACTGCATAATATCTAACCCCAGGTATTAGGACACCACCCCAAATGCAAACTTATATTTCTCTGTTGGAATGAGTGACTGTTCACACTAATAGGATAACCCCACAATTTAGGTAAAGTTTTGCCCCCATGTAAGCTTGCTCTAAGATTACCAAACAAACTTGTTTTTTAAGAAGTTTTTGAATTTCAGAATTTTAGGTAAGCAGTTGTACAACGTTTGTCAGTTTGGAATGCTTTCCATTGCAAGTAACAAAAAGCCTACTGCAATGACTTAAACACGAGGGTTTTTATCGTCTGCCAAACCAGCTATCTAAGGTCTTGGATTTGGCACCTCAGTATCCTCAAACCCAGAATTTTACATCTTTCTGTCCTTCCTTAGTATGTGGATTTTCCTCCTCATGTCTGTCACCTCATAGTTGCAAGATAGCTGCTATCTTTCCAGGCTCTTGTTATTTCATCAACCTTATATAGAGGGAGGAAAGGGAAAGGATAAATGGCCTTCTCTTAGAGCGGTTCTATGCCCGTCATGCTTCCCCTTGTGTATAATTGTCTAGACAGGGTTGTCAGAGTTTCTTAGCCTTAGCTAAGCTACCTATTGACTTCTAGAGCTAGGTAATTTTTTGTTGTGGGAAATTATCCTACCCATTGGTAGGACGTTTAGTAGCATCCCTGACCTCTGGCAACTAAATGCCAGTGCGTCCTCCCTGTTGTGATAATGAAAAATGACTTTGCCCCCAGTTTAGAACCACTGCCTTAGGCTGATCCCCAGAGAAGGGAAATAGATTATCTTGACTGGTTTAGATCAATCATCATTCATCCCCTGGGGTTTGAGAAGAGGAAGAAGGAACTTTCCTTCCTGAAATTAAAAGATCACAAGCTGCAAAGTCTGGACTCTATTAACACAGTAAGGGGGGTAAACTGGCTGTTGGGTAATCCGCAGACATCTGCCACATCAAGAAGACAGCCAGGATCTATAAAAATACCAAAGGTGGCTGATTGTGAGGGAAGTTCTAACAATTTAATTCACTATTAGAAATTTTTTTTTATCCCTGCTGAAGGTTAACTGAAACAAGAGCTATATTTTGGTATCTGAACTTAGATTTATATAACCTTATTTCTTCAGACTATAAAGGAAACTTTGAGAAAAATGCTAAGCAAGTAATGACCCTGTTGTCATTTTTTTTTTAGGCTGATTCCATCAAAAATGGTGTCCAGCTTCTTTCCAGAGCCTATACTATTGACCCTAGCAACCCCATGGTATTGAACCACTTGGCAAATCACTTTTTCTTCAAAAAGGTAAGAGAAGTCAATTTATTAAAGTTGTTTGCTTTTAAATCCTGATTTGTTTTTCTGTTCTGCAGTTGGTACTTTTTTAAACTTGGAATAAAATTGAAAATGTCGAGTTTTTTTCAAATTAAAATTTGTATTAGTTAATTGGGGGTGGGTATATTTGTTCACTTACTCATTTAATATTTATTGACCCTTTATACTCTACCCAACACTGCAGTAGAGACGTGGAGATGAATAAAGTGTGGTTTCTGCCCTCGGTTCAGTTTCATAGAAAACACAGACATGTAAACAAATGTAAATATAGAAATAAAGGCCTCTATCTTGCTGTGGTAGAAGAAATGAAAGAGGAGGTGACCAAGTGGTTAAGAAGGGTCTTCACCAAAAAGGAAAAGCTCTTGAACTAGGTTTTTAGGAGGAGGTCTTTAGGTAGTTGAAAGGGGAAAGGCACAGATGTAGAAATAGTCTCTAGTTTAGTAAAAGCATGGCATATGGTGGGCTCATGCTAGACAATGCATTGGATCCAGGTAGTGAGGCACTTGTGTCATTTAAGGGGTTTGGACCTACTTACATAGGTATCCAAGGAATTATTGAAATTTTTATTTTTGCATATTGATCAAGATATAATTTTTAGAGTTGCTACTAGTTCTGTAGAAGCAATGGTATTTTAGATTTCTTGAATACTAAATCCAAGATTTCATTGGCAAAGTTTTTATATAGTAAGTATGAAAGTTTTATTTGCCGTATGGAAACCAGGTACTAAATTGTGCTAGGAACTTTAATTGGATAGCAATTTAGGTAAAAGTGATAGCATATCACTGTTATTACTGCTATTAATATGCAGTGAATACTTACTAAATACCAAGTATTATTAAAAATGAATTTCATGGGGGTGCCTGGCCGGCTCAGTCAGGAGAGCATGGGACTCTTGATTTCAGTATTGTGAGTTGGAGCCCCATGTGGGGTGTAGAGATTACTTCAATAAATAAAACTTAAAAAAAAGGCATTCCATGAATTTGAAGAATAGTCAGGTAATAGTCAGAGGTAGTTAATATTATCCCCATTTTGTGGATGAATAATTGAGGCAGAGGTAATAGGCTAAGGTCACACAGCTATTTACCATGATGCCTTACTCCTTCTGGCTATAGCAGCATACTCCCCATTCCTAATAAATTATTAATTAAGCTTTATGCTATAACTGTTATAGAAGGAGAAGGCAACTATTTAGGGAGAAGATGGAAATGTATCTTATAAGTACTTGAAGTGTTACTGTTTCAGATAAAAGAGTTACACAAGTATGCTTTTTACTAAAAAGAAAAACAAAGGACTAATAATCCTAAATATTTGAGTACATATTTAATAATCATTGCTCACAGCTGTTAGGACAGCTTCCTTGAACCAAATGAAAATTATTCAGTTTTTAATTTTCAATGCTAGTCACCCTTCCACTGCTGAAGATAAAGTCTTGCTTTTTAACAAGCTCAAAACCCTTTAGATTATATATGTGAAATATGTAAATCAAGCCAGTCTATTTGAGTGTTTCTGAACACCTGATATGTGATCAACACTGTGAAGTCATCTTGCAGTGCATAGATGTCCTAACGATTTACAGAGCATGCTCACATATGTTTTCTTGATCTGTCATCAGAGCAGCCCTAGGAAGTAAGCAGGATATTTCTATTTCCCTTTCTATGAATAAGAAAATTGAGATTCAGCAAAGTTAGGTAACATCACTTGCCCAAATTCACTCAGTTAGCAGGTAGTACAGTTGAGATATAGTATTTTAATTCTCTGCCCACCACACTACATTGCCTCTCCTGTAGAAGAATCATTTAGCTGGGAAGAAAAGGCATTATTAATTAACATCCCAGGTACTTCAGTAATTAAGTAGTAAAGTGGGTTTAGAGCTGGGAGCTATGGTGACTCCTAGAGCAATTACCACAGACTTCCAGAAAGAACTGAGAGTTAAGGTTGGTTGTTTGATCAGAAAGAGAAGCAGCTAGAATGCAGAGGGGTTGGGGACAAAAATTGGAGGAACCAAAGAGATGTGAATAAGGATTTTAAAATGGAATGTAATCTCCAATACATTTTATGTTAAATTTCAAAATGGAACCATTTTATTCCCTAAAAGATGTATCATGAGCCAAAGAATAATAAAAATAGAAAAATTGAAGTATATTCCAAACCCAACATTTGACCTTTACCCTCATCCCCGGGAGCAATATTTAAATTTAGCTGAAAGGCTGTGCAACCTAATTCCAAGTGTAGAGTTTGAATCACTTGGTTCAAATTCAGGTACCACCATTATATAGTTATGTGGCTTTGGGCAAATAATTTCCCTAAACTTAAATTTCCTCACTTGTAAAACAGTAATAAAACCTGCTTTATAGGATTTGAGTAGTGGCAGTTAGGATTCAATGTCATGCACATATTAAGTACATATCTAATGGAAAACAGTTACTGTTAAGAACAGCAATCACATTATTATTCCTAATATTTAAAAAAAAAGTTGAAACTGACTATTGACCAAACAAAGGCTCTCCAGACCAGATTACTATCAAATGGATAAAACATATCCCTATTAAAACCAGAAAGTTGTTTCCTACTCCCAGCGTATGAACTCTGAATTTGAGACTCTCAGAAGATTAGCTCTGTAATCCAAATTAAGTCAGGTCTAATGGGAAAGTCATGACCCATGCATCTGAAGAGATCTGAATTCAAATCCCGTCACTTAAGCTTGCTACCCTTGTGTATTACATTTCCTTGGAGTCAGAAAAAAATTAAATCCAGATTCTAGCTTTTCCACCTTAGACAACACACTTTATTTCTTTAAGCCTCCATTTCCCCATCAATAAAATGGTAATAATGATACTCTTTGAAGGGTTTTTGACTGAGGCTAGAATAAATGTAAGTATCATACCTACCACAGTGCTTAGTATATACTAGTTCTCAATAAATTGTAACTGTTTCCTTTACTAGTAATAAGGGACTTAACCTCTCAGGTTTTCTCATCACAAAAATAGGGCTGATACCTCAAAGGGTTGTTGTGGGATTAAATAAAGTAATAGATGTGATGGCTAGGTGTTAAGGTCTATGTAAATGAATGTATATGCAAGGAGAATGAGAAAAATGATTCGTAATTCTGGATACAGCACTGTTATTGGTAATTGAGTGAACACATTTTAAAAATGAAGTTTGAGGAAGCCTTATGATTGAGACTGTTAGAGTTGTTTGAATTGACTCGGTTGATTTCTGGATCCCATTGTTCAGGATTATAATAAAGTCCAGCACTTGGCTCTCCATGCATTCCATAATACAGAAGTGGAGGCTATGCAAGCAGAAAGTTGTTATCAGCTGGCTAGATCGTTCCACGTTCAGGTAAGATCATTTTAAACCTTCTCTAAATATCTAATTCTTTTGTTTCATAGTGTTTCAAGTCTTTTAAAAACGTTTGCACATGAAAAAGAAGATAAACTTTTGTANGTTTGCACATGAAAAAGAAGATAAACTTTTGTACATACTCTTGGTCTTGTTTTATTTTCATTTTTTAGGAAGATTATGACCAAGCCTTCCAGTACTACTATCAAGCCACACAGTTTGCTTCATCCTCTTTTGT